>NC_056725.1:1701546167-1701683667 GCF_019279795.1 Protopterus annectens | reverse complement strand
TAGGAATCGGAGGATCATGAGCCCCCCAGATGGTAGTAGTGGCATTGGTGTCCCCACTGGATGGCAGTCACCAGTATTCCTTCACAGCCCTGAAGGTGGCTGTGCTGGGTGGCTGGGCTGGAGGGGCCACCTGCCCCTCTAGCTGTGCCAGCCTGCCCTCAACCTGGCACAGGTAGTCATCCAGCTCCATCTGGAGGACACTGCACACCATACCACAGACCTCGTATCAGGTGAAAACATCCTCACTGCCCCCTCTTGCAGGGGGGTGCCCCATCACCTACAGCGGTTCCACCCAAGAATGGTGCAGACCAGCAGATGAGGGAGGTCTGGGTTTGGTCCCAGACATGCTGGGACCCGGTGCCTTGGCCAGGTGGGGTGGGAGAGGTGGATTTGCTGGGATCTGCCTTCCCATATGTGTTATGGTGTGGAAATTAACAATGAATACTGGTTAGTCATGCACAACACATTACAATATTAGTCAAAATAGCATGCATGGATATTCCCACTTACCATAAACAGTGCAATTATAACAGTACCATAGCAAACAGAACCCATGCATATATGGAATGGCATTCAGAGTTGCAACAGCATACCAGTTAGTGGTATGTCAGGCAGGCAATAACAATGATTATTCAACAGGGAATATTATTATACACACAGTTTAAACAATGATAAACCAAATGCAACAATGGTCCCAACAGTAGAGGTTTGTTTAGAAACATATCCATGTTGGTTTCAGTATGATGGTTTGATCAGTTGAGTGGTGGGGAAGGGAGCAGATTCAACTTACAACTGCTATCAAGTATATTTGTCAGTACGCTACTTTTCACTACTCTACATTTTGACCACACTTACACTCTACCTGGGTTATGGGACTGCTACAGCACACCAACAGTTGTAGATATCAACAGAGCAATTGTACCCTTATTTTAGTTATACACATTATACCTGTTTCTATACTGATTTCTTTACCTGTGGGCCCTGTGCAGATGAACTGTGTGCACATTACATTGCTGTTTCTACACATATTTCAGATTCACATATTAGTTGCAGGCCCTGGAGTGTGTGTTGTGCTTTTGACATACATCTACTCTGACATTCTCTGTGTGCGGGTTTCTTGGCAACTGGAGAAACTATCCGTGACAGAGTCACACTTGAGGTGCTTGTCTGGGCCAGACTGCAGAGTGTGGATGTCTAGCTTGCATCTATTTGTAAGACTGGGGCTGATCAACATAGCAATTGTACACCTTTCATAGTTATACACATCATACTAGTATTTCTATTCAGATTTCTTTACCTGTGTGCCATGTGTGGAAAATGTATGTGTTGCAGTATATTACGTTTTATATTCAGATTGCAGTTTACAACTGTAGAATCAGACTGACATGTTAGTGGTGGTCCCCGGATTTGAACCATGGTGTGTGTGCATAATTGAACTACAGACCTAGTCCTTATCAGACTGAGCTACTGCAGAGGTCCTGTGCACTGCTTGTGACATTTCTATCTAGTACATATTTTTGTGCAAAGTACTTTTATTATCACATGTTGCATTATTTGTTTCCAATTTTCAGTACAAATTATGCATACACAACAGACATTGGTGTCACTGTTTGCGAAGCATGTGCACATTAGCTGGATTGCACATTTGACTGTTTTACAACTACATACTACCATTTAGATTCCTGAGTACACAGTTTAGGTTTTAAGTCTGCACCTGTTAGCCTTATACATTTTTCAGTACATTCACAGCTACATACAGCTTAAACTAAAAAGTTAACACAGGACAATGCTGGCAGACAAACAAGTAAAACACATTCTGATGGAAATATGTACTTTTGCTTATTACAGTTATTTGACATGCCCATTCTAAAGTATGCAGACAAGTAGTGCTAAATCAGTTCACCTCAGCATTGTGCAGGACATGCACATTTCTGTTTTTCAGGTACAAGGGAGATGACACACACCAGAGTTTGGGATCACTTTTATTAGTTTTGACATACATGTCTATGCACAACTCAGAAATCCACAATTACTATTCCTGCATGATCTGCACAGGGGAATGTGTTTCATTTCTAAGTGTTACAGTAGCCCTGACATAGCACTTTCTTGGCAGTTTCACTCAGACACACTCATACATATTCTAATATTCCTCTCCTGCATATTGTACCTTGTTTGCTACTGACATCTGTATTACATAGCAGCTGGAAATACTCCATTGTAATGCTGGCAGCCTGACACAGGCATTTATTCCTGCCTTTTACAGCACAATTATATATACAGGCAGTACTATCATTACTATATTTTTGATTTCTTACTGCTAATATTAGGAGGTATTCTGTACTCACCATAATGCCGATGCAGCCAGCTGAGTCACTGGGCATAAGCCTCGACATTCTGTGACCTCTCTGCAGCAGCTATATGGGGAGACATGACACATTAATCACACCTGCACAGTCACAAGTTGAAATTTTTCCATACTTCGAGATACATAAGACTGCATACTTACAGACACATGGGATATCCTGCACTCAGGCTTCTTGGATCCACTGGTCCAAGAGTGCACCCCTCCTCCACTTCAGGTCATTATGGTGGTGATGTACCTGCTCACCAGTCCGGGGTATGCCAGTGGCACTGTGAGATCACGTGCAAGCTGGTCCCAGGCCTCCGCTTTGTACCGGGAGCCCTGGTACTGGCCTTGCAGCAGCCTGCTTCATGGTGTTTTACTAGGAGCCCTACCAAGACCCTTCACTCCTCAATGCCCCAACATTGTGCTCGGAAGTCAACACCGTCACCTACACCAGACATTTTGGTCCTGCTGTGAGCAATCCCAAATGGCTATGGCTGTATTCCTGCCTGTACAGTTTAAAAAGGCCAATTTTCCCACACGTTTTCTTGATTGCCCATTTTAATATGCTGAACTATGCTTAGCTCCGTGCAAATCCGTATAGCAATGCTTAAACCAGATAAGCACAGCTGAAAGCCATTAAGCAATGCATTCATTGCTTAAATCTATTTTTTTTACATTAAATTTATAAAGTTTTTTTTACATTTATATTTTACATATTCCCACCCCTACTGTGCTAAACGTGAGCCATATGATTGACATCTATCATTCAAATTCCTTAAAAGTTTATTAAATAAATTAGCAAAGGGCAGACTCAAATCAAGCATGTTCTAAATGCTAAAGCATGCTAGTACCACTATGCTACAGCAGCTTGATGACATATTTTATTACAGTAGCATTTGTCTATCATTTTTCAGGATTTCAGCCAGACTAAGCATAGCAGTGCCCCATGCAAACAAACTGTGCACCGCTTAAATTTCAGATTTATTTAATGGAAAACAAATACATTTTTTGTATTTTTCTTGCTTTCCTCTTGCACTACTGCTTCCATGCATGTAGGGCAAGAGTGCATGCATTTGGGGGTGTGCACCTGCCTTCTAGGTGTGTTTTTTTGTTTTTTATTTCAGTGTCCGCAGACACTTAAATGTCTGCTACTCACATTTCACTGTCTGCGGACACTGGTTTAGTACATAATATTAGAGTCAGGCTCCAATATTATATACATTGACACTCGTCTGTGTCACAAAGTTGAGTGAAGGGGGCATGTTACACGTGCAGGCACTGCTGACACACACACCCTGTGCTTGTTCATAGTTCGTGTCCGTTTAGATTAAACAGCATCGTGCCTTCATGCATATGCAAGGCACGCTGCAATTCTAAACAGACACAAACAACTCTGTGCAAGAATAGCCTTATTCTTGCATGGAGCTTCGTGAATCCATGGGTGAATTTTCTATTCTCAGCATCGTAATTCCATAATATACATGTATGCAACAACCCTCTGTATATCATAACTTAGTATCCTCTTATACGGGATTTCTGGCAAAGATATTGTATTTTCTGCTTTCTTTCAGTATGTCTTAATCATTCCCCAAAATATAACCTTCTCACTCCTGCCCACCAGTTTTTGACAGTATCCATATTTATGTTCAACTTGCCTAGGTACTGGCCTGTTGTCTGTAACTCAGATTTCCACACTGTGTAGTTTTTCCCTCTAAAGATTGTCATTATGTTCATAAGCAATTTGCTCAGAGGGCAGTTAACATCTATTGCCAAGTGGCAACATCCATTTCCAAGTCATTTCATGCAACGGATTTTGTAAATAACAGATCATTTTCATTTGAGTGGCCTTATAATATTCATAAAGCTCTAGGACTGATAAGCTCCTTCCTCTACAGGTAGGACGAGGTTGTGTCATCCTACTTAGGGGTGCTTATTTCCATGAATGCATTTCATTACTTCCCTTCTCACATGATTCCAATATTTTATTTCAGGGTCTTCTAAGAGTGTTTAAGCTGGATACAATATATTGGGAACTACAGACATGCTGACCATTTGCACCCTTTCTTGTAGGTCAAAAGGAATCATCTATCTTTTTATGACTCTCGAAATCTTCCTTTTCACTTCCCTCCAGGCATCTCTTGAGAAGAGTCCAGGAAGCTTCCCAAATACATCCCTAAACAGTTTAAATTATAATGCCATCATAGTTGGGAGTGTTGTTGAACTAAGTTGTAAGTTGGGTGGTAAATGATTACTAAAGCCTTTGACTTTTCTAAGTTTATTTCAGAACATGATAACTTTGCAAAATCTGCCAGTATGTAGAATATTTTCAGAATATCTCTGCTCATATTTGTGATATATAATATCATCTGCAAATAAAGCTTTATTTTGGTCTTGCCCAAATCAATCCCATCCCCTAAAATCAGAAATACTAATAATTTGGGCTAGCAGTTCTAAATATAGTGCAAACAACAGTGGGGTAAGGGGCATCACTCTTTTGTTCCTCTCTATGCCTGTGTACTATTTTACTATCAAAAATGTATTTGAGTCAGTGTTGTGATACTTGATTTGAAGGGATACTTATGTTTTACACAGTTAAGGCTCTTATACATAGCATAAGCAGAAATCCATAATTCAAAGTGGAAAGGGATGATGAGGAAACAAGGGGAAGCTCAAGAAATAAGGAGAGACTGGGATTTTATATGCAGATCCTTAAGGATAATAGCAATAACCATACAGAATCTTGTTTCCATAAAGTAGCAGAAAGTATTCTAGTAATAAAGCCAACACAGGACTGGATAAAGGAGATTCTGGCTATAGGAATGATTTTAATTAGAGGTACAAAGAAGATGAAAGGGGAGGGCTGGAATTTACCAGAGAATGCTAATGAGTTGGCAGAGTTTAAAAATTCCCTGCAGATTACTCTGACAGAAATAATGGGTTTTGCAAAAAGGTGTAACTAAGGAAAGTTTTTTTGAGTTGTGATAAAGAATCAGAATTGTCTAGACATAGTAAAGCCTTACTGAGTATAATTCTGGTGATTGCCAAAAAAAAAAAAAACAATTACTAGAAAATAGAAATCAAAGTCTAAACCAGCCATACTAGAAGTAGTGAATATAGTAACAGAGATAAAATAACTAGAAGTGGGATATTTGGAAAAGGGTAGTAGCAAATTATATTAAAAATGGAAATTGTGGAAACAACACATGCAGAATAATGTTTTGTAGGAGGAATGAGGTTTAAGGGAAGGTAGGGATTGAATGAGCTATGTAATGTTCAAATGACAATGACTGCATAGTAGATTATATGTGATGTATAATGTTTACAACTGAAATAATTGTATGATTGCCTATGTCATAAGAGATAATTCAATAAAGATGTCTCTTGTTTAAAAATGTGTTTGATTATGCAAATTTTATTTTATGGATTGGTTAAAGAAAAATGGCACTTCTCCCTACAATGACTTGTATAATGTCCAAACAAAGGGGCATATATGTGTAAACATGCACAATAAACCCACAGTAGCAGAAACAAAAGGTTCATCTCGTCCAGAGCATTCATAAGATATATTACTTGTCTAGCTAGCATACATTTATTTTATAGTATTCCACAAAGTATAGACAATATGATCATGTGTCGGATTATAACAAAACTAAATTTTTGTGAGATGGTTGTCAAGAAAGTCACCTTGAGAACAAACTGAAACAAATCTTGAGAAGTAAATCTTGCCATGTATGTCAAGAATATCTCTGATCATAATTCTTTGTAGTACATGGATCTTTGCCTGCTCCATGTACTATCAGTTACAGAAAAAGAAAGTGTAGGAGAAAAAAGGGTTTTACAGCTGTGAAACCCTTGAGACACTGAGCATTGCTGTACAGACAGCAGTCAGAAGAGAAGTGTCCCTCTGAGGAGCTAATAGACTTCAAAAGTTAGATACTTCACTCTGTCACATCCTTTACTTAAAAGTGTGTCAGAGCAAAGTGTCGAACAGCTTGCAAAGATGTTTTATCTTTAAATTCTGTGCTCTGGTGGCCAGCGCTGGCTGTTGTTATATAATAGCACAAGACTAGAGCGTAATAGCACTTAGAGATGCTTAACATAGAGGATTATGAGTGGGTCACCAATCATAACCTGCTTATTATGTGTTCGAGACATAGATGCCTAGAAATGCACACTGTAAGAGAAGGATGCTGATTGGAACAGAAATAAGAGTAGGATTAAATATTACAGATTTGGAAGACCACTGAAGAAATTAGGCAAATTCAAGAAATGATCATGGAGCAAAAATAGTGAGATGTTGCATTCACTAATATGCCTATTAAATGTGACTAATTTGCAAACAAATTGTTTTTGTAGAGTTAAAAATAATTTCAAAAGGATCAGTGTTAGCCATCACTATGGTCACTCAATAGTACCCTGACTGTAACCCAAGTTACCCATGTTCAAATTGCACTTAATGTACTTGAAAATCTGATACAGCAGTGGTGTTAGTGAAACTGTCTGAAGGTTAATTGGCTCTTCTCAGGAAGTGCTGCGGTGTACTACATAGCGTATTATTGTGATTCCAGTTATTTGCCTGGTAGTGCGTATCACTGCAGTTATCTATGGTGTAAGCTAACATATATTTGCCCTTTTGCTGCAGGCCTAAATTAGATACTACAACAATGGTGTGAGTATCAGAAACTCCATTAGGAACATTAAAGAATAAAAAAATCCTTAAACACAAAAAAGATGACAGCATTCCCCCAGTGTTTAATTCTCACCACAGAGAATAATAAGGGGAAGCAATTTTGACTTCTTTAAGTAAGAAGAATCTACATACAGGACTGGACTTCCGCAGTTTGGAAGATGTATCCAAGGTTTTCTGTTTCCAGTGAGTGGATCCCAAAATGGATGACTCTAAACAGCATCTTATGACAGGTCATTGGCAATCCTGATTTGCCCTGACTAATGGATTTTTGATATAATATTAATACTGGATGAAAAGAGGATCACTGTGCTGGTATAACTGATATCAGCAGTCTTTTTATTTTTACCTCATAATCTTTTAAGGACTTAGGGTGTTATTTCCTTTTTTTGGCATTTGTATAGGTATTTAATTTATGAATGCTTGGCAAAGGTGGTGTTTTGACTACAGTAGCCCGGAGACATGTTGAACACTGTATGAGCATACCTGAATAGAGGGTATATGTCAGTGTGACGAGGGCATGTCTTTGTTAAGCATGTTTGGCAGATTTGAGATATTATTCATAACTTTCTGAAACTGTGCCTTTTCTGTAATCAAGCATCTCGCAGTAGGTGGCCATCTTATTCTCCTTCAGATATCTTCTTTTGCAGTGATCCTATTGAATGAATAATACGTGAGACACCTTATTGAGAGGGGTAATCTTCCCCAGTGTACTTTTTGTAATATGTCTGGTAACAATAGGAAAAACTGGGAAAAAATTGATAATTTCCACAAAAAAATGTTTCATTTTACAGGAGACTACAATAGATATGGCAAGTCTCTTAACAAAATCATCTACTTTCCAAGGATCTCTATACATAAAAATAAGCAGATGCAGATTTTATGTTCATGATGGTCACTTTTTGAGAAGGAGTCACAATATGATTATGGAATAATGAAGATATTTTTTAAACACAAGTTAGAAGAGGTCTATGGTAGATAAGGAAGTCCTTTATGATGTAAATTTTGGTTCTACCTCCTGTATAAACTTAACTGCACATGACTTGTGGCTCACCAATGAGAGAAGCTATGCAGTTCATACCTCAGTGGCTGAGGCCCAAAAAGGCAGCTTGCTATGTACCAAAGGGGAAGTTAATACTTGGTTTGAAGAAGAGTAGGGAATTACAGGAATTGATGATGAAATTGCTTAACTATATTCTGTTGATTTACTACAGAAGGGAGTAGTATGTAAGAATAAATAGTTGTGGGAAGATATTGAATAAATAGAGGATGATGGAAAGGAAACGGAAAATGAAATGCAAAAAAAAGAATCCTTGGTGGGAGTCAGTGGTTTATGTGTCAGTTAATTTGCTTGAAGAGGTTGTGATACTCTTGGATTCATTTTGCAATGATCATATGGAGAATAAGAATGTCCTTATCATAGATGACTCAATAATCTCCCCCATGTGGACAGAAATAGAATAAGTGCAATTTGTCAAAATGGAATATATAAATAATTCTTTCAGAGTGCTGTATAGTAAAAGAGCATTCTGTAGTATGGTGAGTATAGTTGCAGGGTGCAATGATATAGGTAAAACAAATCTGAAATGTTTTCAAAAGACAGCTGAAGATATTCTTGAAGTGGGTGGGAAGGAAAATATTTTTTTGTGATATATTCCATGCTTAAAATGATCTGTACATTCCCCCAGATTTACTAATCTTCCATGCAGGACTAGCTTAGTCCTGCACGGAAGCGTTTAGGAGCAGGATGGTAGTGCGCCATGTATATTAATGAAGGCACGCTGCCTGAGCTCCCAGTCTTACACGGAGCCTGTCAGAGTGCAGGGGGCATGGCTGAGAGCAGAGCTCTCAGAATATACACGCCCCTGCCATGATGAACAATGGAAACCCCTAAAAGAATGAGCAAGACAGCTCATAGGTGTCCGCATACCCCCAGCAACATCCCCCCATGTGTACAAGAGCAATAGTAAACACAAACAATATAAAGATACTTTTTTATGAAACAGATTAAATTTAACCATGGGTGAGTGGGTTTGCCCATCACTTAGCTAGAGTTAATGCAGCTTAAATGGCAGAAGAGGATAAAAAGGAAGATATATGCAAATGAAGCAGCATAGCAATAGTGTAGTGGGCAGAGCAGTCATTCCCGGTTCGAGTCCCACTGCAGCACATTCCATTTTCCATGTCAAATCATGTTATGACCAATATATTTAGTTGCATAACCTACTAAATAACATATATTTGTGAACTGCAGTACTGCATTAAATGCAGATGTGAAGTGTCAGTGTCATAATGTTACAAAGTCCACATATAATCACATGTGCCCCATACAGTATATGTACACAGCAATCAGGGATACAATTGGAAGGTAAAATTTGTAATGAATGATAACTCCATGCAGCATCCAAATCCCCCACCTTAACAAGAACCATTAGACATTACTGTCTAAATTAGTGCAGTGCTAAACAGGACTAAGCACTAGTAAGCAAGTGTAAGCACTATGAAGCAGTAGTAAGTGGGAGTAATTATATGTAAGCACTAGTAAGCGGGTATAAGCCTGTTTGTGCAGGGTAAGCAATGCGCACACATGGTAAGCAATATGGAAGCTAACTCTCTGTAAGTATCTTTAACCGAAGGTTAGCAGTGCTTACCCTCGCACAAACCTGCGCAAACCTGCTTACAAGTGCGTAAAAGTGCCTTAATCACTCTGTATTCAACAGCCGGTGTTTTGCCCAGCAAAAAAATAAACAGCTTTACAGGTCTTCAACCCAGGACCCTATACACTATAGTCACAGTAGTTAACCACCAAGCCCTCACATCAGTGCCTAAGAATGAGATATCACCAAACAAATCCTCACTATAGTAAAATCAAACTGAACATGTGAAAGGAATCAGTATGCAGTCATATGTTCTATAATCTACTACATAACATAAATATGTGAACTGGAGTACAGAAGTAAGCCCAGATGTGAGGTGTAATTGCAATAGAGTTTTGAAGTCCCCTATTAAACACAAGGACCACATACAGTGTACGTCCACATGAATCGAGGATACCAGACATATATATATATATATATATATATATATATATATATATATATATATATATATATAAGATGTAAAGAATAATAAATCAATGCCAAAAAGCAAATATAATGCAAAGTCCATTTTAAGCAACGCTAAGCATTGCACAGGCCACCTTAGTAGGTGTGAGCAATGTGTAGGCCAGCTAACTCACTTTGCCCAATGGTATACCCCTTTAAACAATGCCAACCTTAGGTAAGCAGGTTTGCCCATAGCTTAGCCTTTTCAAAACAATCAAATCATGGCAAAGTGGGGGAATTTGGCCCTACATAAACCCAACAGGCCGGAATACATCTCATAACTGATTGTAGCTTCCCCTTGCAGGCACCATGTCAGAAAGGGGAGAGGGAATGCACTTTCGGGCACAGCGCTGGGGCATCCAGGAGTCCAGAGTCATGGCAGGACTCCTTGTGAAAGACCATGGGCACAGACTGCTGCAGGGCCAGTACCATGGTTCCCAATATAAGGCAGAAGCCTGGGACCATCTTGACTGTGTCCTCACCAGTGCCACTGGTATACCCCAAATTGGTGAGCAGGGCAGGCATCACTATGCCAACCTGAAGTGGTGAAAGGGGGATCTCTTGGATCAGTAGATACAAGAGGGTAGGACAGGGGCAGGGGTTGTCTCAGCTGAGTGTAAGTATCACTCCACTAGCTGTTTAGTAATTGCCAGCTCATGTATATTATGGATAGGTATGGTTAAATATTCCTCTTATGTCCTTCACAGTGGCAAGTGAGTGGGCCCTGAACCAGGAGGCCCATGGATGTCACCTGGAGAGGTTGCGACGTGAGGCAGGTTAGTAATACTCTTGCATGTACTGTCATAGGAGATAAATCTAAAAGTATTAGTAAGTTAATTGTCAGTATAAAACCTGTATTGTTTAAGGCAAGTACTGCATACAGTGGAGAATATGGCAGGAAGAGTCTCATATAGTTTGTATGTAAATAAAAGCATAATAGACTGACAATAAAGGTCTAACTGCTGGACTGCATGTGTATACTCTGGTATCATATGGTAATGTAGATTTGCAATCACTTAATAGTACTGTTGTATTAAGCACTGTTACCCACACTGTGCAACACAAATAGAATGTGTAGGAATGTCTGTATATGACTGGTTTAATCCCCAGAGGTCATTTAGTACAACTGAGAAAGACATAGACAAAAAACAGTGCAAAGACAGACAACAACATTTGAATAGCACATGCAACTAAGATGTGAACTGTTGTACTTTTAGCACACACAGCCATGGGTCGAATTCTGGGAGTGGTAGTAGTCTGCATACAGAATCATACCCTACAACTGTACAGATATGTCCAGAATGTCCAGTAAATTGGCCCATATCTGCTGCCTGACACTCTAGTCCCCTGGGAAATCAGTGGGATGATCCCAGACGTATAGGCAGCAAACAAGAAATACAACTGATTGTCACACATCTATAAGAACAAACCTGTCACTCTAGCAACTCCCCAAACTGTTATGAGAGTAATAAGCCAAGTATGTCCCATCTACACCCCCTTGTTGTCAAGCTGTGACTCGAGTGTGTACAGTAACAAAGTGAGATGTAAGTGCATAATAGTAATGTGGAATCTGGTACTTTGTGTGGCAACAGTCAGGTAGTGCTAAAAAAACAGTGCTCCCACAGGTCCATCAGATATGAACTCTGTGGCCAGAAATAAAAGAATGATACCCTGTACTGGTACTGTTTACTTTGGTATTGTATGGCATTGGGAGTGCTGCAGTAGCTCTGAATAATAAGGTATTACTCATCATTGTTGCCCGTGTGGCCACGGTGGTGCAGCGGTTAGTGTTGCTGCCTCACAGCAAGAGGTTCTCCAGTTCAATTCTCAGCTGGAGTGCCTTCTGTGCGGAGTCTGCATGTCCTCCCTGTGGTCGCATGGGTTTCCTCCGGGTACTCCGGTTTCCTCCCACATCCCAAAGACATGCTGTAGGTGGATTGGACACTCTAAATTGGCCCTTGGTGTTAGTGTGTGCATGTGTGTGCCTTCTGTGGAAGGTTGGGCGCCGGGCTGGAAACTCGACACTGTAAAACTCCACTGCCAATCATGAGTGGACAGATGATCCGCTGTGGTGACCCCTAACCGGGAAAAAGCCAAAAGAAGAAGAAGAAGACTCATCACTGTCGCCCACACTGTGCTACATAATATAACTGTCTCAGAAATCCTGTATAAGAGTGTTGTAATACAAGGTCAGAATGTAAAACTGCAGAAGTTTAAGACAGAAATCAGATAAGAGATATACAGCAATATCTATATAGTACACACAACTGTGATGGACAGTGTTTTAGTTTTAGCAGACACAGCCATGGTCTGAATCCTGGGAGTGGAAGTAGGCTGCATACAGAATAATACCCCGCAACTGTAAAGATAAGTCCAGAATGTCCAGTATATCGGCCCATATCCTCTGCCTGTCACTCTGTCCCCCTGGGAAATCAGTGGGATGATCCCAGATGTTTAGGCAGCAAACAGGAAATACAACTGATTGACACACATCTATAAGAACAAACCTGTCACACTAGCAACTCCCCAAAATGTTATGAGAGTAATAAGCCATCTACATCCCCATGTTGTCAAGTTGTGACCAGACTGTATACAGTAACAGCGTGAGATGTATGTGCATAATACAAATGTGAAATCTGGTAGTTTGTGTGGCAACATTCAGGTAGTGCTAACGAACATTGCTCCCACAGGTATGTCGGATATGAACATTGTGCTGAGAAATAAAAGCTTGATACCCTGTACCGGTACCGTTTATTCTGGTATTCTATAGCATTGTGAGTGTTGCAGTTGCTCTGAATAATAAGGTATCTCTCATCACTGTCACCCACACTGTGCTACATAATATAACTGTCTAGGAAATCCTGTATAAGAGTGTTGTAAGTCACTAAAGATTGAAGAGGGCAATAGTCGACATATGTCCCGGTTCACCTGCATGTGGTCCAAACATGACCAGAGTCTGTGCAAAAAGAGATGGACAGGTATGTGCATAACATCAACCTGGAATCTGGGAGTATGTGTAGAAACAGTTAGTGTTAACAAACAATTCCTCGACAGGTATACCAGGTAAGAGGTGTATACTGCAGGTAAAACCAGTTCATGTATATAGATGCAGACAGCCATATCACTGTCCAATCTAAGTCAATAGACTAGTGTAGTAATACTTGTAAGGTACAGATAACAGCACTGAGTAGGAAAGTAATGCGAACTACAAGAATATACTAGTTGTTAATTGACATCTTTCTCTCCCCCACTAACATCTCCCAACAATACATTCAATACCCACCTCAACTGGTATGTGATGACACCACTGTAATGTTGGAACATATGTCCTATTGTTTGATAGTTATTTAAATCTGGTTAATATCGGTAAAGATGGGGAAAGAGCCTCCACTTCTGATTTAAGCACTAGACCCAAAAGTACTGCTTTTTATGCTCCCATTATGCATAGCTTACCGTTTTTTCTGAAACAATAGTGGCAAAGAAATCCATGGTCGAGCAGCCAGGAGAGGAAAAGAAAGAAAATATAGTACACTCCTCTGACCTTGTAGTTAATTTGTCTAAAATTTCTCTGAATTCAGACCAGCTACAGTTATTGAGTAAAGGTTTAACCTTTATTCCTTCTCTGTCTTCGGATTTAAATGAATTTGTTTCAGAGATTAAGTATTTTGGTAGAAATATTTCTTTGAAGAACATTTTTGGTAATGGAACACAACAGCAACTAGTCACTTTAAAGAAACCTAGCGCACTTTCATTCTGCCTAATCATCCTGCGGTTGATCTTTTCACTAAACTTTGTGAAAATGATGTAGAAAAAAATCAGACAAGGTTCAACGAAAATACATCGATTTCATAATATCACCCCACAGGAGAGAGAGGCATTAACCATGATACAACGGAATGATGAAATTGTAATTAAGCCATCTGATAAAAGTGGTGCCTTAGTCGTGCTCGACTCTACCTGGTATTGCAGAGCAATGGAATCACTGTTGCAGGATGAGAAGACTTATATAAAAATCAATAAGGTGCAGGTTGATAACAAGATATTAGCTTTGAAGAACATCCTGAAAGGAATGCTGATGCAAGGTCTTTAGAATCTAGATTTATTCCAGTTCTTCGATACATCTTTTCAAAATATGCCTTCCATAAGTGGACTACTGAAAATCCACAAAGATAGACTGAATCCTCCTTTACACCCCATAGTGGCTGGCCATGGATGGGCCACTGAACCTTTATCAATTTATGTGGAGAAAGAACATAGAGTTTTGTTGAATGAAATTCCTACTGTTTTGAAAGATACCAATACTTTTCTACAACAATTAGGTTTAATACTTAATACCTTACCAAGTACAACAGATTTAATATTGGTTACCATAGATATTTGCAGTTTATTTACCTGTATTCCCAATGATTTTGGTATAGAATCTTTTAGGCACTTAGCCAACAGACTAACCACCAACTTAAATATTGATTTGATTTGCAGTTTATTGGAGCTGGTTCTGGATAATAACATATTTTTTTATGGTAAAAATTACTACTGGCAACAGTGGGGTGTGGCCATGGGCACACCCTGTGCAAACAGTTATTCTAATTTGGTTCTATCAGAATGGGAAAGTAAATACGTTTTAAACAATGCAAATCCTTGGCAAAACCAGTTGGTTTATTATGCACGTTTTGTGGATGACGTCTTCCTATTGTGGAAAGGTACTAGCAAAGACCTGAATGATTCTGTTTCCTTCTGTAACAACAATACTTCCTTTTTGAGGTTTACCATGCAATGTTCCAATCAAGCAATTGATTTTTTGGATGTCAAAATATTTTTTAGTAAAGAGGGAGAAATTGGAACCACAATACACAGGAAGCCAACATGGAAAAATCATTACCTCCATAGGAATAGTCTTCACCCCCCCACACATCCATAGGAATATCATGGAAAATGAATTGACTAGGATCTCACATTTATGTACTCAAGAGGATGATTATGCAAAGAAGAAACATTTTTTACAAAATAATTTGATGATACGAGGATATTCGACCAATGAAGTGATGATAAGCAGTGAGAGGTCAACTGACTTAAGAAGGAATAGAGGTATTCCATTACTTCACAGGAAGAGTAGTACTACCAGGAGTTCTACTATTGCTAATGTAACTACTCCCCAACCACTTAGAATAGCCTTAACTTACTCCAATGACAATCGTGATATTTGCAATATTATTCAGAAATATTGGCCAGTTCTTACTCAAGATGACAAATTACGTGACATAGTGGGAGATGTCCCTAAATTTGCTTTTAGAAATAAGAAAAACATTAAACATCTTCTATGTTCAAAGGATGATTTTCCATGTCTTATAGTCAGCAATAGGAAAGGAACAGTTTGATGTACAGATGGTAGGTGTGCAGCTTGTAACAGCATTGATAGTGGCACCTCCTTTAAACATCCCATCACTGGGAAAGTATTTAATTTTTCATGTTATGCTCATTGTAATCGTCAGCATCTGGTGTATCTTGCTATTTGCCAGCATTGTTCCGCTTACTATGCTGGGAAGACTGACCAGATTTTTAAAAAACGCATTTTGAGACATTTATGTGACATCAGGAACAAGGATCCTAAAAATGCTCTTGCATTGCATATACTAAATTTTCCTTCACATTTGTTTAAGTTCAAAGTTGTTAAACTAACACAAATAAGTATGAAACAAGGGGATGTGTTTAATCAAACCGAAATAAATGAAATTAAATGGATAATAAATCTTAGAGCCGACAGATTACCAGGCTTGAATGCGGTAGTTCCTATGAGACCACTATTAAAGAATAGAAGAACAGTGAATGGCTCTTTTTAGGGTTGTGTCCTTTTCTTGGAACTGTGATAGGAAGAGAGCTGATAGGTTTAAAAGAAAGGCAATATCGCAAACTGAATTCTTGATTGGTTCATCTATAGTTAAAAAGTTTCAGTATATCCCTTTCTTCTGTTACATGATCTGATGAAGGAACTTTCCGAAAGCGCTTATCATCATTTGAAATTCTGGGGTTATTGACTTCGTTGATCTACATTTCATCATTCAAGGATTTTATTAAAGAAGGATTTTAGCAGTTTATACGGCTTTGTGTTGGTGTTGTTGGTGTTTTGCAGACTGTGTATTTCGTTGTTCTTCAACACACCTTTAGTAGTTGCAGGCATTTGTTTCTCTTCACTGTTTCCACTAGGGGGCTCATAGGCTTCTGATTTCCCAACACCCTCCTCATCAAGGTGTTTACCCCCCACATGTGTCATATACCATCCCTGTATATGTTTTGGTTGTCTTGTCTGTTAACCTACCTAACCTAACTCCCCAAACATACCTACTATCCCTCCCCGGCATCCCACTCTCACCTTAAAAAAAGGGCAATCTGTTCCCAAAAAAATATTGCCCCATACATAGCTGTCCATTTTGCACACATATCCACTGGACACATGTAATCTGGTCTAATTGGCATCACAACATATTATTGTTGTCATCACCCCTCTCTCAGGGGTTTGAGTGTCCAAATATACCTCCAAATGCAGTGTATATGCACAGCTGTTGCTGTAGAAGAAATGGGCAGCTATGGACCTTCCCTACAACCTCCTACACATCCCTAGCTATTTTCCCCTCTGTCTTTCCCTCTTTGTGCCCCTTTTACACCACTTTCCTATTAACCCTTTTTTCTTTTCTTTTAAAGAAATTAGTGTGGGGGTAAGCGGGAGTAAGCACTTTTAAGCAGCAATAAGCAGTTTTAAGCTTGTTTGCATGGGGGTAAACAATGCCTACACATGTTAAGCAATTTAGAAGCTAAATGAGTATAAGAAACTGTAACCGGACATTAGCAGTGTTCACCTCCATGCAAACCTGTGCAAACCTGCTTACAAATGCTTAAAAGTGCCTTAATCACTCTGTATCCAATGGCCCTTGTTCTGGCCAGTAACAAAATTAACAGCCTTTGCAAGTCTTAAACCCAGGACCCTGCACACCATAGATAAAGTGATTTACCACTAAGCCATGTCAGATATACATAGCTCTGATGCTTACACAAACATAACATCCAGCCCAGTCATTCAACAGTACAGGAAATGTATGACAACATGTAGATGTATGTGTGTGTGTGTGTGTGTGTGTGTGTGTGTGTGTGTGTGTGTGTGTGTGTGTGTGTGTGTGTGTGCATGCGTTTGTGTGTGTATATATATATATTAATATCTAAATAGATATAACATATCTATATATGTAGATATAAATATATATATATATATATATAAATATATATATATATATATATATATATATATATATATTAACTATAAATATATATAAATGTATATATATATAAATATACACACACACACACACACACATATATATATATATATATATATAATATAAACATATACATACATATGCATACATCTATAGATATATATGTCTACATCTATATGTCTATATGTATACAGCAATATATATATATATATATATATATATATATATATATATATATATATGTGTAAGCATAAATATATATCTATATAGGTATATACAGACATACATCTATAGATGTAAAAGGGAACATAACAAAAATATATATGTCCACATCCACCATTAACGGGGGTCACGGGGCCAAAACAACATATGTCTTGTACGTATAGATACCCCCCAGCCAAACACATCTGCCCTGCAATACAATACCAACTGTTGCAGATCCCCTAATCAGGACCTTACATAACATGGGCACAAGATGTTACCAGTACTCCAGCCCACCTGTATGATGTCAGGCTGGTATTGGTAACATATTATGCAGTACAGTCTGGCTACCGTAGGGAATGTACAATCTGGAAGTAATCAACATTCCTAAGATACATATACACAGACACATATATGCAGTTTTATATATATATATATATATATATATATATATATATATATATATAACCACACATACACACACACAGATATGTATAGGAAGATACATATGTAGAAGGTGCACACAATGCGGAACAGCCAGTATGTCTACAGTTGCCACCTTACCAACTGGACACTGTATGAGCCATCCATACAAATGACAATTGTTGTCTGCAACATATCCCCACAGAGAGGTCAAAGGATATAACACCACACACAGGTTTGCATACATGGGAAAGCTTTATTTGTGTACTATTACAGTTGTATATGCCATGTCATATAGCTGTTTAGACACTGGCATGCATATAAATAGAGTAATTCAACTGTGAAACAGTTATATTAATACAGTAGTCTGGAAAGGTTTACATATGTTGCTCTCCAGGCCGAGGCCTTCAAGTTTTGCAATAGTAAAGACAGACTGGGCCACAGGATACCAATCAATCAACAGTAAGTAATGCAGATGTATAGTCCAGCAGCCTCTATCTGGACTCTGTACACAATCCCTAGGGTGTACGGAAGTCAGTTGACACAATGGGATATATCTGTTACATAACAAGGCATAACTGACACCATCACAATCACACTGACAAACAGAACAGTTTGCAGGAAGCAGTAGGCCTGCATTTACCCAAGGTGAATTGTATAGTAATGTACATCCAGATCTTACCCCTGATACCCCCGCATGTTGTAACAGCCTAGGTTAGTTGTGGTGCATCCCCCTCATAGAGTGAATAATACAAGGCCATATACCACTGTTACATACACTGGCCTTTGGAGTGCATAAGGGCACACATGTATTGTGTAGGTGAAGCCCACACATATATGGACCCAACCCCACAATATGTGTGGGGGCCACAACAGCAGTGGACTGACAGCAGGAATGGCAGCATGACATACTCACAGCCACTATATAACAACCCCTGACAGCATGTCATATGGACAAAGCCTGGTATGTAGGTGGAGGACAGAGGCTGGAACACAGGCTCATATGTGAAATACTGTTGTCATACACTAAGCAAGTCACTGGTGTTACAGGATAGTCTGCAACATACCCTTAGTCAGGAATATGAAGTTAGAAACAGAAATGGATGTAGCCATGTACTGATAGCACTCAACACACACACTGCCAATGATATATCTGACACAAGACCTATGTGGTGGACCGACAAAACATAATAGGCACACCTCTGGCCATCAAGTGGATAGGCCCAGAGTTGAGAGCTATGCAGACAGACTGCATTCCAAGCTAAACTAGTATGTACACACAAACCCTGTAACACCGGTGCTATACAATGCATGCAACAACACTACTCACATTCTGTCTGTAGTTCTGGAACGCCCTACAAATATGTAGCTGGCCTGAGTGTATAGGTTCCCCTGTAAGAGATATTGCAACCTGCTGTCTGTAACACTGCTGCCCACACACAGGGAGGATGTCCATCATACAGGAAAGGTAAAGGGACCACCCCCACATGATGTAGGAATTTATAGTAGTTGGTTGCCATGACAGTGGTAATTGGACGTACTACACAGCACGATGCATGCAGGTAGCAAGTGGAAGACACTGATTGGTGCAGAGGCCATCACCTGATCATGTTCATCACCTATAAAAGCCATGCTGTAATCTGTTCAAAGCAGCTCAATCCATTTACTAGAGAGAGACCAAGATAGAGAGAGAAAGAGAGGGGGAGTGCATGTAAGGCACAAAAAAAAAAAAAACATCAAGCAAACCATCCAGAAGAGACTTCATTCGCAGAACAGATATGTGAAGTATATATGCATTTAATTGACCATAGTACATGGTCCATAATAATGGGATAGATGATGTGGAATGATTTATATGTGCCTTCAGGTGTTGTAATGATGTTCAGCTGAACAACTGCTAAGGACAATAGAGTCTGTCCATGTGGGTAGTGGGCCATACCCACCAACCATGCAGAGCAGCACTGACTGATAAGATGTAAGCCATCATAATATGTGTTGTGTAATGGGAAGTATGTGTATTACTGTGGCCAATAGCTGGTGGTGGAAGTAATGCCATAATGATGGACACATGGGTTCCACAGCCCACCTCTTGCAGAATACTCAGGCTAACCTGTATTGTAGCATGTAGGAATGCCATTGGTGTGTAATAGGGTTACCTGCAATCTGGCCCTATATATACCCCCCTAATGTCAGGCTGTGTCCATATGTGGCACCTGTCTATACTGTAGCAAGGCAGAACAGTGCAGCTGTGCAGGAAGGTGTGTGAGATTGTGGACCTGATGTCTGAATGTACCCCATATAGAGGTATGCATATGTATATATATATATATATATATATATATATATATATATATATATATATATATATATATATATATATATATAATTTATATATACATGTATGTCCACAAATATACAGATACCTATGTGTAGACATATATATAAACGCATATATGCAACATCATATATAGCTACACATATATATATACATATATACCTATATGCACTTCTACATATATGCAAACACACACACAAACATATATGTATGTAAATACATGTCCCCCATATTACCACCACAGTGCTGCATGCTATGTGTGAAAACAGTACACATAGCAATACACACAGATATCTACAGCTGTCAGTGTGCAACATGGATGGGTATGTCACATGTGAACCCCTTGTTGGGACCACATTGCCCTTGTCTGTGAAGTATGGAATGGGAATATGGGTAAGTATGGAAGGTATAGTTGTGAAGGTGGTCAGGGTTGGTAGATATAGAAGACATCCTACAGGGGTGGTATGTGACACATGAGGTGGGTAAACACCCTGGATGGTGTGTGTGGTCTGTGATGTGGAGGCCCCATGGTCCCCAATATGGACACAATGGGAACAAGCATCCCACCCACTGCTACTCACAACAGAAGTCCACATCCTGAAGGTGCCTGGCCTGGAGGCTAAGCAGGAGGAGCATGTGGACTCTGTGAATGTGTACTGGGTGCCTCAAAGTGATGTAGAACATCCCACATGTGTCTGTGGAGCCTGTTATGTAACAGGCCCTGGACCTGACCTCGGGGGACAAGGACATGTCTGTGTGTGCCCCCGGGGGTACAACATCCCCTGAGTTGGTTCCACCTGAAGGTATTGCTGTACCAGTACATGAGTACCCCCCAGGGTGGATCACACAGGGGCAGATGAGTTTGGAGAGGTGGTTCTGCTGGCCAGTAGTACATATACATGCTATTGTGTCACTGTTATAGAACATATGTCGGTAGTAATAGCCTACACAATCCTGGAACATGTCCAACACCATGCATAGATAACCCCAATAATGCAGAATGTCAGATGTGCAGCAACAACATACCAAGCATACCACAGGCATACATGGAACCATTGTGGCCCTGACAATGCCATGCAGGTGAATAGTCTGTAACAGGCCAGCAATGATAGTGTCCACAGAGGGAACATGGCTACAAACACATTGCACAAAGTGTGGTACAATAAAATATCTGCCCCACTGGTAGGTATGATGTAGCCATACCTATTGAGTTGTGTGTAATTACAGGACAGCTGATAGTATAATAAGGTCTGTAGCATAGAACAGGCATTGAGAGGGAAGGCAGACACCTGGTATACCCTTAATATCGCATTCAGCAGAGAGGTGACTGAAAACCCAAGTATACAGCACTACTGCTGCTTTGGGGAAGTACTAGTCAACACCAGGGAGTGTATCCATATATTAAAGTTGTCACATGATAGGTTGATTAAGCAGCATATCTGGCATGTACTGAGCAATACACATGACACTCCAGTGTGTGATATTATGGAGTGAACATAGTAGCTCACACATATAGGGGCCATGCTCATGATGTCCGTACATACACAGGGCGAACACTAAATGACAGCAGTGAGGCCACAGTGATGTCCTGGGGAACAAGAGTGAATGCAGCTGTGTCTGGTATTATGGGCAGATGCCTACATATTCATGGTAAGTTATGCCATTCTGGAGGGAGAGCTGCAGACACTTGCTGCTGGGTCTGTGTATCCAGTTCAGCACCTTGGTACAGTGCTGGCAGAGGATCCCATACTTGTACACCCATCGACATGACAGTATGGTCTTATCTTGCTGTGGCAATACCTCACAGCTGTACAGATTCATACAGGTTACCCAGAGGCAGGGGCCATGAGTCAGGACATTACCCCTATTGTGGTGTACGGGCAGGTTTGTAGCCAGCAATCCAAAATTAGGCACAGGAGACCAGCAGTTCCAACACACAAGTGATTTAATGATCAAAGACAGCAAAAGAACATACATCACACAACAACACACACAACGCTGATAAAAACACTTGTGTGAACTGTTTTTATCAGCGTTTTATGAGACAAAAATGTGAGGGGAAGTGTTTTTATCAGCATTTATGTTATTTGTGGATGTGTGTTCCTTTTGCTGTGTTTGAACATTGAATCACTTGTGTGTTGGAACTGCTGGTCTGTGGTGCCTAAGTTTGGATTACTAGTTACATTTTGGGCACTTTTACCACATCTTTGCTGTTTAACAGGTTTGTAGCTACCCATTTATGTGTTTGCAGCCAGGGATGGTGTGTGCACACAGCTGTTTGTCGGACATTGCACATTCCATGCTGCTTATGCTCTCACCCCACCTATAAGGTTATCACCTCATCACAGCTGTGTTTTGGTGTTGGTCCACAGGTTATGCAATGGGACTTAGTGGACATGTTACTGTGGTCTGTCCACATGGCCTTGCATATGGCTTATGTGGAGTTTGTTATGTTGTTATTTGGGTGTCCATGCCATAACATACATTGGCAGTACATGTGAGACACAGGCCTTTGACAGAGGTCTGTAGTCCATTTGGTGGTGATGCAGGCCAGCTGTGGCAGGCCGTTGCATTCTGTCAGTCCAACAGTCCCAGACCCCCATACAGTATATTCCCCTGGGGTGACAGTGTAGGTGTGCTATGTGTTCATGCCAATACTTTCTATCAGTATTGATCAGGTGGTGGGGATGCTGGCAGGGTGCTACCTATAGCTAGAGATACACCTGCATGGGACACCTGCACTGCATGCTTCATTCTTTCACTATTGCCATATGCAGGTGAGGGTCATATTGTACCCATTCCCAACAGCAGGGATATGACCAGAGAGGTACCTGTGGGGGGTGTTTGGGTGAGCTGGGTGCATGTGTGCTATGGGCACTACTTGCATCTGACACACCGATATGCATGGGGCATTCCAGTTATGCTGGCATGTGCAGATACATCAGCTGTTTCCCAATACATCAGTCCTTCTATAGGTTCATAGATTCATAGGTAGGTACTAGGCTATCAGCACAAGGGTCTATGTAAGACTAGCCAACAAGGTTTGCTGGCTTACACCACCCAAGAAAGTTATTTTTTGTACCACTGTCGAGCAGAGACACAGAAGTGATCCCCGGGGTGTATTTCCTATTTCCCATCCACTCATCAAGATTTTTCTTGAAGAGTGTTAATAAAGAACTTTGCTTGACATAGATGGGTAGCCTGTTCCAGAGTATGAGAAGTCTCTGGGACAGGAATCTATCCCTCCAGCATGTCCTGTTTATTGTGGTGACAAGGTTTAGGTCCCTAGAGCATGTAGCTTGGAAAGATTGGGATTTCTTTAGGTGTAGCATGTCCAACAGCTCTGGATTTGACATAGCTTTATATGTTAGGTAGAGATCACCTCGGAGTAGGTGATATGCTATGGAGTAAAGCTGGAGTTTTTTGAGGCAGTCAATGTAGGGCATTTGTTTCAGGTCAGTAATCCTCTTTGTGAGGTACTTTTGTGGCCTTTCCATGTGCTGCAGATGTCTTGTGAGGTACATTCCAAAATGGGGCGTTGTACTCTATAATGGGTCTAATTAGTGTTGAGTAGAGGGGAACAATGACCTCTTTTTTCCTAGATGGGAACCTTTTTATGATGAGGTGTGCCATGTAGAAGGACTTCCTGACTACTGTGGCGATGTGACTATCAAAGGAGAGACTACTGGCCACCTGTATCCCAAGGTCTCTTATCACACATTTGGTGCTAAGTAGATTGCTGCCTATGTGGTAGTTCATTGGTACAGAGTTTTTACCAAAAGGGATGACACTGCACTTTTTGGCATTGAGCTTGAGACCATGGCTCTGACAGCAGGCATCTGTCTCAGCGAGGCCCTTCTGTAGGATGCCCAAATCATCTGGGGACTCGACTATGGCTCCTAGTTTGCAGTCATCTGCTAACTTCATTAGCCAGAGGCCTTCTGTGTTAGCCTGTACTTCAGAGAAGTGGATACCAAACAGGAGAGGTCCCC
This sequence comes from Protopterus annectens, assembly GCF_019279795.1. Classification (NCBI taxonomy): domain Eukaryota; kingdom Metazoa; phylum Chordata; order Ceratodontiformes; family Protopteridae; genus Protopterus; species Protopterus annectens. Next base: position 1,701,659,313 of record NC_056725.1, on the reverse strand, counting down.
GGATGGAACCCTGTGGTACTCCACTTGTCACTGCTTTGAGGTCAGATTTGGAGTCTGCAACTTTTACAGTGTGGGTTCTGTCAGTGAACCAGTTGGCAACCTATCTTGTGATATAGGGATTTATACCTAGTTTACTGAGTTTAGCTATAATTCCAGAATGAGGGATGGTGTCGAAAGCCTTGGCGAGGTCAAGATTGGCTGCGTGAACCACCTTACCCTCATCTACGGCTTTGGTGACTGCCTCAAAGAAGTCGATCAGGTTCAGGAGACATGATCTACCTTTCACAAACCCGAACTGGGTGGGATCCAGAGTTTGGAGGTTACCAATGTCTTTGTTTATGAGTTCCATGATGATACATTCCATGGCCTTGCAGACCAGGCTCATCAGGCTAATAGGCTGATAGTTCCTGGGATCAGTCATGGCTCCCCCTTTGTGGAGTGGGATAACTGTTGCAGTGCGCCATTCAGTGGGCACAAAGCCTGATGTGAGGCTATTATTGAACATGGTGCTTAAGTAGGGAGCCAGTTCTTTCTGATGTTCATGTAAAAGGCAGCCTGGGATTTTGTCTGGTCTCATGGATGCTGTTTTTGGCTTTAGAGAGTGCAGCTTTTACCTGCGTAGTTGTGATTACAAGGACTCTGCATTCTTCCTGTAAAGATATGGCCCCTTTAGGGGGTGGGGGGATAAAGTTAGAACTGAACCTATCTGCCAGGATGTTGGCAACATCAGTTGGTTCTGTAATTTTCGTGCCATTGTGCTGTAACTCAGAGCAGATCTGAGTGTTGCCATCGAGATTCTTAACATAGCTATAGAATACTTTGTGGTTGTCCTTAGAATTAGCGGCAATTTTGTTTTCTTAGCTAGCTTTGGAGGATCTTATAAGGGATCTCAGCTTCTTACTGAGGCTGACCGGAGAGCTCCTCCACTCATGGAATTTTACTCTCTTTTGAAACAGTTTCTTCCTTCTGTTGTACAGTTTGTTTATGGCAGGGGACCACCAGATTGGCTTCCTTTTTTGGAGGATAGCGTCCTGGTTCTGTTTGGGATAGCACGATCCATGCACTCATGTAAGTGCTTATAGAGTGCATTTGTGTAGGATTCAGCAGTTGTAACTGTATTGTCCAACTGCATGGGTGTCATGAAGTTCATCACTTCTGTCTTAAGAAGCATGAAGTTGGCTTTGGAGAAATTTTTTACCATGGTTTCCTTAATGTGGGGTGGGGGCGGGATGTGGATATCAAGGGTGATTAGCTTATGGTCGGATCGGACAAATGAGGAGTTGACTTCAGGTGTGGAACAGCGATCACTCGTATTGGTAATGACTAGGTCTAGGATATTGTTGCCCTTGGTGGGGGTGTGGATAAGTTCATCCAGGGCATTGGAGTTTATGAATTCCAGAAAGCGTTGAGCTAAGGAGTTGGTACATGAGTAGTTTTCCCAATTAATGGTGGGGTAGGTGAAGTCACCCATTATTAGGGTGGTTGGTTGAACTCTAATATTTTCCAGTACATCAAGAAAACAGGAGTGGGAATCCTGGGTCATGGTGAGGGATCTGTAGCAAGCTACAATTTGGATTGCAGTTTTGCCCAGAGTCAGTTGCACTTGGATAGCCTTGGATGCATTTTTTGCAGATCACCTTTGTGATCTGCAAGTATTCAGACAGACAACACCGGTATACCCTACTACAGGCCCAGATAATTTGATGCATACCTGCATGTACAATTCCAAGGGTGTGTCCATTTTACAGTTACTCATTATATACTGTATATCTGGGGTACTTTCCCCTGTGTAGTGGTTGTATATCTAGTCCAACAGCTATGTCATGTCAGTCGTTCAGATGGTGATACATATTACTACCATACATTTACAATGGGTTACTGCTAGCATGTATTATACTGGTGGGAATTGTCTTTGGCACTGCAGTTGTGAGGACTAGGCCCTGTCATCAGCAGTACTAGGCAATGGCCACCAGGTCATACCTCAACATGCATACATGTTGACCACTCTAACACAATATGAAACACACACCAACTTAACACACACATACCTGCATATTGTACACATGCTACAATCTATCCTGCTACCTTGGCCACATCTGGGCATCTGTGCTCTACTGGTATTATACCTACACATATATGTTACTACATTTCTACATAGAATTGGGGGGGCACACCTGACTGTTACTACATGTCTACATAGAATATGGGGGGGACACACCTGACTGTTACTACATTGCTACACAGGCTTGGGGGGCACACCTGACTGTTACTACATTTCTACATAGGATTGGTTGGGGCACACCTGACTGTTGCATCGTGTGTACATCGGATTGGTGGAGCACACCAGACCAGTACTACATTTCTATATAAGATTGAGGGAGCACACCTGACTGTTACTACCTGTCTAAGTAGGGTTGGGGGGGCACACCTGACTGCTACTACATTTCTACACAGGATTGGAGGGCACACCTGACTATTTCTACATTTCTACACAGGATTGGGGTGCACACCTGACTGTTTCTACATTTCTACATAGGATTGGGGGGGCACACCTGACACTTGGGGATTGGGGGGGGGGCATACCTGACACTTGTACACATCTGCTATGTCTGCACTTGTATGTCAGATACTGCATTTCATTCTGTATTCTAACCTATCATGCTGAATAGAGGCATAGCAGTGTACTACAGGTCTTAGGTTTGATTGACCTACATATCAGTTTCTGACTTCCTGCCCTTCAGAACTAACATCCCACAGGCCTGACCTGATGTAGTCTGTCTCTGTAGGCCTGCGGGGGTGGGGGGGGGTTACCCATAGGCATCATTCAGAGGTCTTGACACAGCCTTTGTTTGTGTTTGTCTACACCTGTCCTGTTGGCTGAGACTGTTGATGGGTATGTGGACTTCCCTGACTGGCATGTGTGTGTCATATGGACACACATGTGTCCCAGAACATTTCCTGCAGTGGGTTTTGTCACCATGTGTAGTAATGGCTGCTATGGTGACAAAAGTATTTGCTACAGGTCTCATGCTGCCACTATAGGTGTCTACTATCTGCTGGCATCCCACTCAGCCACCCGATTCCCTTGTATGCTCACATCCATAAAATAGATACAAGTAACAAAACATACTACTCCAATCAGCAATTGGTAAGGAGAGTGACTTACCTTGTGGGTGTGCCAGTATTAAGGATGGTGCTGTGTCCTGCCTATGTCGGATGCACATAGTACACTCCCTATACATGGTTGAGCACAGGTAGTGTCATGTTTGGCATTCCTTTTACTGTATGTGGGAGTCAGAGAGAGGTGTAATTCCCTGGGTCCCTACCGTGTCAGTGTATGTGCTATGCATTGCCTCTTTGCCAAGGCCAGGGCATACTGGACATGCCTCCTTCTGCCTGCTGGGGCAGGCTCAGTTTGTTCATCCTCTAAGAACTCTGTGGCTGTGCAGGCCTTGACATTGGTGGGGGGCTGTGTGGCTCTGCCCCGTGCTGTTCCTGCTGCAGCTGTTTCTGCAGGATCATATTGTGTAGCATGGCACATACGATAACAATTTGGGTACATGTAGCTGGTGAGTACTGTAAGGCTCTACCAGATGTGTCCAGGCAGAGGAACCATGACTTAACCATCCCAAACACACACTCTATTATGATTCTGGTCTGTCTGTGTGTACCTCATTATGGCGTTCTTGTTCGGGTTTGTGTGCATTTCTGATGGGTGTTATCAGCCATGGTTCCATTATGTAACCAGCATCTTCCACTAGGTGACCGTAAGGGATGTCCCCGTTGGCAAATCTCTGGTACAGCTGCGTCAGATGCCAGATGTGGGAATCATGATAGCTTCCAGGGCAGCCAACACACACATTCATTATAATGCTCTGGGCATCACACATGACCTCGCAGTTGATGGAGGTGAAGTCCTTGCATTTGATGTAGACCCTACCCCATTCACCAGGTGGTGCTTTGATGCATATGTGCATGCAGTCTATAGCACCCACCACCTCAGGGTATTTTGCTATTTGGTCGAAGAGATGCATATTGCTGGCCAACACCTCATGGGTGTTGAGGAAATATACGTGCTCACTGGCATGTGCTGACATAGCATCAAGGAACTGGTGGAATACTCTGGATGCTGATGCCTGTGAGATCCCCATGATATCCCCAGTTGGGCTTTGGGAGGTACCTGTGGATAATATTCCTAGGCCTACACATACCTTGGTATCCACTGGGATGGGTTCCCCTCTGTTAGTTCTGTGTGTCAGGAATGGCCAGCACAGCTCAACAATTTGCTGTAGGAGGTCCCTGTCCACCCTATAGCGCTCCACTATCTCCAGCTCATGTAGCCCCTGGTAGGTTACCCTGGGTCTGTACATCCTTCTCCATCTCCTCACTGTGGGTTAATTGACAGCATTCTCATCCTCACCACACTCAGCCTCTTCTACATGCTGATGTCTGATAGCTACTGCAGCCCCTATCATTCTGTTGTTTTTGTTTGTTAAAGGTTCCCTGCTTGTATACACCGGTGGTGTAGAGTATGTGGGAAAAAAACCAGAAGGAAAAGTGTTTGCATAGTTTATAGTTGTGTTCTGGGCTGGTCTGCTGCCACCTGCCAGCTATGCTAGTTCTCCTAGATTACCTTCCTACTGCTGTTTTCCCTTCCCATTGCCTTCCTGTTTAAGCCCGGGGGCACGCTGCGCAAACACAGTGCTGAAATTTGCACAGAGGTGCTATTTCCTGGTTTACTTTTTTTTTCCTTTAAAACCCGGTGTGTGGCGCACACACCCGCTTAAGCAATGTAAAGCATGCTAGGCAGCCTCAGACACACTCCCTTGCTTAGTTCTGCTAAGCTAAGGGAAAACTTGAGCCACAGGGCTCCAATCCACTTACAGTATGCCTGACACACACACCTATGGTGTCAGCTAACTCCTAGGCTTGCACCAAGCTATTCCTGCTCTTACACTGTTGGGAGCTGATTAGTATGCAGGGGAAATCTGGGATTCAGTATCATTCCCCTCATTTGCATAGAATTGCCTGCTGATGCATAGTTACAGGTCCCACACTGAGCCTCTCCCCTTAGCAACTACTATTCACTAGCCATGTTGTCTTCTGCCTGCCATTGTGTATAATGGCAAAATATTGAATTTGGTTAGAATACTTATTTTTTTGGGGGGAGGTTGTTATTTTTTGTCCGATCCCATTTGTGCGTCGCTGCCCTATGCTTAAACAGCCAAGATGGCTAAAAAAAATAAAAGTTGAATTTTATATTTTTGCAACTGTGTTCCATGCCAATGGCCTTATACTTGGCCATTGGCATGCTTTCTACATAATATCCACCCTTTATTTGGAGCTGTCATGGCTCCATTTTGTAGTTTGCAGAAATGTACTCTGTTACTGGCGGAGTACATTTCTGCAGATTACGCTAGTCCTGCACGGCAGGTTTCTAGCTTCCTGGATAGCAAATTCACCTCATTTGCATGGATTTCTCCTGCAAATGTGGTAATTTGCATACAGGGGCTGAGTCCATGCAGGACTAGTGCAGGAGTGCTCGTGCACATCCCTACAGCTTATTCCTGGATCGCACGGCAGACATATTTCCTGCTGGAGCTCCTGCACTAGTCTTGCACAGCATGCAGGGCTTGCTGAATCCAGGGGATTGTTTTGTATATACTAGACAATTGACAAATGTGGTTAGAAAAGAGGGTTTTAAAGGTGGTTTTAAGGGTGGTGTACAAGTGGTTACGCCATTGGAACAAATGGCAGAAAAATCTAAATATTTGGATGGAGACAGATTACATTTTAGTAATTAAGAAAATGGAATACTGGGTAATGCACTTACCTCTGTGGTTAAATCATTTTTTAAGGATAAGAGTCTGATCCTATGAAAGCATCTAACAGAGACCTTAGGCTACTTCTAGTGAATGTTAGAATTTGAATAATAAGGTCATTTAACTGGAAGCTATACTTTGCAGTGAAATATTTGATCTTTTAATGCTTACTGAAACTTGGAAAAGTGAAAAAAATTCTGCTATCATGCTGAAGGGTTTTGTTGCTCATTACCCTTTTAGACCTGTAAAAGGGATGGTGGAGTGTCTCTATATGTAGCAAAATAAATGCCTCTAAAATGATGTCTGCAAATATAGAAGGAGAATGGTTAATGGCTAGAATATTTTTACAGAAGGCAGATTTTGATTTTACAGAGTATTACTACCCTCCTTTAGTTTCTTTGTCATCTGATATAAAGTTTAACTTATCTACTTGCCAGTGTCTTGAAAAAGGTCTGACATCATTGCTGGGGATATAAATGTGTTGGCCAACAGGGTGCTGTCGGAAATTGGGCTACTGTTGGCCGAAGGAGGAGAAGAGGCAGAATGCATGGCCGAAGGCAGGTAAAGGCTAGGACTGTGATAGTGAGGGTCGGAACTTTGAATGTTGGCAGTATGACTGGTATAGGGAGAGAGCTAGTTGATATGATGGACCGAAGGAAGGTTGGTATATTGTGTGTGCAAGAGACCAGATGGAAGGGGAGCAAGGCTAGGTGTATCGGAGGCGGGTTCAAATTTTTTATCATGGTGTAGATGGGAGGAGAAATGGCGTAGGCATTATCCTGAAGGAACAGTATGCTAAGAGTGTTTTGGAGGTGAAAAGACTGTCAGATAGAGTGATGTTTATGAAGCTAGAAATTGATGGTGTAATGATGAATGTTGTTAGTGCATATGTTCCACAAGTTGGGTGTGCGATGGATGAGAAAGAAAAAATTTGGAGTGAGTTGGATGAAGTGGTGATGACTGTACCCAAGGGTGAGAGACTGGTGATTGGAACAGATTTCAATTGGCATGTTGGTGAAGGGAACAGAGGGGATGAGGAAGTGATGGGTAGGTATGGTGTTAAGCAAAGGAATGCAGAAGGTCAGATGGTAGTGGATTTTGCGAAAAGGATGGACATGACTGTGTTGAATACGTATTTTAACAAGAGGGAGGAGCATAGGGTGACATACAAGAGTCGAGGAAGATGCACACAGGTGGATTATATCTTATCTAGAAGGGCCAGTCTGAAGGAGATTGGAGACTGTAAAGTGGTGACAGGGGAAAGCGTAGTTAGGCAGCATAGGATGGTGGTTTGTAGGATGACATTGGTGATCAAGAAGAGGAGGATGAATGTGAGGGCAGCACCAAGGATGAAATGGTGGAAATTGAAAAATGGTAATTGTGAGGTGATGTTCAGGGAAGAGTTAAGACAGGCACTGGGTGGCAGTGAAGAATTACCAAATAGCTGGGTAACTACAGCAGAGATAGTAAGAGAGATGGCTAGAACGGTGCTTGGTGTGACATCTGGAAAGAGGAAGAAGGACAAGGAGACCTGGTGGTGGAATGAAGAAGTACAGGAGAGTATACAGAGAAAGATTTTGGAGAAGAAGAAGTGGGATTGTCAGAGAGATGAAGAAAGTAGACAACAGTATAAGGAGATGAGGTGCATGGCAAAGAGAGAGATGGCAAAGGCTAAAGATAAGGCGTATGACGAGTTGTATAAAAGGTTGGTCACAAAGGAGGGAGAAAAGGACCTGTACCAAATGGCTAGACAGAGAGACTGAGCTAGTAAAGATGTGCAGCAGGTAAGGGTGATAAAGGATAATGAGGGAAACATGCTCACAAGAGAGGAGAGTGTGTTGAGCAGATGGAAAGGGTACTTTGAGGGACTGATGAATGAAGAGAATGAGAGGGAGAGAAGGTTGGATGATGTGCGGATAGTGAATCATGAAGTGCAGTGGATTAGCAAGGAGGAAGTAAGGATAGCTATGAAGAGGATGAAGAACGGAAAGGCTGTTGGTCCAGATGACATACCTGTGGAAGCATGGAGGTGTTTAGGTGAAATGGCAGTGGAGCTTTTAACTAGATTGTTTAATGAAATCTTGGAAAGTGAGAGGATGCCTGAGGAATGGAGAAAAAGTGTTTTGATACCGATTTTTAAGAATAATGGTGATGTGCAGAGCTGTAGTAACTACAGAGGGATTAAATTGATCAGTCACAGCATGAAGTTATGGGAAAGAGTAGTGGAAGCTAGGTTAAGAAGGGAGGTGATGATTAGTGATCAGCAGTATGGTTTCATGCCAGGAAAGAGCACTACAGATGCGATGTTTGCTTTGAGAGTGTTGATGGAGAAGTACAGAGAATGTCAGAAGGAGTTGCATTGTGTCTTTGTGGATTTAGAGAAAGCATATGACAAGGTGCTTAGAGAGGATTTGTGGTATTGTATGAGGAAGTCAGGAGTGTTAGAGAAGTATGTAAGAGTGGTACAGGATATGTACGAGGGTAGTGTGACAGCGGTGAGGTCTGCAGTGGGAGTGATGGATGTGTTTAAGGTGAAGGTGGGATTACATTAAGGATCAGCTCTGAGCCCTTTCTTATTTGTAATGGTGATGGACAGGTTGACAGACGAGATCAGACAGGAGTCCCCGTGGACTATGATGTTTGCAGATGACATTGTGATCTGTAGTGAGAGTAGGGAACAGGTTGAGGAGACCCTGGAGAGGTGGAGATATGCCCTAGAGAGAAGAGGAATGAAAGTCAGCAGGACTAAGACAGAATATATGTGTGTGAATGAGAGGGAGGATAGAGGAATGGTGAGGATGCAAGGAGTAGAGGTGGTGAAGGTGGACGAGTTTAAATACTTGGGATCAACAGTTCAGAGTAATGGTGAGTATGGAAAAGAGGTGAAGAAGAGAGTACAGGCAGGACTGAGTGGGTAGAGAAGAGTGTCAGGAGTGATTTGCGACAGACGAGTATCAGTAAGAGTGAAAGGGAAGGTCTACAAGAGGGTAGTGAGACCAACTATGTTATATGGGTTGGAGACAGTGGCATTCACAAAAAGGCAGGATTCAGAGCTTGATGTGGCAGAGTTGAAGATGTTAAGATTTGCACTGGGTGTGATGAGGATGGACAGGATTAGGAATAAGTATATTAGAGGGTCAGCCCAGGTTGGAAGGTTTGTAGACAAAGCCAGAGAGGCAAAATTACGTTGGTTTGGACATGTGCTGAGGAGGGATGCAGAGTATATTGGGAAAAAGATGCTAAGGATGAAGCTGCTAGGTAACAGGAAAAGAGGAAGGCCTAAGATAAGGTTTATGGATGTGGTGAGAGAGGACATGCAGGTGGATGGTGTGACAGAGCAAGATGCAGAGGACAGAAAGAAATGGAAACAGTTGATCTGCTGTGGCGACCCCTGACGGGAGCAGCCGAAAGAAGAAGAAAAAGGAGTGTAGACTGGAATAATCCATGTAACAGTTTGGGATTAGTTAGTTATTGCTATATTTATAAACAAGTTGCGTCAGAATATACTAGAATGAATAAGATACTGAATATGATTCAGCTGGGTAGGAAACCTGTGGCTACAAAATGTTACTCTGGACTAGGTGCAGGTGATTCTGATCATAACTGTGTTATATGTGAAGTCATCTCTGATCTGAGTACTCCTGGATATATAGCTAGCAATCACAAAAGTATATGTGAATTCATCTCTGATCTGAGTACTCCTGGATATATAGCTAGCAATCACAAAAGTATATGTGAATTCATCTCTGATCTGAGTACTCCTGGATATATAGCTAGCAATGATAGAATTATATGTGAAGTCTTCTCTGATCTGAGTACTCCTGGATATATAGCTACCAATCTAAGATGTATATGTGAAGTCATCTCTGATCTGAGTATTCCTGGATATATAGCTAGCAATCACAGAAGTGTATGTGAAGTCATCTCTGATCTGAGTACTCCTGGATGTGTGGCTAGCAATCACAGAAGTATATGTCAAGCCATCTCTGATCTGAGTACTCCTGGATATATAGCTAGCAATCACAGAAGTATATGTGAACTCATCTCTGAACTGAGTACTGCTGGATATATTGCTAGCGATCACAGAAGTTTTTACAGTGCTAATTTTGATGCCATTTGGAAAGAAATGCAAGCATGAGAATTGAAGGATACTATGAATGGACTTTCATTCAGAGAAAAATGTAGCATAATTTATGAATTTATTAATAATATGCTTTAAAAATATGTATCTCTAACGATATGTAATATTTAAAAATATGTATCTATATAGATATATAATATTGTACTTGGGGGGAGGGGTCTAGCCTGGAATGGTGATTCAACAATAACAGAAAATTAAAAATGCCTGTGGTTAACTGTTGGAAGTCATTTAAAAAGGTACCCACCTCCAGTAATAAAAAATATATGTCTTGAAAAATGGAATTAATATAGAAGAAAAATTAGGATGTCAAAGAGGAAATATGAATACAAATTAGCACTGAACTTTATCATTAGCAGTAAGAATTTTTCTAAGCATTTCCAAAATTAGAGGAAAGATGCTGTATCAGAAAATTATATAAAGGGAGATAAGGGATTAATTACTGATCCACAGAATTTGACAAATTATTTTGTTAAAATAATGGTACAGTTCTGCTACTGGTGCTGGGAAGGTGTCTATGGCATGGACTTCCCTAACTTAGGCAAATGGAGATGTCCTATTATCAAGATGGAGCAGCTTGGCATTATGGCCTAGCTGATGTTTAATCATTACAATCACTGCTGTTACTGTAGACCACTTACTATTTGTTTTTCAAGAGTCACTGAAGTAAAGCTTTGTACAAGATATTTGGAATGAAGCCATTGTGGTCCCAAATACCTAAGGGCCATGGGTGTGACTCAGCCAGTGACTATAAGTTTAACATGTACATTACGTTAATGTTTTAAAGCAAAAGTGCAAAAATGTATTAATGGTACATGAGGAATTATGGACGTTTTTCAAAATTGATTTAATGGAGAGCATGTGTGCCTAACTAATTTATTGAACTTTTACTATGATGTTAATATAGCTCTGGACCAAGGATTTCTAGTTGACATCATTCACTTAAATTTCACTAAGGCATTTTGACAGTGTGCCTCCTAGAATTATAATTGAGGCTATGTCTGACCTAATATTTACATATATATAACTCCGTAAGTGAGTAGCTGGTTGAAAGACAAGAAAATTAAAATCAGAGTCAGGAACTCACTAACTTAATTTGAATATAGTCGTAGAGGAGTACCTCAGAGTTAAGTCATTGAATCTATACCATTTGGAATTTGTATGACTCAGTTTACAGAATCTAATGTTGTATGTGTCAACAAATTTGAAGATTAAGGAGCAATAAACAACAAAACTGCTCACAGTTGAACCAGGCTGTATATGTTCCAACCACCACAAAAAAGGCAGTATAAAACCTTGCAGATAAATAAATTTCAGTTGTGTCTATTCAGACCAGTTGGAACACCCAGAATATGAAATACCAAAGTCCAAAATATGGAAAAAAGCCCCAAAATGAGTCCAAATGCGATGAATAAAAAGCTCTTTATTAGGATCCAAAAGTGGTGAGCGCTTTCGCTAAAAAGCTTTATCAAACCCAAAAACAGCAGAAAAGAAACAGGGTTATATAGTGTAAGCAATAAAAACAATAAAACAATTAAACAATCAGACTTAGGTTAAACCTATAAGAAACCTTAAAGGCATAACATACTTATAAAATAATTACAAAATATAAAATAGCCTATACAGAAACCTAAACACCCTAATATAAACTTACAGTTTAGAACAATCACTATATAAATAAATAAAAAATGAAAAAATATATGAAAATAAAAATGCATTAACAAAGTATGAAATATGTGTGCAAACAACATAAAATCAAAAATATCTAAAATACATCACTTGGTCAATACTTTACATCTTCTATTCTTAAGTGCAGGTTTCAGTGATATTCTATCATTTAGACCTGGATGTACATGAGCTTGAAGTTTAACTATCCAGGTTGTTTCTACCTCCTCAGTATGATTAGCAACATCACCTCCTCTAACACTAGGAATATTGGCATACAGGACGGAGAAAGTAAAAGTATGCTCAGCTCCATTTTTAGCGAAAGCACTCATCACTTTTGGATACTAATAAAGAGTTTTTTAATCATCGCATTTGGACTAATTTTGGGGCTTTTTTCCATATTTTGGACTTTGGTATTTCATATTCTGGATGTTCCAACTGGTCTGAATAGACACAACTGAAATTTATTTATCTGCAAGGTTTTATACTGCCTTTTTGTGGTGTTTGGAACATATACAGCCTGGTTCAACTGTGAGCAGTTTTGTTGTTTATTGCTCCTTATTCTGGCCTTGTCTATGCTCACAGCTGCTTTACTGCTGTTGGTGTTTGTTTTTATTATTGTTTGTTAAATTTAAAGATTACTTTAAAATTGGATAAGCCATCTCTAACGTACCAGAGCAGAAGTATCTCTAGGATTAACTGAACCAGCTACTTCAGTGGCCTGATAAGTCTGACATGAATTGTAATGCTGAAAAAAATGTTCTGTTATTCATTTTAGTAAGTATAATATCAGATACCTCTACTCATTAAATGGATATTAACTATCTGAAGTAGATCGGTAAGAGATCTGGGAATTATGGTGGATGAGGGAACTTAAATTTACTGATCATCTTTCTCTAGTATTGAGTAGATGCTATTCAAATTTTAGTAACATTACAAGCTGCTTTTTTAGCAGGTCTTCCAAAGTGTTGCTCCCAATGTATGTATCTGAAATAAGATCAATGTTAAAATACTGTGGGTCATTTGTGTGTACAGTTCCACTGAGATTTGGAGATTATAGTGGATAGAAAAATCATTTACTAGGATGTTGAATGGAGTTAAGAAACTCTCTCATCAGTAAGGACTGAAGAAACAATGCTTTCCGTTGATTATAGACTAATAACAGGAGATCTGAAATTACTTTTAAATGCAAAAAATGATGAAAGACTTGCATCATTACAGCCGAGTGATGCCTCCAGGTGCATCTGCAGTTACCTCCTACTGCTCCTCTAGGCGTCAAATATTACTTATTCATACTTCCACTAATAATTCCAAAACCATGCTACGTACAAGGTGTCAGAATACTTTATTTTAAAGCATACATGATGGCAAATACAATTGTATAGATATTTGACCTCTGTCAATGAGTATTTGTTCGAATTGTAAGGTGATAACTTAATTTTTAAAGGCTCAGGCCACACCCACTAGGAGTTAAAGATATACACTCAAAAGAGTAGTACTGGAGGGAATGAGTTATGTGTCTCATGGTATTGTTATTACAAATAATAGGCATTTGGCAACATTGCCTGTTTATAATTCCATGTTTATACAAAGGTCCTTTTACTATAGGGCATACACTATGTGGAATACACTGCCATTAATTTTAGATTGGCTGAGAGTGTTCCTAAATTTAAGAAATATCTTGATGAATAGTTTGGTGACAGTGTGTTTGCTCTGGGTCTTATTTCTGGCAAACTCTAATATGCCCTTAATAAGGATGCTGAATTGTCTCCTAGATACATTGAAAGATTGATCTTTTGAATTTTGAATTAAACTGTATTACGCTCTGTGAGAAGGCATCATTACATCTCTTGCTTTTCTTTGTTAATTTCCTCATCTATATTAGTGTTGTGTCTTTAAAGCATTCTGTTAATCTTAACTACGTTTCTAACAGATCAGATTGTTTTGCTAACAATTTTGCAAGTTTTTTGCTATAACATAACTAAAAATTTAAAGATTCACATTACTGATTAATTCAGAAGTCATTTTTTTATTTTTCTTGTCTGGGGTGTTGGTATAGACAGCATTTTTTGTTTTAGATAATTTATAGAACAGAGAGACACTCATTCCCTTCCTACCAATTAGATGTATATACTCATTATTAAAGTAAATGAAATGCATTACTATTAATACGGGATGACTTAATATGACTCAAAATTGACATGCATTATTCAAATTGCTTAAAAAATAAAACTGTAGTTATATTAGTGCTATAGAAAATTTTAAAAAGTAAAATGCAGATATACTAGTGTTACAAAAAATAACTTCTCAAAGAACATGCTAGGTGTCTCATGGAGGGCTGGTAGGATATTGTAATGTGGAGCCCAGACCACAAATTAGAAGGTGGTGTTCTTGTCTGAGTTAATGACAGGCTGGGGTGGACTTACTGTGAAGGCATGATCTCTGCGCAACGTAAAACACACTCTCAAATGAAGCCTCAATGGAACTGTTACACATTCACTACACAAACTGCACAAGAATTACCCAATCCAAGGATCTAAACATGGTCTGTAACATGAATAAAACATGCTTTTGAAACATTTATGTGTCTCAGAGATTACTCCTTCTCTGGAAGAGACTTCTACTCCACACAAGGCAGAGCCCTCCAATGACACTCTTCAAAAGAAGTTTGGAGCAATGGATGGGGAATCATAAATTAATTCTTGGAGTGGCACCATGGCCCTTATAGACAGGGGTTGTCTGTAAAAAACTCAGAGGCATAGGCACAAACCTATTCCATCCTGTAGTGCTTAAGGATCGAAAATTAGGTAAAATCTGGGTAGCAATTGCTAGGCTTGTAAGGGCTCTTAAGCCATTAGCTGAGTAATCTTCATATGAACCTATGAATTTATAGCCCAGAGTGGTAGCAAAAATGGAAGGTGAGCATTAACCAGAGTGACCACACCTGCAGAGCAATAATGATTGGAGCCATCTCTGGTCCCACTGGATATTCCTCAATATTGCTAATCTTTCTTTACCTCCTTCCTTAAGACATGCATTGAAAAACAATGTCTAATTATCCTGAGTTGTTGAGGGAAATCCTCAATGTGGTTTATAGTCTGATTTCAGCACCCTCAGAACACCATGTAAAGTCCCATGAATGTTCCTAGAGCTTTTACAGAATTATTGCTTAACTGATATCTGGCACATCTTCCTACCTCCTGATCCTTGTATACTCCTTCCTCTGCCTATTCATTCCATAGTAGGTTAAATTACTGATTATTTTCTAAGGATTCAATAACAGTTATTGATGTTATGCAAATACTTCTCTACTTCTTTGGAAATCAGAAAAGTATTTTCTGCCTGTCATTCCCTGAGCCTTGAAATAGCTCACTTATGTTATGAAGGACTGATCTATTAATCATTCAAGACAAAATCTGTCTGGATGGTTTTAGTGTAAAGGATGGCAAACTTTATAATTCTCAGTCCTTCGGGAATTGTGTTCCTATTTATCTGGTTGGATAGTTTAATTAATGTCTATAATAGATGTCAAAGAAACTTAAATAGAATCAACTGGGAGAGTATTTTATGAGGGTTTCATAGCCATCGGCTTCAGAAATAAGAATTCTCTGACAGCATATAGGAAATGCAAAAGAGACCTGGCTGAGTTTCAAAGGAACAAGGTTGATCTCTACAGCCAGCTCACTCTTGAGCTCTAAATAGCAAACTGAACACACTTTTATATTGCAAGTTAATTGAACATCAAGGCAACAGATGGAGGACAGTGTCTCCTCAATTAATTTCGTACATAAGGCAACAGAGCAGTAGTCAAAACTATGGAGGACAGTGTCTCCTTAGTTACATAGATAAGGCAATAGGGCATTAGATAAACTGCCGAGGAAAGTGTTTCCTTAATCAACTGCTTAGATAATAAAACAGTCCAAGGCTTATACTGCAAGATTTTCACACCATTGGACATCTCTCTTGATGATAAAAGTCTCCCATAGGATATGCTTCTTCTCAAGCCTGAATGTTCCTCACCTATAAATGATCAATTTAAGCTTATTAAAGGCCCTGGTCAGTCAAAAAAAGATAAATATACTTTCTGGAAGATTCCTGAGGATAAACACCGAGCATGTATGGCATTAATGACAAAATGTACAAATTATTAAAGCCAGAAATTTACCTTAACCTATTTGTTTCAGCAAATGTCTTCTGGTGTTAAACTAGTCTCATTAAAATACCATTAATTATAGTTGTCCATAAACATAGAGAGGATGCTGCTTGAGCAGGCAGTTAGCAGTCATTTCTGTCATAAATACTGAGGTCAAATCATAGGCAAAGATTCTGGTCACTCATCTATAACTGCTTCTACATAAACTAATTAGTAATTCCTGGTATGACATGTCAAGTGTAGACAACCTCTGTGTTCCTGCCACACTATTTCAAAGATACCAGAGCCCCAGAACCCAGACTTTGAGAAGGACTTTGACTCTCTCAGGTGGGGTAATGTTTGGAAATTGAGGATGGTCAGCTATATTCCTACTATTTTCATCACTGCAGTGTGAGCACTATGAAGTTTCCTTGACTCCTCTGTAAGTCTTTTTGCCTACTGTGAGACTCTAAGAAAGTCATTTAACCAGAGACACCTGCAGGGACATTCCTGAAAGGGTACTGTGTGCTCAGTGGACTTACCTGGTTAACACATTTTTTCTCTTACAGAGTGGTATCTCCTAGGTCTGTCCTTGTCTCCCACCTTGTTCCTGATGCCCATTGAACTGCTGTTCCATTGGAGTGTGACCCATCCTTCATGAACTTGCTGGCAACAGTTCACAGGAGATACACAAGTATTGTTATTTGTTGACAATTGCCTAACACTGTCAGAAAGTACTGACGATGATATACTGAAGGAGAGAAGCATTCTAAAGGGTTTATTTTTATAGCTTGGTTTTCAAGTTACATTATCCAAAACTGATGATTTCCCTGCTAACTTGACAGCACAGGCAATCCAACACACAGAATCTTCCTCACTAATGGATTGTTGTAAACACTTCCTGATGTATTTCAACATACCCATGTATGCATCTTTTCATAGGGTGTTGTATTTTAGTTAACACCTCTTTTAGTATATCTTATGCCATCTGTATCTCTTGCTGACTGGGAGTGTAAATGCTTTAAAGTTTTTCTTTTTTTTTTTTTTTTATCTTCCCAAACTTCTGTACATCCTTAGCTATATTTCAGTCCCACCTGTTTACCTGTGGATGTGGAAAATTAAGCTGGTTTACTGGTTCATTCAGGAAGAGAACTATTACGAGCAGAGGAGACAGACTTCACCATTTCTCTCAAAGAAGGGGACTTTGATATTGAAAGGTATGCCCCTGGAATTACTTTGCAGCTGATCATTAATCATCTGACAGCTACATCCTTCTGCGGAGCAAATTTAAGTAAACATATGCAACATCCCTTTAGGTGTAATGGTGCACTGATTTGATGGCCACCTCCCATGGCACCTTTGGAAATTGTACATCATTTTTATGAACTTATATATTTTATTTATTTATTTATTGGCATTTGTTTACTGGGAAAGTCCACTGGACCAAAAGAGCCCATTTTCAGTTGAGGCCAGGGGACAAAAGCTCCACAAGGCAGCTAGTATAACAGTACATAATATTCAAAGCAGCTAGTAGATACAAACAGTATTATACAAAAACAGAATAAGATGCATGTAACATACAATTTATACAGAGTAGTACAGTTTAAGGCATACATAGTAACTTAAGCAATCATATTACCATACATTTAAAGGGACATATAATGGTTAAAACAGTCGTATTACTTTGCTTTTCAAGGTGCTCTAAGGGTATCAGGCAGAACAATGGTGCTTGGCAACATGTATTGAATTAACCCCTGATAGTCTGGCATAGATGGATATCTTATACATGTTTTAATTAGTAGTAAATGAAAGATTAGAAGGGGTGAAGATATAAATAAGGGTGATTTGAATTAAGGTATGGGGAATCAAGTTATGGAGGGATGAGAACTGAGGCATCTGCATTGCCATAGAGTGGAGAGGTGCTGCTGCAGAGATTTTTTTGAAGGAGAAGATATTACTGGAGGTCCTGATAGCAACTGGGAGAGCATTCCATAGTTTGGCAATAGAGAAAGAGTAGAGCATGTAGCCAGCTGGGAGTTTTGTTTTTTCTACTTGCAGGAGAAGTTTATTTTCAGATTTGAGTAGTATATTTGGGTGATAGTGAGTTAAAACTGAAGAAAGGGCTGGGCAGTCTAATGGTCTGTAAATGATTTTGTTTGCTGTGATTAGTTATAGGTAGGTTAGGTAATGTGGAAGTTTGATCCAGTTAAGCAAGTGTAAGGAGGTGCAGTGATGGGAAAAGTATTTTGCATTGGTTGCAAACTTGGCAACCTTATTGTAACAGGACTCAAGCTTGGTTTTTAGGGAGGACTGGATATGTGTAAGGAGAAGAGCACCAGACAAGAGAGAAGGTAGGAGAAAGGTTAAGGTGAGAGTTCACTTTGTAGAGCAGTTAAGAAAGTGTTTGTGTCTATAGAGGGTGCCTAATTTTGGGTGTGCTTTTTTGATATTACTATGGACATGGAGGTCAAATGTCAAGTTTTTATCCAAAATAACTCCTAGTAATTTAGTGCGAGAGACAACCTCTATATTGGTGTTGTTTTGAGAATGAATGATGAAATCTGTCTAGTTTACAGAGAGGTTTTTCTTGGCAGTAAATAACAGCAATTTGGTTTTATTGGGGTTTAGGATGAGATGATTATTGGCTATCCAAATTTCAGTAGCAGTAAAGGCATTCTGGGTTATTTGCAGAAGTTCTGTTGTCAATTTGGCAGAGGAAATAATGGTTGAATCATTTGCATATTTTACTACTGATCTGTTATTAAGAGTGGAGTGAAAGTCGTTTATAAAATTACTGAAAAGAAGAGGTCCTAAGATGGAGCCTTGGGGAACACCTGTGGAAAACTCAAGAAATGGAGACAAAGAGTTGAACCATCTAGTAGACAGCTGTGTATTTTTTAGATAGTTAGTGAATCAGTTTAGAGTTGGGAGGAAATACCTAGATTGGAGAGTTTAGTGAAGAGTAGAGGATGGGAGACTGTAGCAAAAGCTTTTGAGAGGTCGAGAAAAAGTGAAGATACAAATTTACCAGCATTTCAAGCTTGATTGTGCCCATGAAGGAAATAAGAGCAATAGCCATACTGTGGCCTGGCTAAACCCATGTTGAGTTGGGAAGAGGAGCTGGTTTAGGAGTAGATAATCTAGAAGCTGATTATGGATACATTTCTCCAGAATTTTAGAGCTGGGAAGAGAATAGCAATGGGTTGAAAATTAGAGTTATCTGGATTGTTACCACCTTTGTGGAGGGGAAGAATGTATGCTTTTTTCCAGATTGTAGGTACAAAGGACTCTTGGAGAGATCTATTAAGAAGTATTCTGATGGGATAAGCAATAGATCTAGTGGACATTTGGAGCTATTCTGGGGGTAAGGAGCGCTGGAGCCAGGTTTTGGTTTAAGGAGTAGTTTTGTTATAGTAACAATGGCTATAGGGGAGAATGAAAAGGTAGGTGGGGAGGGAGTAATAGTATTCTTTGAGGAGAATGTTGGTGGATGGAAGTCAGTGTTAGACTTACATTGGGGAAAGGTAGTGGTAAGGTTAGATATTGTGTTGATGAAATGTAAGCTGAAAAGGGTGGCTATTTCACTTTTCCTCAGGAGTTGTTTTTGGTACCAGGGTTAAGTAGAGATGAGAAAGAGTTCCAAAATCCTTTGGATTTTGTTTGTAGTTTTTTTGGAGGCTTAGATAATATTTTCTGTCATTGATGACTAGGTGCTTTGCTTGATTACAGAGCTGTCTAAATTGTAGGAGATCAGTGGGATTCTTATACCTTTGCCATTTTTCTATACTTTGTCCCTGGCAGCCGTGATGTGTTTGGTAGCTATGCAGAGCCATATGGCATGCTTAGTTTTTACTCTTTTTTTTGTCTTAGTGGGCTAATTTGTTTATGGTGTCAAGAGGAAGGATTTTTATTATATTCCAACTGATGTTTCTCAGGGTTTCATTTAGGGTTGTAGCATTAAAATTTATTATGTTTCTTGTCTGTTTATATTGGTGTTGACAAGGTGTTGGGGTAGTCTTAACTAGTATTTAGGCTTGTAGATGGTCGCTAATGCTACAAGGAAATGCGCCTGCTGCTGAGATTTTGTTTGAGTCAGAGATTAATATCCAGTCATGAATTGAGCCACTGTCTTTGCTTCTTTTAGGTCTAGTTGTATCTGTTATTAGCTGTGTAAAGCTGAAGAGGTTAATATTAGATAGTGGAGAGTGACCTGAGAGATTTAGCCAATTTATGTTTACATCACATAAGATAATTGTTTCATTATTTATTTTGTTTGATATCCAGGCAAGAATACCTTCTAGCAGGAGAATATTGTTTCCTGGGGGGATATATATGGCTATGATGCAGAGATTCTTAGAATTGTTCAGTTTAAAAAGTGATATTAGTATCTCAGCTGTAGAGAACTGAGGAATGAGGTTGGAATATGGGACAATGGTGAAGGTGTTAGGAAAGAGTATTGCAATGCCTCCTCCTTTTTTATGGGGTCTGTCAGCCCTTAGACAGGCATAGCCTGGAGGGAGGCATTCTGAGTCTTTTATATAGGGTTTAAATCAAGTTTCAGTTGCAGCTATTATATCTGGTTTATTAAGGGATATCCAGGCATGGAATTCTGGTATTTTGCTTTTGATACTTTGGAGACTGATTGTCATGATATTTACTGATTTATATGAGCTAAGGAAGTTGGCATTCAAAGACCAGGTCCTGGGTTGGATGTCTCCACATAGGGATATGTTAGAATGCTTGTAAAAGTAAGTAAAGGGTGGCAGGTTTCTTTTTAAGTGGCTAGAGGTGAATATATAGTTGTAGATTTTTTTTTTGAAAGTCGAACAGGACTAGCTGCAAAAGACAGTCAATGAAACATGTAAGTATAGTAGACTGTACTGTTACAGGTAAGTATTAGGGAAGTAAGTATGACAGTGATTTAGAATAGCAGAGAATTCTGTTAAAGACAAGAAAGTAGGTATGGTTAAATACAAAGGAGTGGACTAGATGGGGGATAGAGTGCAGAGAGAGCTTATGAGTAACAGGACAGTAAGGTGTTAGGGTGAATTAAAGAACAGTTGTCATGAATAGCTCAGTGAAATAAATGCCTCTTCGGTCCCAATACTACTCATACATGACAAAGAAGACGTGTTGGCAGGGAATCTAGAGACCAGAAACAAGAAGGAAAGGGGGATCAGACTTAAGCAATGATGATGCACAAAGGACCATAGACTTAACACAAGGGAAGAACTGGCTGAAAATTAAATATACAGTTCTGTTTATACATACAATGTATAGGAATATAAATAATCCCAATGCGCAGTTTAGACTCTCGCCCTAAATGGACAGTGGTTCCCTCTGGGAAGTTGATAATTACTTTTCTAGTTAATATTTCCTCATCTCCTTAGCTGACCCTTTGTCTAGCATATAGGAAGGACCATTTCCTATATAGGACCACACTATGTCTATATAGATATGAAGCTTTTAGATGCAAAAATTTCAGATAAACAAAGGCACCCATTCATTATCATGTCTAGAGAGGGACTGCTTGCATCATTTACTCATATGAGGAACAGTTTTGATGAAACAAGCTATCTTCTTGAACAATATTAATTTTTATTTTCACTCCCCGATGAAAACACTAATATGCACAGGTACTTACCAACGTAAAAAAATACCTGGTTCACAGATATGGGAAATACTGCACCCCTCTGATACTTAAAGTTGCCCACATTTCCAGCCTTCTAATTCTAACCAACAAAACCCCTGTTGGAATGCGCTTGCACAGTTTAATGAAATATTATTCTTTATTGGTGGAATGCCCCATTTACTAATGATTTCCACTCCATGTTCCACTTACTAGAAACCATGTTAACTATTTATTCCTGAGGGATAGTGGACACATGTCCTTATCCAGCTGTTTGAGTACAGAGAGCTGGCAAACTGTGGAAGTTGCAAAGAGCCACCGGTCACTTGAAACACAAGTTTTCCTACTGTCCAATTGTACAAAGGTTTTGATCATTATGTGTCTCCCTTAATTTCTACAACATGTGTGTTAGTCATGCCTCAGTCTTCACTAAGCAGTCTAATCTTAATGGTCCTGAACCACAGAAAATCAGTTTTGGGCACAACTGGTGATAGGGTAGTGAGATCCTATATTTTTCAGACAGAAAAACACTGCATGCAAATCAGAAATTTTTTGTGACTTAAGTGAAATATTTCTTACAGCTGCTGCATTAATTTAGGGCAATCTCTTGTTACTCCAAATACCTTTTCCAGTGAGGCTGTCATGTTAGCTTTCGGTATAAATGTGTTGCAACTTCTTGTCTAATGTATCACTAATTCTTTTTCTGCTTTAATGCAACCACAATATACTCAGTATGATTATTGTTTACTTCAAGTCTTTTATATACCTTTCAGAGCAGCCAGCCATCTATTCACCTATACACTGTGTCTAATCACTTGCAATTGTTATCTGTCATGTCTCTGTTGTGCTGATTTCTTGTATAATTTTTACGCTATTAATTATTCCTGATCTACTTCTGCTATTATTTTGTAATATTCCTTTTTTGTGCTGAATAGACAGTTTAAAAAAAAAACACATTTACAGCTTTGTGAGATAAGAAATAAAACAATCAGTGCATATTCAAAATATTTAAAAATGAGGCCCCACTATCTACTTTTCCAGACAAAATTGGCCTAATGTCATAGAGGCAACATACATCTTGGGTGAATAGAAATGTCCTTCACTTTCTAGTTTTTCAAAATAATATATATATATATATATATATATATATATATATATATATATATAAATATAAAAAATAATATTGCTTATTGATCACGCTTTTGACATATTTCTTTATAAGCATCTACTGATTGTATAGGATCTGACTTTCTGCTCCTTGCAATAAGTAAGCAATCACCTTTTATTTCATATTAATGACTTTGCCAGCATGCAAAGTGTCTCTTCACATGTATTCTAGAAACATGCCCCAGGATTCATCAAGCCTTGCACGGTGTGCAGGACGAGTGCAGGAGCTCCAGCAAGCAATATGTCTGCCGTGCGATCCAGGAATATGCTGTAGAGACGTGCACGAGCAATCCTGCACTAGTCCTGCACGAACTCTCCTCCTGTATGCAAATTACCCCTATTTGCAGGTGAAATCCATGCAAATGAGGTGCATTTGTGATCCAGGAAGCTGGAAGCCAGCAGTGCAGGACTATTGTAATCTGCAGAAATGTACTCGGTTAGTAACCAAGTACATTTCTGCAAACTACAAAACGGAGCCATGATAGCTCCAAATAAAGGGTGGATATCATGTAGAAAGTATGCCAACAGCCAAATATATGGTCATTGGCATGGAAAACAGTTGCAAAAAAAATTAACTTTTATTTTTCTTAGCCGATCTCAGCTGTTTAAGCGTAGGACAGCAGCGCAAAAATGGAATCGGGCGAAAAAAAAAAAAACTAAAATAAGCATTCTAACCAAAATCACTATTTTGCCATTATACTCAATGGCAGGCAGAAGACAACATGGCCAGTGAATAGTGGTTGCTAAGGGGGGAGGCTCAGTGCGGGACCTGTAACTATGCATCAGCAGGCAATCCTATGCAAGTGAGGGGAATGATACTGAATCACAGATTTCCTCTGCATGCTAGTCAGCACACAACAGTGCAAGAGCAGGAATAGCTTGGTGCAAGCCTAGGAGTTAGCTGACATCATAGGGAGGGGGTGTCATGCATACTGTAAGCAGATTGGAGCCCTGTGGCTCAGGTTTGCTCTTAGCTTAGAAGAGCTAAGCAAGGGTGTGTGTCTGAGGCTGCCTAGCATTCTTTTCATTGCCTAAGAATTTGTGTGCTCCATGGACAGGGTTTTAAAGGGAAAAAAAAGTAAACCAGGAAATAGCAGCTCTGTGCACATTTGAGAACTGCATTTGTGCGGTGCACCTCCAGGCTTAAACAGGAAGGGAATGGGAAGGGAAAACAGCAATAAGAAGGTAATCTGGGAGAACTAGCATAGCTGGCAGGTGAAATGTATCAGAATCAGCCAATTACAGAGGCAGCAGACCAGCCCAGCCAAGAACACTACTATAAACTATGCAAACACCTTTCCCTCTGTTTTTTCCCACATACTCTACACCACCGGTGTATGCAAGCAGGGGAATCTTAACAAACAAAAACAACAAAATGATAAGGACTGCAATAGCTATCACACATGAACATGTGGAAGAGGCTGAGGGTGGTGAGGATGAAAAGACTGTTGACCAACTCACAGTGAGGATACGGAGAAGAGTGTATAGACCCAGTGTAACCTACCAGGGACTATATGAGCTGGAGATATTGGAGTGCTATACGGTGGACAGGGACCTCCTACAGCAAATTGTTGAGCTGTGCCAGCCATGCCTCACACACAGAACTAACAGAGGGGAACCCATCCCATTGGATACCAAGGTATGTATAGACCTAAGAATACTAGCCACAGGTACCTTCCAAAGGCCAACTGGGGATGTCATGGGGATCTCACAGGCATCAGCATCCAGGGTACTCCACCAGTTCCCCAATGCTATGTCAGCACATGCCAGTGAGCAAGTATATTTCCCCAACACCCGTGAGGCGTTGGCCAACAATATGCATCTCTTCCACCAAATAACAGAATACCCTGAGGTAGTGGGTGCTATAGACTGCAAGCACATATGCATCAAAGCACCACCTGGTGAGCAGGGTAGGGTCTACATCAACCGCAAGTGCTTCCCCACCATCAACTGCCAGGTCGTGGGCATTATAATGAATGTGCGTGCTGGCTGCCCTGGAAGCTATCACGTTTCCCACATCTGGCATCTGACGCAGCTGTACCAGAGATTTGCCAGTGGGGACATCTCTTACGGTCACCTAGTGGGGGATACTGGTTATGCACTGAAGCTGTGGCTGATGCCACCCATCAGAAATGCACACACACCCGAACAAGAACTTCATAATAAGGGACACGCACAGACCAGAGTTGTAATAGAGCAAGTGTTTGGGATGCTCAAGTTCCAGTTCTGGTGCCTGGATACATCCAGTGGAGCCTTGCAGTACTCCCCAGCTACATGTACTCAAATTGTCATCGTATGTCCCATGCTACACAATATGATCCTGTGGAAACAGCTGCAACAGGAACAGTACAGGCAGGGCCACACAGCCCACCACCATTACCAAGGCCTGCAGGCACAGAGTGACTCAGAGGAGGAACAACCTGAACCTGCCCCAGAAGACAGAAGGAGGCATGGCCAGTATGCCCTGGCCTTGGCAAAGAGGCAATGCATAGCACATACACTGACACAGGAGGGACCCAGAGAATGACACCATTCTCTGACTCACAAGTACAGTAAAAGGGATGCCAAACATGATACTACCTGTGTTCAGCCATGTATAGGGAGTGTACTATGTGCATCCAACATAGGCAGCCCTCCAACAGCATCCTGAATACTGGAACAACCACAAGGTAAGTCACTTTTCTTACCAATTGCCAAAGGTAGTAGTATGTGTTGTTACCTGTATCTATGGTATGGATGTGAGCATGCAAGGGAATTGGGTGGCTGAATAGGATGCCAGCAGATAGTAGACACCTATAGTGGCAGCATGAGATCTGTAACACATACTGGTGTCACCATAGTAGTCAGTACTACACATGGTGACAAAACCCACTGCAGAAAATGTGCTGGGCCACATGTGTGTCCATATGACACACACATGCCAGTCAGAAAGGTTCACATACCCAATAAAAGTTTCATCCAGCAGGACAGGTGTAGACAAACACAAGCAAAGGCTGTGCTAAGGCCTCTGAATGATGCCTATGGGTAACCCCCCCAGGCCTACACAGACAGACTACATCAGGTGAGGCAGTGGGATGTTAGTTCTGAAGGGTAGGCAGTCAGAAACTGATATGTAGGTCAATCAAACCTAAGACCTGTAGTACACTGATATGCCTCTAGTCAGCATGATAGGCTAGAATACAGAATGAAATGGAGTACCTGACATACCAGTACAGTCATAGCAAATGTGTACAAGTGTCAGGTGTGCCCCCCAATCCTGTGTAGAAATGTAGAAACAGTCAGGTGTGTCCCCCCAATCCTATGTAGAAATGTAGAAACAGTCAGGTGTGCCCCCAATCCTGTGTAGAAATGTAGAAACAGTCAGGTGGCCCCCTCCCCCAATCTTGTGTAGAAATGTAGAAACAGTCAGGTGTGCCCCCCCAATCCTGTGTAGAAATATAAAAACAGACAGGTATGCCCCCTAATCCTATGCAGAAATGTAGAAACAGTCAGGTGTGCCCCCCCCCAGTCCTATGTAGAAATGTAGAAACAGTCAGGTGTGGCCCCCCAATCCTATTTAGAAATGTAGTAACAGTTTTGTGTGCCCCAGCCAAGCTGATGTACACATGTTGTAACAGTCAGGTGTGCCCCCCAAATCCTATGTAGAAATGTAGTAACAGTCAGGTGTGCCCCCCCTCCAATCTGATGTAGACATGTAGTAACATATATGTGTAGGTATAATACCAGTGGAGTAGAGATGACCTGAGGTGGCCAAGGTAGCAGGATAGATTGTAGCATATTTACAATATGCAGGTATGGTGTCTGTTTCATATTGTGTGAGAGTGGTCACTATGTATGTATGTTGAGGTTTGAACTGTTGGCCTTTGCCCACTACTGCCAATGACAGGGCCAGGTCCTCAGAACTGCGGTGCCAAAGACAATTCTCCCCAATATAACACATGCTAGCAGTAAGCCATTGTAAATGTATGGTGGTAATATGTGTCACCATCTGAAAGAGGGACATGGCATGACTGTTGGGCTAGATATACAAGCAGTACACAGGGAAAAGTACCACAGACATACAGTATATAATATGTAACCCTGAAATGAACACACCCTTGGAACTGTACATACAGGTATGCATCACATTATCTGGGCTTGTGGTAGGGAATACCAATGTCGTCTGGCCGAACACTTGCAGATCACAAAGATGATAGGACTGATGTATTGGGAAACAGCTGATGTCCCTGCACAACCAGCATAACTGGAATGCCCCATGCATATCTGTGAGTCAGATGCAAGTAGTGTCCATAGCACACATGCACCCAGCTCACCCAAACACCACCCACAGGTGCCTCTCTGGTTGTATCCCTGCTGTTGGGAATGGGTAAAGTATGACCCCCACCTGTGTATGGCAATAGTGAAATAATGCAGCATGCAGTGTAGGTGTCCCATGCAGGTGTGTCCCTAGCTGTAAGTAGCATCCTGCCAGCATCCACACCACCTGATCAATACTGATAGAAAGTATTGGCATGAACACCTAGCACTCCTACCCTGGCACCCGAGGGGAATATACTGTATGGCAGTCTGGGAATGTAGGACTGTCCAAATGCAATATCCTGCTACAGCTGGCCTGCATCACCACCAAAGGGCCTATAGGCATCTGCCAAAGACCTGCATCTCATCCGTACTGCCAATGTATGTTATGTCATGGACACCCAAATAACAACATAACACACTCCACATAAGCCATATGCAAGGCCATGTGGACATACCACAGTAACATGTCCACCATGTCCCACTGCATGAACTGTGGATAAACACCAAAACACAGCTGTGATGAGGTGATAACTATAGGGAAAGTATCAGAGAATGTATGCATAATGTATGGAAGAGGATAGAATAATAGCGGGGTGGGAGCATGGGCAGCATGGAATATGTAAGGTCCGACACAGAGCCATGTGCACATACTATCTTGGCTGCATACACAAAAATGGGTGGCTACAAACCTGCCCATACACCACAATAGGGGTAATGTCCTGACTTATGACCCCTGCCACTAGGTAACCTGTGTGAATCTGTTCAGCTGTCAGGTATTGTCACAGCAAGATAATGCCATACTGTCATGTCGATGGATGTACATGTATGGGATCCTCTGCCAGCACTGTACCAAGGTGCTGAACTGGATAAACAGACTCAACAACCAATGTCTGCAGATGCCCCTCCAGCATGGCAGAATTTTCCATGAATATGTATGCATTTGACCACAATACTGGATACAGCTGCATTCACCCTGTGTTCCCCAGGACATCACCGTGATCAAAAAATGTCCACCTGACAGTACTTGAGGACATAAAGCATCACAGTGTATAACAGTACGCATGTCTGAATATCTCTGCTAACACCAGTACCATGTAGTAGAAGCAGCACAGACACACTCACCTACAGTACACACTATCCCTTGCACAGTTTGACCCAATATTGCCAACTGATCTACAGATATCCTACAGAAACAGTTTGCTACCTTTTGGTGTAAAACACAAACGTCTGCACTGGCATACAAACTACCTGGAATGGATCCACACATTCAATACATAAGGGCATACTGGGCATGCTCACATACAAACAAATATAGCCCAAGTCTGCCAACAACAGTGGACCATACATATCTGACAGTTGCAGATGTTAGTGCATACACTCCTTAGTATGCACCTGTCATGCTTTGCACACACATTGGATAGGAATGCACACATATATCCAAGGACAACACACTATAATATGCCAAAAGTACACATATATAGATGTGTGGAAGAGAGTGACAGTGACAAAGAGCCTTCCATCATGAGGCCTGTCCCACCCAGCACACAGCCAAATGGCTACAACTACATGATGTGTAAATGTCACTCACTGTAGAAATTAGCCACTGGTATCCCTCAGCATTACAGACTCTGTGGTGCAAGTGCTAGCTGTGCAACATGACTATACAAGGCAGTAGTCATCTAGCAGTTGTATACACGTACCTGCGGAGTATAAACCTGTGTGTGCCTAAGTGTGGTGTGTCTACCTTTAGATGAATGGGTTATGGGCCATGCACAAACACTGCCCTCCCCATAGCCCTACTATGGCAAGCCTACTGATGTAATTCACTTTGGAATACACCTTTGGGAAAAAATAGCCCAGTAATCTCTATGGTGCATCCTACAACTGCGTAATTCTGTAGTGTGATAAACTAGTTAGGTAGGAGTTCTAATCTCAAACATGGCAACTGTGTGTGTCTGTGTAGGGAGCAATGCTTTTTAGTCTAGTCACACTCACTACAATTCAAATGCCCTACTTTGGCAAGGCTGCTGATGTCATTCACTTTGAAATACACCTTTGGGAAAGAAGTAGCCATGTAAACTTAATGGCACGTCGTATAACTGCATAATGCTGTAGTGTGATAAACTCATTAGATAGGAGTTATAATCCAAGACATGGCAACTGTGTGTCTCTGTCTGTATAGGGAGCAATGCTTTTTCGTCTAGTCACACTCACTACAATACAAATGCCCTACATTGGCAAGGCTGCTGATGTCATTCACTTTGAAATACACCTTTGGGAAATGAGTAGTTCAGTAATCTCTGTGGCGTGTCCTATAACTGTATAATGCTGTAGTGTGACAAACTAGTTAGGTAGGAGTTCTAATCCTAGACATGGCAAGTGTGTGTGTGTGTGTGTGTGTGTGTGTGTGTGTGTGTGTGTGTGTGTGTGTGTGTGTGTGTGTGTGTGTGTGTGTCTCTGTCTGTGTAGGGAGCAATGCTTTTTAGGCTAGTCAAACTCACTATAATTCAAATGCCCTACTTTGGCAAGGCTGCTGATGTCATTTACTTTGAAATACACCTTTGGGAAAGTAGTAGTCCAGTAATCTCTGTGGTGCCTCCTATAATTGCATAATACTGTAGTGTGATAAATGTTTTAGGGAGAAAGTTCTAATTCCGGACATGGCAACTGTGTGAGTGTCTCTGTCTGTGTAGGGAGCAATACTTTTTAGGCTAGTCACACTCACTACAATTCAAATGCCCTACTTTGGCAAGACTGCTGATGTCATTCACTGTGAAATACACCTTTGGGAAAAGAGTAGCCCAGTAATCTCCATGGTGCATCCTATAACTGCATAATGCTGTAGTGTGATAAACCAGCTAGGTAGGAGTTCTAATCCCAGAATAGCAACTGTGTGTGTATGTCTCTGTCTGTGTATGGAGCAATGCTTTATAGGCTAGTCACACTCACTACAATTCAAATGCCCAACTTTGGCAAGGCTGCTGATGTCATTCACTTTGAAACACACCTTTGGGAAAGGAATAGCCCAAAAGGAGTAGCCCAGTAATCACCATGGTGCTTCCTATAACAGCGTAATGGTGTAGTGTGATATAGTATTTTGGTAGGGGTTCTATTTCCACACATGACAAGTGTGGATGTTTGTGTGTGTGTTTCTTTGTCTGTGTAGGGTGCAATGCTTTTGAGATCATTCACAGTCACTCCAACCTGCATTGACCTTCTTGGCAAGCCTGCTGATGTCATTCCCAGTGAAATACACCTTTGGGGAAAGAGTACTCCAGTAATCTCCACGGCGTGTCCTATAACTGTGTAATGCTGTAGTGTAATAAACTGGTTAGGTAGGAGTTCTAATCCCACACATGGCAAGTGTCTGTGTGTGTGTCTCTGTGTATCTGTGTGTTTGTCATTATTATCCTGTGTGGAGGTGGCTGTGAGTGCGTAACAACTGGACTCATCTCATTTGTGGAGTGGGTTTTACAAATTTCTTATATGGTGGCCCTATTATATGTCACAATGTCCACCTTACAGGGATAACAGATATGAAATAGCTGGGAGGATGGGGTGCCAATCCATACCCCTACATGTGACATCAAAGCCTGTCAAACAAAGTTAGCAACCCTTGTATTACCCAGAGAACACTTTCAACCTATGTCTCATACACAAACACACTGGCCTAGGCAACAACCACTATGTTGGCAGTACCCTGCTTATTGGCCACGGATAGTGATGATGGTGTGATTGCAGTGGACTACAGATGGCATGGCACCCTGTCCATCAGTACAATAGGCACGTACATGCAAACAGTGTGCCTTCACTATGTTCCCCACTGGATGCCTGCAATACCTGTGGTGCCATCAAATGTGACCCACAAAGGACATACCAGGTCATGACTGGCACATCTGATGATAATCTGTGTAAACAACATGGACCACACACCCCAGGTACAGTTCCGCATGTCACTGTAAATGCATGTAGGACATGTGCGCATCCCAGACAGTGTCCATATCACGGACTAAAGAACACATACATGGCAAGCATTGCACAGCAATGGCCACACACAATAGTTACCCAGGTGACTGGATGGTGAATACAATATCCACCTGTGTGGGCCAATCCAGACACTACATCCCTGAACCACACAGCAGACCATTGTCATGTGGCCTGCTGCCAAGGTATACCCTTCACCTAGACTTCTAGCACAGTCAACCACTACACACCCATGAAACAATGCACACATGCATGTCAGTACTGGCTCCCTGTGTCTGTGTGTGTGGTGTATGATGTTTTCAACCACATTCCCACTCACTACAATTCCCATTGGCATACTGAAGCATGCTGTCTGATGTCAGACAACTTCACATACCCTTTGCCCATATAATCTCAGGATAACCCCTGCTGTGCATGTGATACCTGCACATTACTGTATTGTGGCAAACTAACTAGTTAGGAAGTGTATTCCTGACCCTGCCAAGTGTGTCAATGTGTGTGAGTCCCTGAGAGAGTGTAGCTGTGTTGACGCTGACACCTGTTCATGTGGACAGGTATGTGTACTACACCTACCATATCACTACCATATCACTATTGCAGATGTCACTCACAATCACATATAAGTTTGGACAGGCCTCAACATGTAAGCTATGTGGTGCATGCAATAACTGCATCGACATGTGATAGCAATACATAGTCAGGAGTTTGAAACCCTGTACTGGCAGGTGTGTGACACAAACATGCTTAGGTTTTACTCTCTCACCCCCTCCCTGATTTACTTTGTCTCTGTCTGTCTGTCTCCCTCACTCCATCTCTGGTGGATGTGGAGAACTACACCTGCTTTGCTTAGGCAGCAGCTTGTGTTTTGTAAGTGATGCTTATGATCAGCTGATGGCCTCGGCACAAATTGCAGCCCTCTTTTAGCTGATTACATGCGGAACAGCTGTGGTAACTTTCCCGTAGCCAATTGCATGGAAACACACTCCAGTATTTAGGAACATCATGTTGGTGTTGGGCAAATTCATTCACTGTGAGCAGGACCTAGATCTGGTGTTTGGCAAACAGCATCACAGATGGATTTGGGATTTACCTCTTACAACATATACTGTGGAAACAGGCCAACACACAGGAGGGGGATGTGCCTGACATGACTACAGAATGTAAGTGTTGCTATACTGCATTTGGAGTAATGTTAGTTTAACAGGGTGTGTGTGGATATGGCTGGTCTACATGTTTTAATACCTGTCATGAAAGTGCTATGTTTTTGAGGGAACCCCATCTGTAGGGTTATCAGCAGACTGGGCAGTGTGTGGAACCTTTTGTTTCTTGTGTTACTCACAGAACACCTATCTGAGAACTGCAGAAGCATAGTATGAGGATTACAGTCAGTACATGGTGACAGCCATGAGAGTTACTGACTTCATATCCCTCATAGGACATATGTCACAACAAATCCTGGTACGACAGTAAGTGTATGAGGTTATCACAGCAACATGCCAATATTGGGGTAGTGTTTGTAGCTCCATCCACAAGTCTGTCAACCTTTGTACATATGTTCTGGAGTAAGAGGTGCTTATGTCCTGTACACCATTATTTACTGACATCATACCTGATAACAAACCAGTCAGATATCAGACTGCTAGACATGTTATGTATAGTAGGGGTTGTTACTGAGGACATACCTTGGCCATTCTGTGGTTGTGTGTAGAGTACTGGGGTCTGTGTACCTAGGGTGATTGTCGACAGTATGTGTATTGCACATACGTACCTTGGGCTGTGCTCAGACTGTGGTAGATGCCATTGTTGTTGGTCCTGTTCTATCTGATGTGACACTCCAGTGAATGCTACCCTATTTGCTCACACATCTGTTGGGCCAGACACACACGTGTCCCATACCACAGACAGCCATCGGACCACACAGTGCCCTGACCCAGTGTATGTAGAGTCAATGTGAGAGTGGCACATATGAGGATGGTGTTCTTCAGGCAGTCCATATAGTGTCATATTAAGCGTGTGTACCATATATAGCTGTGGCTGTGTTTACATTGGTTGTGGGCATGCACTTTCACACAGGTGTCTGTTACTCTGTGCTGTGACATGAGTGCAGAGCCTGCTATAATTGCAGGTACATGTGTAGTCCCCCATACAAAATGTAGTCCAGTGTTGTGGCAGTCTGCCTGTAGTTTGCATAGTGCTTTGTGACATGCCTAGAAGCCTAGTGTAATTACCCAGTGTGCTGATATGTCCAGTTATTTGCAAGACATACTGTTGCCAGGCCACCATAACTGTTGTGTATTTCTGACAAAGCAGTGGAATTCTGTACAGATGTATGTCACTAACTACTCGGTAGTATGTGGTCATGTGACCCTTGCACCACCAGGTATTATGTATCAGGACAGACTGGAGTGTGTGCATGCATAAACTATGTGGGCATATGTAGTCCAGTATTTATGTGATATACCCATGTACATGGCTATTAACATCCACATTGGGATGCGCGGTCCACATGTCTCGCATGAAGGGGATATGTGTACACATCTGGACTGACCACAGAGTGCCAGACCGTCCACATCAATTGGTCATATCTCTGCTGTAGTCTACAGGATCATTGCTGTGCTAGCAGTGGTACTGTACTATGATGTCCTTAGGATGTCTGTCAGTAGCCAATGGCACACATGTTAAAAGCAGGTGTGACCTCCCACACACAACATGTCTGTTAAGACAACATCTATTACAGTAGCAACAGTCTACATATATACTGGCAATACATACCTAACATCCACTTGCATTAAGAGGTTGGGACTATTGGGGCTGAGATGTGACTCCATTCCATGTTCTAGACATATGGTGAACACATATGTATATACAGTTGTCCATATAGCTATATAGATATATACACATATACATATTGACATACATAGATGTGTATATATATCTATATATCTATATATATATATCTATATATATATATATATATATATATATATATATACAAATATATACATATAAACACTCAAATATATACATATACATAGCAATATATGTCTACACATATAGAGATATAGATACATATGCGCATATACTTATGGATATCTACATATATATTGACAGTAATAGGTATATCAGAATAGATATGTATGCACATATAGTTATAGATATCTACATATATATCTACATAAATATGCATATCTGTACACATAGGATGTGCATACATATATAGCTATATATATATATATATATATATATATATATATATATATATATATATATATATACACACACACACACACACACACACACACACATATATATATATATATATATATATATATATATATATATATATATATATATATATATATATATATATATATATATATATATATATTTATATATATATATATATATATATATATATATATATATATATACAAAGAGATCTACACATGGCCATATATATGATGCACTATACAGATGTGTATCCAGAAATATGTATGAATATACATGTGTAAGTACATGTAGACATATATCAACATATGTATATGTATATATCCATATTCCTGTCATGTGTAAACATCACAGTTGTGTATACCTTCCCAGATGTATCTCACCGAATGTATCTGATATGTGTACACTATGATAAAACAATATATGTGATGCAACAGTCATATTAATAACAAGTACTACACAATTGTGGAAGGAAAGGCAATTGTTCAATACTAATCAATATGTGTATTGACAAATATATTGGAAAACAACAGCTGTTTTCACAGTGGTCAT
This sequence comes from Protopterus annectens, assembly GCF_019279795.1. NCBI lineage: Eukaryota > Metazoa > Chordata > Ceratodontiformes > Protopteridae > Protopterus > Protopterus annectens. The sequence goes on along the minus strand of NC_056725.1, from coordinate 1,701,624,697 downwards.
GGTGTAGGGAAGGGATTCACATCCAGATCTAGTGAGGTCATTGTTCCCCTGTACTCTTCACTTATCAGACCAATGATCGAGTACAATGCCCCATTCGGGATGTATCTCACCCGACATCTGCAGCAATTGGAGAGACCCCAAAAGTTCCTCACCAAAAGGATAAAGGGACTCCAAAATCTGTCATATGCTGCCAGATTGAAGAAACTCCAGCTCTACTCAGTCGCATACCGTCTGCTCAGAGGTGACATGTGCCTGACATACAAGGCCATGTCCAACCCGGAATTAATGGACATGCTCCACCTCAAAAAATCCAAATCCACCAAAACCACTAGAGCAAGCGACTTAAACCTTAGCACGGATATAAATAGGACGTGCTGGAGGGATAGATTTATCACTCAGAGACTCCCTATGCTGTGGAATAAAATCCCGGTCCATGTGAGGCAGAGCACCTCGCTGACTCTGTTCAAGAGAAATCTAGACCTGTGGATGGGAGATCGTAGGTTTACCCCGGGAATCATCTCTGTGTCACTGCTGGACAGAGGCACAACAAACTAATGGGCACAGTATTTTTTCATATAAGGGGTGGCGTAAGCCACAAAAATTTGGGCTAGGCTTATAAATGCCTTAGGGCAGATAGCCTAGTATAAACCTATGAACCTATGAACCTATAAGTGTTGTGACTATAGTGTTTAGGATCCTGGGCTCAAGACCTGCAAAGGCTGTTCATTTTGTTGCTGGACTGAACAAGGGCTGTCGGATACAGAGTGGGTAAGGCAGTTTTGAGCAGCTTTAAGCGTTTATGCAAAGCTAAGCAGTGCTAAGCTACGGGTAAATGTACGGGCACTTACACAGTGTAGGCTTCGCTTACCAGTGGTGCAAATCAGCTTAGTTGTTATATTGGAGAAATGTTGATACCTGCTAAGCATGGCTTAGCCCTGGTAAACAGTTCTCACCACCCAGTCTGATAACATAGCAGGGTAATGACATCTGTAATAAGTGTATGCAATGTCATGTACAGTACATGCACCTGTGTGCTGTCATTACAGTAGCAAAGGGTGTGAGTGTCATGTCTGTCACATACAAGTATATGAGGCCTGTACAGCATTGTTATCTGTGTGAATGTGCTACATACAGGGGTAGTAACCCAGGGTATGTGCTGCCACACTGGCATGTAGTGTATCATGGTGGTACTACTGATGATAGTGCTTTCCCATGCAAGAGTATAGTGCTAAATGTAGTACAACAGACATAGCTGGAGGCATAGCTGGACTCTGAGGCCTCCCTGTTGTGTCCCTTGTGTGTGAGCTGTGTCACAGAATATATCCCCTACTGGATAATGATCCGACATGTGGAATGTTACTGTAGACTACCGTCTGTACAGCACATGTTAGTGAGGGCTTCCAACATGTAGTTATGGCATACATATTATTGTCAAACATCTGTCAACACATTCATCCTACTGCATAGCTACTTGCCAAGCTGATGACTGTCAGTCCCAGCACAGATGTGCAGATGGCAGGTATCCAGCTGGGATATATACAGGCAACCTATGCTTGATTGACACTGATTGACACTGACTTGTCTGCCCAGCTGTGTAAGAAATGGCACATATAGGAGACAGCACCCTGTACATACCACATGCCACAGGTACCTCCACTACACTACCACAGTCAACAGAACATGCTTGGGTACAGGTCTCCATCACAGACACTAACCATGTGTTGAAATACATGGTGCATACATGTCAACTTGATCACCTCAGTGGCCATGTGCAGGAGGCATCCAGAGGATAGGCTGATGCATATTACTCTCACCCTGAGTGTCACCACAGTGGTGTCTCTCGAGCGATTGCCTGCTGCCACATGGCAGGTGGCAGGATACCACTGTACATACATCCCCTACACAACCCATCTCTCCAGGGACAATAGCTAGGTACACAGCTATGACCACCTGCAGCAATGCACCCCAGTACTGACACGTGTATGTGTGCATTACTGAGGATAGCAGTGTCTGTGTGTTAGGACACCTGTACTTGGGAATTCCATGAGGGCCTCCACAACCACTGCAACACCCATTGCCATAGTCAGTTGTGGCTGCTGCTGTATGGGACATTACATGTACCCTGTTATGCTCCTCTCCCTACTGGCTACATGAGCCTTGCAGTACCAGCACAACAGTGTTATACAAATGGATCGATAGGCATGGGATACCCATTGAATTCTGGCAAGTGTGTGTATGTGTGCATGTCCGTATATCTGCAGGGTAAAGCATTCCGAGGCCACATACTCCTATTACAATACCCATTGCCACACAGTAGTACAGATAGTGTTGTTGCTGCCCATAGGTGAGGCATGACAATGCAACACCCTATTATGCCTGTGGCATGTGCATTAGATGAATATCCTTGTAGTATCACTGTTGGGATATACAATGGGTTGTATTGCAGTCATGGGCAATGTGTGATGGTGAGTATGTCAGAGTGTCATTGTGGGTTTCAGAGAGTAAAATATCCACAGGGGGATGTGGGTACTGTGTACAATGTCATTACACCAAGGTACACCTGGTATATGTCCCATGTGTCACTTTATGGTGACCACTGTCACCATCAAAAATACAGATAACTGATACCACAATCCAGCCCAGTTATGCATGTGCTGTGTGCAACCTACCTGTAACACATAGGGCACATGGTCAAGTTAGTTAGCAGCAATAGGCCCAGGTCTCTCAGACGTGTATCTGCCTGTTATGTGTCTGTTAATGTGTATATGATGGTATGTCACACTATATATTGTCTGTATACAACCATTACATCCCCCATTAGCATACTGTACATGTCTGGGGATGTTCTGCATGTAACATGTAACCTGGAACACACCTCACCCTAAACGCTGTGTGGTTTGTGCAATGAAAGCCACACACTTCAGTAGCACTACAAACCTAGATAGGGGTCTAGTTCCAGTGTTGCCAAGTAAGAGTGTGCATGTATGTGGATGGGTCCACATCAAGTTGCAGATTATGCATGTCCCAGTGGGTCACCTGTCCACGTGGCACAAGCAATAACTGTTATACAAACCTGTGACATTTGTTCAACTGTACCCTAGATATGTCACAGGCATGGTGTCACCACAGTGCCATACACCTTGTGGAATATGACTGCAGACCATCCTCCTGCTGACACATGTACACCTACAACACAAATGGATAACATTATGGAGACCACAATCAACCAGTGTTACTAACAGTTATAATGCATCATTGCAGGATGGCTACACTACCTGACATGCATGTATTAAACTTTACTCCTGACAACATGTTACACTGCAGTACTTTGGTACACTGTAGTACAGTCACCATGTGCATCAGAACCATATTAGCCTGTCTCTTCATTGATGTTATGGATGAAGGGATGTGGCACAGGTATCATCATATGCACAGGGTGTGTTGTTGGTTGCCAGAGGCCAAGGGTGGGTCATATAATGTGGGTGAGGGGTGTAATGAGGTGAACTGGGCATGGTGATGTGGTGTTGTAGGTATGGGGTTACCCTAGGTGTGTTCGTATAGTGTCTGGGTATGCATGCACACAGTTCTGCCATGTGGCTGCCCAACGCAGGTGTTTATGGACAGCTGCAGACCATACCTGGCAGGATGTGCAGGTCACTGCCTCCAGCAATGGAGACATGAACTGTGCCTGCCAGGGGTTCCATGGGCATGTCCAGGTACAGGCCTCAATGTGCTACTCTCCCCTGATGATGACAGATGTCCGCTGGAACCAGGTCCCTCCTGGGACTGGCCAGGACCACATGCTTGTGGCCTCCTGTGGTGTGGTGTAGATAGCACCCCCTGCCACAGTGCCAGGGCTGGAACTGCCACTATGGGAAACACATGGTGTCCTAGCACATCAACGTGGCCATCGCCGCACTCCCACAACATGTTCAAGCATGGACAAACCACAGTAGATGAGGCCCATCATCTCAACAAACTGTCTATCCATGAGCTCGGTATAAGCACGGATTGCACCAGACAGTTCATGGAAATTTTCGCTTGCAGATGTGAGAGCAGCCCTCTGCAGCCTCAGGCCCTGTCTGGTGTAACGTTCCATATGTGCCTGCACTGCCATGACAGACTGAAACATGTGCCTTGTGGTACCAGTTGTGGCACGTCTGCCAGGGGCATGATGACCAGCAGCTCTACCACGAGCACCCTGGGAAATCTGCCTATATGGTGCCCTGCCAGACATCTGGCTATACCTGCTGTGACTAGACACCTTAGGCATGGTTACTCTACTCTCCTGTGCACTGCCACCAACTGCCAGCTCTGCCTTCGCTATGGACACTGGTGATCAGGTATGTATAGGCACAGAAACTGTGTGCAAGGTTGGGGTGGCTAAAAGGGGGATGTCAAATGATGGCGCTGTTTCACCCCCTGACAACCCAACCTGTGCCTCAACAGTACTATCATCATCTTCAGTGTCTGTATGGACACCAACATCAGGTTGCATGCAGGAGGGACCGTGACCCTCCTCGCCATCTGTGGGGGAAAACAAAAAAATGCACTTTAAGACCTGTACAGCATTGCATAACAGTACACACATACACCCCCTACACACACACACACACAGACCACCTTAATACCTACTTGTCCGTGACTTTACAAACAGTCCCATGTTTATTCCCATGCATTCTCCATCCTGCATCACACTTGGTAACATACACTCATTAATAACACTCCATAATATATCATTCCTCTAAATGTCTAGATAAGTGATCACAACACAAGAGCTGTTACTCCATTACCTCCCTGACCTGAGTGGAGTGGTTTTACATGGCCTCACTGCTGTCATTCAGTGTACACCATGTGTATGTCTGGACATAAGGAGCATGGCTCCTATATGTGAGGGGCTACTATGTTCACACCATAATTTCACGCACTGGAGTGTCATGTGTAAGTATTGCTCAATACATGCCAGATATGCTGCACAATCAACCTATCATGTGACAACTGTAATATGTGGATTCACTCCCTGGTGTTGTCTTGTAATTCCCCAATGCATCCGTAGTGCTAAATACATGGGTTGTCAGTCACTTCTCTGCTGAATGCGATATTAAGGGTATACCTGGTGTCTACCTTCCCTACCAATACATGTTCCATGATACAGACCTTATTATACTATTAGCTGTACTGTGATTACATACATGACAAGTATTCCCGGTGTGTCATATGTCAGTCAATGTCCATATACTGCACAATCCCAAAGGGAAGTACTCCTGTATGAACAACCCCACAATCCCACATGTGCATACATGGACACAAACACACACACATGCACACACGCATCCTACATGCATCAACCTCCCTCCACTTCACCAGAGTGACCCTACAGACAAAATATAACCACGCACACACACACACACACACACACACACACACACACACACACACACACACACATATACAGGTGAAGTTGCACAAAGACAGTACACACAGTCCTCCTATTACCTATCTGTCAACATGCATAACATATGGTACACAACAGCATGCAGTGCAGCTATAGTCAATCCTTGCTAGCAACAGTATACATGTGTGTGATGCATGTGCTGTGTTAGTAGGTGATGCCCCTTCCCCTTGATACCACTGCACCCATGTACACAGTATTGCTGTGCACCTGTTCTGCACCCTGCCATGTACTGTGCACCAAACCTCACAAGTGTACAACCCATTGCTGAATGTGTAGTACCATGTCAGTTATGTCAGCTCTAATGCTCACAGCCACTATGTTTTTCAGCAGCACATACCTGGGATGATATGTGGACAGATGTTATTTGTGAATGCCTGATGTCTGGTTTACAGATCTCAACATCAGCGGACCATGTATGACCAATACCATACTATTACACTGACAACCATCAGACCATACCATGGCTATGGGGAGTGTACACACCCTTATTGATATAACGCACCCTTCCTTGATCTGCCATGGGACCATATCACTGCATATATTAACAGTACATGAGCTTGATATGTGACATATGCCCTGTGCATTCTCATGCAGTGTCTACAAAATGTGTTAGGTGTGCAGATGCTGACCATGATGCATACACTCCGTGTGTGCATATGTGTGCACACCCTTATCATGATGGTTTGTTGCACCTATTGTTATGTGTACTACAGCAGTCACTACTCCTGGCAGAGGTATACTAGCATGGGCCATCTGCATTTGCCAGTGTATGTTCAGTCTGCCCTACACATGTCCCCCAAATCTGCATGATTGCAAGGTCTACTCATGTGCACACCCCTTGGTGTTCACACACTGCCGGCACTATTGCTGTGGGGGTAAGGTTACATCTGCCACAGTTCCTGAACCTGACTATGTACAGATACAGCCATTCTTAGCATCCTTAGGATCCCTGCTGCAGTGCACTGGTGTGTCATGCTGACACCCCCTCCCCACTTTCATCCTTTTTGCAGATGCTTGACAAGTAAGGCCTACACATGTGTGTCAGTTTGCAGTGTTCCATACACTAAACACCACGTGTTACAGCCTAGTCCCAGCTAATAATGTAGGCCACAGTAATACATTATGCCATAGTGTAAATCTGTAACAGTTGCCATTGTACTACTGGTATATACACTGTTGTTGCACTGTATATGGGTGATGTTTCACATATGTCCCTACTGTAGGCCATGTCTCTCACCATTATGTTAATCCCTGTGGACACATTCTGCAATGACAGGATGTCAGTTATCTTGCAGGTGTCTGACATACCCTTCCAATATGCAAACCAAAAATGAGCCAGCACATGTACAGTGAATCACGATCTTTTTTAATATAAAAAGTAAAAAATAGTTCACATGAATCAAACCAGTTTCGGCTGACGCCTTCTTCAGTGATAAAGACCAAAATGTATAAAATTGCTAACAAACGTGGTTTAAATACAGCACCATCTTGTGTGTAACCATATGATTGGATAAAGATGAATTCAAAAATACTCAGAAATTCCAGAAATATATGACCTTGTCATGTTACAACTCTTGTATTAACCAACTCAATCGGGATCTTTCAGAACTGGAAAAAATCTTAAAAGACAAAAAAATTAAAAAGTTCAGTAGAGATGTGGGGGACTACGATAGAGTAAAACCCTTTGATATTCATCAGAAGGTTACATTTCTAACCCCCAATCATACTCCTAAAGGCCCAGACGAGCTAGGACTAAGTCTATATTGAAAAAGAGGACTAGAGAATCAGTCACCTTTGGTGAGGATTCATCGTCTAACACAGACTGGGAAGTTAGCCACACAAGTTTGTCTCCAGTCCCCAAGAGGAACAACATTGAGAACAATCTGGAAGCGGGGTGCCCTTTAGGTACAAATCAAGAAAAAGATCGGGGAGGAAACACAAATACAAAGGTACCACCAGATCTCAGGGCAATTTTGTTCATAGGTTCATAGGTTCATAGTTTGGTACTAGGCTATCAGCCCTAGGGCCTATACAAGCCTAGCCATAACAATTCCCTGGCTATTTCTTCCCACACTATTTACTTCCCTGGACCCCTGCCATATCATGACCAAGGTTTAGACACGCATTATGATAATGTACATAATATCTCCTCTTTGACACTTACAAAATTAGATATTAATGTTCTCAATAAAGGTCTCAGTTTTGTACTGGGCTTTTGTGTACCAGAACAGTTCTTTGCACAGGATTTGACTAATTTTTGCAGTATTTTGAATTTAAAATTATATTTTCAGGATTCGAATGAGACCGTGATGGAAATACTGACCTCAGATATTTCAAATTTAGACTATTAACTTTTAAACCACCTATGTCACCCACTGTTTCAGCCTTTCAAAACAATGTACTCAAATATTTACATTTAAATTTTTATAAAAACAACATTACTAAAGACAACATTAGTAGGGAGGAATGGTTGTGCACTGATAAACTCAGATTGAATAAGAACATTGTGATTTTGCCAGCAGATAAGGGAGGGGTGGTTGTCATTCATGACTGGAATCAATACCACGCTGAAACACATAGGCAGATATCTGACATTAGGCATTATATGATTATGCCTCTTGATCCAACATCAAAATTTAAACATGATATTGATCAGTTTTTGGATTTGTCTGTTGAAGAGGGTATTATCTCCATGGACATTAGTTACCAACTTAAAGTAGACCATCCTAGAAAACAATATCTGTATCTATTACCTAAGATCCATAAAGATCTGGCTAAACCACCAGCAGACCAATCATTTCTGGCAGGGGCTCATTAACTGAGCCGCTTTCGGAATATCTTACAATACATCTCAAAGCTCTGCTTGGATTGGTCTGTGCCAGGATTCAGGATACCACTGTTTCTAGCCATTATTTCTGAGATGCAATTGGAACCTGACTGGCTTTTATGTACTTTGGATGTCACCTCTCTATATACTAGTATTCCCCATTGGGCAGGTCTAGCTACCCTGCAATATTGGCTAGATAGAGCCAATCTTTATAAACCAGGTTTTAATACCCTTCTTGTTTGTATGGCAGAAATGGTACTCACACATAATGTTTTCTATTATCAACAACAATGTATCTGGCAGGTTCAAAGCACTGCAATGGGGGGCAGCATCATTTGCCCTCATTTATGCTGATCTATTCATGGCTTACATGGAGGAGAATTTAATTTATGATAACAGCCATAATATCTTTTTGAATAAAATTGACATCTGGCGTAGATATCTTGATGACTGCTGGTTGGTGTGGAAGGCTGATGTGGCATTTTTATTAGAATTTGTGGAATATCTCAATCAAAACAAGTGGGGTATTGAGTTCAAGATAACTTTTCACAAACAGGAAATTACTTTCCTGGATGTATTGATCAGAAAAGCCAGTACAGACACATTGGAAAGTGAGATTTTCAGAAAATTTCCACAATTCAATGCACTTTTACATGCCACCAGCATCTACCCACAACATATCATCAGGAATATTCCTAAGTCACAATTCCTTAGGATTAAAAGAATTTGTTCAAGCCCTTCCACGTATAGGTTCATAGGTTCATAGGTTCATACTAGGCTATCTGCCCTAGGGCATTTATAAGCCAAGCCAGAGTGTGTGTGGCTTTCACCACCCCTTAGGATGAGAATACTATGCCCATTTAGGGTTTAGTTTACTGTGCCTCTGTCTAGTAGTGACACAGAGATGACCCCCGGGGTAAACCTACGATCTCCCATCCACTCGTCAAGATTTCTCTTGAATAGAGTTAGTGAGGGGCTCTGCCTAACATGGATAGGGATTCTGTTCCAGAGTGTAGGGAGCCTCTGGGTTATGAATCTGTCCCTCCAGCACGTCCTATTTATTTCTGTGTTGAGGTTTAAGTCTCTTGCTCTCGTGGCTCTGATGGATTTGGATTTTCTGAGGTGGAGCATGTCCATTAATTCCGGATTGGACATGGCCTTGTATGTCAGGCACAGATCACCTCTGAGTAGGCGGTATGCGACTGAATAGAGCTGGAGTTTTTTCAGTCGGGCAGCATATGACATATGTTTAAGACCCTTTATCCTCTTGGTGAGGAACTTTTGGGGTCTTTCCAACTGCTGCAGGTATCGGGTAAGATACATCCTAAATGGGGCATTGTACTCAATCATTGGCCTGATAAGAGAAGAGTACAGGGGCACAATGACCTCTCTTGATCTAGATGTGAAACCCTTCATGATTAGGTGGGCAATATAGAAGGTCTTCCTGACCACTTTGGCAATGTGAGTGTCAAATGAGAGATTACTGTCAACCTGGGTCCCTAGGTCCCTGATTACCTCTTCCATACTTAATGGATTACCACCTATGTGGTAATTTGTGGGTACCTTGTTTTTCCCAAAGGGTATGACTATACATTTTTTGGTGTTCAGCTTAAGGCCATGGCTCTGGCACCAATTATCCATTTCTATGAGGCCTCTCTGAAGGATGTTTGTGTCCACTGGAGTATCAATTATGGTGCCCAGTTTGCAGTCATCTGCAAACTTTGTCAGCCACAATCCTCCTATGTTTGCCTGTACCTCGGAAAAATAAATGCCGAACAAGAGGGGTCCCAGGACTGAGCCCTGTGGGACTCCGCTTGTGACTGGCTTAGAGTCTGACATAGCTCCAGCAACTCTGACCCTGTGGGTTCTGTTCTTGAGCCAGTTTGCAACCCATCTTGTGACATATGGGTTTACATTTAAGCTGGTGAGTTTGTCTATGATGCCCGAGTGGGGTATTGTGTCAAAGGCTTTTGCAAGGTCAAGGTAGGCTGTGTGAATTGCCTTACCCTCATCAATGGCCTTAGTAACTGTTTCAAAAAAGTCGACCAAGTTCAAAAGGCAGGATCTGCCCTTGACAAAGCCAAATTGGGTAGGATCCAATGTCTGTAGGTCCCCAATGTCTTTGTTTATGAGTTCCATAATGATCCTCTCCATAGCTTTGCAGACCAGGCTCATCAAGTTTATGGGGCGGTAATTTCCAGGGTCTGTAGAAGCACCGCCTTTGCCTTTTTGAAGTGGGACCACTGTTGCCGTACGCCACTCTTTGGGTACATATCCTGTAGTAAGGCTAAGATTAAACAGCAGCCTTATGTGTGGGTTTAGTTCCTCTTGGAGTTCATGTAGCACACAGCCCGGGACACCGTCCGGTCCCATTGATACTGCGTTTTTAGCTTTAGAGAGAGCGGCTCTCACCTGGGCATCTGGGATGTTAGGGAGGCTACACTCTGCTGGGATGGTTATTTCTCCTTTTGGGGGGGAGGAGAAATTTGCACTGAACCTGTCTGCCAGAATGTTGGCAATGTCAGTGGGTTCAGTGTATTTTGTGTCATTTTGGACTAACTCTGAGCATATCTGGGAGTTTCCACCCAGGTTTCTAACATAGCTAAAGAAGGCCTTGTGATTGTCTTTTGTGTCTTTTGCGATTTTTCTCTCAAAGTTGGCCTTGGATGATTTTATGAGTGATCGTAGTTTGCTAGTACTGATCAGAGATGCCTTCCCTTTTAGGGATTTTGCTCTGTCATGTAGTAGCTTCCTCCTCCTGTTGTAAAGTTTGTTTATGGCTGGGGTCCACCAGACCGGTGCCTGCCTTTGGGGAATGGGTCTTGGTTTTATTTGGGATTGCATGATCCATGCATTCTTGAAGGTGCCCATAGAAGGCATTTGTAAAGGATTCAGCAGTGTGGGTTGTGGTTTCCACTGGCCCAGGGGCCTTGAAGGATACCACTTCAGTCTTAAGAAGTGTGAAGTTGGCTTTTGAGAAGTTCTTCACTGTGGTCTTTTGTGCAGGGGGTGGGGGTGGGATATGGATTTCCAGTGAGATTAATTTATGGTCTGATCTTACCAAAGAGGGATATACTTCCGGTGTGGAGCATTTTGTCCCCATGTTTGTGATGATCAGGTCTAGTATATTGTCTCCTCTTGTGGGAATGGTGACTAGTTGTTCCATCGCATTTGAGTTTATGAATTCTAGGAACCTTTGGGCTAGGGTGTTGGGGCTTGAGTAATGTTCCCAGTCTATGTTTGGGTAGTTGAAGTCTCCCAATATGATGGTATTTGGAGAGACATTCATACTCTCCAGTGTCTTTAGGAAGGCTGTGTGGGGTCCTGAGTTTGAGAGGGTGGTCTGTAGCATGCTACAAACTGTAAGGCAGTTTTTCCTATGGTTAGTTGCACCTGGATGGTCTCCGATGCTTCGTGCATTGCCACTAACCTGGAGGTATGGGTATCTTTGATGAATATGGATACTCCCCCTCCTTTTGTGGTTCGGTCCAAGTTTTGGGGCCGGAAAGCATGATATGAGGTAAAACCTGATAGTGCTGGGGTGCTCTCAGGAGCCTTGAACCAGGTTTCAGTCACTGCACAGACATCGATGTTCTCCATACTGAGGAGGGCTTGAGGGTGCATCTTGAGGTTTAGACTTCTGGCATTGAGCAGCATTACCCTTAGTTTTTATCCACTTGTGTTTTCTAGGGAGGTAGGTTTGTCATTTGAGCCTTGCCTAAAAAAGGCACTATGGGGGTGGCAAGAGCCTTGGCCAATATCCAGAAGCCCATGGGTGACAGGTGCAAGCCATCCCTTGCGAAGCAGCGTGGCTTGTCATGCATGTCATCCCAAGCAGACAGACATTGGATCCCCTTAGAATGACACCAGTAATTAAGCCAATTGTTAAAACTGATCATTTTGTCTTTGTACTGTGGCATCATTTTTGGTGAGGGTAAGATGCTGCTCAGGGTCAGGGTCATACCGTCCTGGGCTACATAATCAGAGAGCTCCTCTATGTCTCTTTTCATGTAGTCCAGGGAGGTACGTCTCAGGTCATTCACACTGGCATGTACAATGACTGAGTCATATTTGTACTTGCTGTGGAGTGACCTGAGTGCTTGTGTTATGTGGCGGATTCTAGCTCCTGACAGGCAGCTTACTGTGACCTTTTCCTTGTTCAGTCTGGTGAGCGGGACGTCAGTGTGTCTGACTATGGAGTCACCTATTACAAGTGTGTCAGGCATGTTGTTTGGCCTTAAGGGCTGTGACTGTTTAGCACACTGACTTTGTGAACTATGTGTTGCATGTGCTATGTCTTGAGGTGGCGGTTGCTTGGGTGTCTGCTTTGGAGGCCTCTGTTGTTTTGGTAGATTTTTAATCAGCACCTCTGAGTATGTTTTTGTGTGTTTATGTGTTTGGTTTGCAGTTGTGATAGTTCTATGTGAGACTGGGTTTATGATATGTGTGGTTACCTTCTCCTCCTGACTGGTCTTGCCAGTACTGAATTGAGAGAGCTCAGCCTCCAGTTTGGCTATATAGTTGCATCTCTCGCATATATTTGTATTTGCTGGGAGGAGGAGAGGGTTGTCTGTGTACATGAGGCAATTGTAACATTGCCTCAAGATTCCCAGATTCACCAGCTGAACAGGAGAGGACGCCAGCAACTGACCCTTCGACATGCTTGAAATAGTGAAAAAGATTTCTGTGTAACTGAGTCAGAAAGGACCTATAGGGAAATGGGTACTCAAGGGAATTTAGGTGAATGAAGTACTTTCTTTTGTTTAAGAGTGCTTTACCTGTATAAAAAATGCTTTAGGAGCAAGTGCTGAGCTTTTCAGATAGAGTATAGGCTGTTTAGATTGCAAGTAGAGCAGTTCTAAGGGAAAAATTGAAGAGCAGACTTTACAGAGCCAGAAATAGTTTAAACTTGATTAACTGCTCTATGAGCAACTTCGTGCAAAATCGCGCAAAAGCGCACAAAAACAGGCTTTATAGCAGGAGGTTGAAAAGAGCCAGGAATTAACCCAAAATGGCCAATAAACTACAAGTTGCTGGGCTGGAACCACTCCTCTAGGGACAAATAGGTTGCTCATGTGCTCCCCACTCCCACTGGTGAACAAAGAAGCTTCCTCTTATCCAAATAAGGATATGGATAGCACAGGAACTAAGACAAAGCCCAGAGATCAGCAAAATCTGAAGACTGGATTATTCTAGTTCAGAAAAGCAGGAAACAAGGATATTTTTTTTGTTTTTTTTCTTTTTTTACAGAGACAGAAGAAAAAGATACAGTAGCAAACAGTAAATGCTATAAAACAGCTAGCGCACTTGAGTGTGTTAGCCTAACAGTTAAATTAAACAAAAATAACTTTTTAAAGTGCTAACAGTTTAAAATCTACACAGGTGCAGTAAAAACAATATGCAGAGCTGTTTTTTAGGCGAAATGCAGTCAAGATGCAGTAATTAAAGCGAAAGCCAGAAATAATACTTAAAATCCAGGAAAGTCGCTCTTTCACTCTCTGCTGCTTGTAGAACTCTGCAGGACACCACGAGGAGCTGTGCTGAGTCTTTTACAAGTGAAAAAGTGCGCAAAAATGGGCTTTATAGCAGGGGGTTGAAAAGAGCCAGGAATTGACCCAAAATGGCCAATAAACTACAAGTTGCTGGGCTGGAACCACTCCTCTAGGGACAAATAGGTTGCTCAGTGCTCCCCACTCCCACTGGTGAACAAAGAAGCTTCCTCTTATCCAAATAAGGATATGGATAGCACAGGAACTAAGACAAAGCCCAGAGATCAGCAAAGTCTGAAGACTGGACTATTCTAGTTCAGAAAAGTGGGAAAACAAGGATATTTTTTTTATAGCCAGTATAGACAGGACCTGGCAACCAGATTTAAAAACAGGGGATATAGAGCAGGTGATATTTGCAGAGCCAGCCGATTTGCCAATCAACAGGATAGGGACCAATTGCTCTCATATCAGCAACGGTCAATGAAAAATAGACAGGAATTGAGGCTTGTTACAACATATGGCAGAAACACCAAGATCTTTATGGACATTATTGCTAAACACAGGAATGTTCTACAGTCAGATAGTAAACTTAGGGAACATCTGAATGACAACTGCTCCTTCTCTTTCTGCAAGGGCCGTTCTTTGGGCTCATTGTTCAGCCATTATAAAAAATGGAATGAGGTTGATCAATCTTTAACTCAAAGAACAATCAATGGTCATAAATTGGTGGGATGCAACCCATGTGGACATTGCACATATTGTCCTAGAATATTTAAGACAGACAGCTTCAGTAGCCATAACTCACCCATTGTTTATGACATCTCATTTTTTGCCAACTGTAATACCAGTTGGGTCATCTATTTAGCCAAATGTACATGTACGGCATTTTACGTGGGTCAGACCTCACGGCCTCTAAAGCTTAGAGTAGGGGAACATCTTAGTGACATTCAAAATAAAAAGCAATCCAGTGCCTTATACAAACACATTTTGAAACATGCCACTGGGATCGTTAGATTTACTGTTATTGACTGTATTAGGTATAGAAGGAATGATAAAGCCACTTTACATGAAATACTTAATAATAAAGAATAAAAGTGTCTAGTCAAGTTGGGCAGGTTGTTCCCACCAGGACTAAATGAGTATTTCTGAATTCATCTTTATCCAGTCATATGGTTACACACAAGATGGCGCTGTATTTAAACCATGTCTGTTTGCAATTTTATATATTTTGGTCTTTATCACTGAAGAAGGCGTCAGCCGAAACTGGTTTGATTCATGTGAATTGATTTTTTACTTTTTACATTAAAAAAGATCGTGATTCAGTGTGCATGTGCTGGCTTATTTTGGTTTGCATTTTGCCTTTTGGTTTGGAGCCTTGCACTTGCCATCCATGCAGGTTTTGTGGTAGTTTGATACCCTTCCAATACCCCGTTATGGTCACCACTGTGATGCCATGCATTTAACAGCAACAATACTTGCACATGTACAGCATGCATTCTGGCTAGGTGTGCTAGATGTGTGCATGGAATATACCATAGCCATTATATGCCCGGTGTATTGGCAAGCATCAACATAAACCATACTCACCAGCTACAGGCTGCTGCCTTTGTGGTATACCGGAAGGACCTACATAAGAAGGTGAGAGATGCGATCAGTGGCCACACCTATGGCATTGCTACAGGGTGGGTGCAGCATTACAGTACATCAACAGTACATGTCCACAATACTACCATGTATGCACATCTGTTTATTACTACTACGCAGCAACAAACTATATATATATATATATATATATATATATATATATATTGATGTGCCTTGTGGCCTTACCGGCAAGCTCTTCAGCCGGTGTGTGGGTAGCACCCACCTCCACAATGGTGTCTGGCAGTTGTTGGCTGTGCGGATGGGCAGGTGCCACAAGGCAGGCGAGGAGCTCCTCAACACGTGTCAGGGAGGGATGGATGGCATGCCCCCCTCCTTTTGCGAGGTGATCCCCCCAGACAGCAGCAGCATGCCAATGGACATAGCGAAGCAGGTCAGAACAATGATGCTGGACCTGCTCATAACTGCGGTTGTGCACTCCATCATTGACCCTGTGGACAAGGTCATTCCACAGGGTGGTCCGCTCCTGCTGCTCATCAGTGGCCCAGCCAAACAGGATAGGGTGGTGCTGGATTAGATAGCTTAGCACTATTTCATTTTCAGCAGATGAGTAAGCAGGGAGCCGCCCATGTGACATTTTGCCTGAAAGACATAAAGATGGGAACAGGTCTGAACAACTCATACAGCAAGGTTACCACAGTTCTTAATACACATCTCTGCCACCCCCCACCATATCAGCGACAACAAACTGTACACACAACTCAACAAGTATGGCTACAGCTTACCTACCAGTGGGACAGATATTGCATTGCACCACAGTTTGTGCTATGTGTTTGTAGCCATGATTCCTGTGTGGACACTATCATTGCTGGCCTGTTATGGACTATTCACCTGGATGCCATTGTCAGGGCCACTTCTGTTTCTTTTGGCTGCTCCCAATAGGGGTCACCACAGTGGATCATCTGTTTCCATTTCTTCCTGTCCTCTACATCTTACTCTGTAACACCAGTCACCTGCATGTCCTCTCTCACCATATCCATAAACCTTATCTTAGGCCTTCCTATTTTCCTGTTACCTGACAGCTTCATCCTTAGCATCTTTTTCCCAATATACTCTACATCCCTCCTCAGCACATGTCCAAACCAATGTAATCTTGCCTCTCTGGCAACCTGGGCTGACCCTTTAATATACTTATTCCTAATCCTGTCCACCCTTGTCACACCCAGTGCAAATCTTAACATCTTTAACTCTGTCACATCCAGCTCTGACTCCTGCCTTTTTGTCAATGCCACTGGCTCCAACCCATATAACATAGCTGGTCTTATTACCCTTTTGTAGACCTTCCCTTTCACTCTTACTGGTACTCGTCTGTCACAAATCACTCGTGACACTCTTCTCCACCCACTCCATCCTGCCTGTACTCTCTTCTTCACCTCTGTTCCACACTCACCATTACTCTGAACTGTTGATCCCAAGTATTTAAACTCATCCACCTTCACCACCTCTACTCCTTGCATCCTCACCATTCCTCTATCCGTCCTCTCATTCACACACATATATTCTGTTTTAGTCCTGATGACCTTCATTCCTCTTCTCTCTAGAGCATATCTCCATCTCTCCAGGGTCTCCTCCACCTGTTCCCTACTCTCACTACAGATCAAAATGTCATCAGCAAACAGCATAGTTCATGGCAACTCCTGTCTAATCTCGTCTGTCAACCTGTCCATCACCATTGCAAATAAGAAAGGGCTCAGAGCTGATCATTGATGTAATCCCACCTCCATCTTAAACGTATCTCTCACTCCCAACTCAAACCTCACCACTGTCACACTACCGTCGTACATATTCTGTACCACTCTTACATACTTCTCTGACACTCCCGACTTCCTCATACAATACCACAACTCCTCTGTAGGCGCCCTGTCATATGCTTTCTACAAAGTCTACAAATACACAATCCAACTCCTTCTGACATTCTCTGTACTACTCCATCAACATTCTTATTTTCAGGGCCACTATGGTTCCATATATGCCTGTGGTATGCTTGCTACGTGATTGCTGCACATCTGATATTCTGTGTTATTGGGGATATCTATGCATGCTGTTGTACATGTTCTAGGACTGTGTAGACTATTCTACCCACATATGTTCTATAACAGTAACATAATAGCATGTTTAGGGCATATTTGCTAGCAGAACAACCTCTCCATACTCATCTGCCCATGTTACCAGGCCACATCACATGTGGGACCCACCCTGGGGCCTCCTAATGTACTGGCCCAGCACTAACTTCAGGTGGAACCACCTCAGGGGATGTTGTCCCCTTCCGGGGGCACACACAGACATGATCCTGTCCCCTGAGGTCAGGTCCAGGGTCTGTTCCATAGCAGGCTCCACAGACACACGTGGGATGTGCTACATCACCTTGAGGCAGCCAGTACACATTCACAGGGTCCATATGCTCCTCCTGATCAGCCTCCAGGCCAGGCACCTTTAGGACGTGGACTGCTGTTGTGAGTAGCAGTGGATGGGAGGCTTGTTCCCTATTGTGTCCATATTGGGGCCCATGGGGCTTCCACATCACAGACCACACACACCATCCAAGATGTTTACCCAACACATCTGTCATATACCACTCCTGTAGGCTGTCATCTATATCTACCAACCCGGACCACCTCCATAACTATATCTGCCATACTTCCCCATATTCCCATTCCCTACTTCACAGACAAGGGCAATGTGGTTCCAACAAGGGGTTCACATGTGACATACCCGTCCTTGTTGCACACACTGTCTGCTGTATATATCTGTATGTATTGCTATGTGTGCTGTTCCCTCACACATAGCATGCAGCACTGTGGTGGTAATATAGGGGATATGTATTTACATACATATATGTGTGTGTGTGTGTGTGTGTGTGTGTGTGTGTTTGTATATATGTAGATGTGTATATAGATATATATCTATATATGTGTATATGTGTATATATATATATATATATATATATATATATATATATATATATAGATAGATATATGATGTATATATGTGTTTTGTATGTATGTCTACATATGGGTATCTTTATATCTGTGGACATACATGTGTGTGTGTGTGTGTGTGTGTATATATATATATATATATATATATATATATATATATATATATATACACACATATATACATACCTATATATGGGGTACATTCAGACATCAGGTCTACAATCTCAAAACTTCTTCCTGCACAGCTGCACTGTTCTGCCTTGCTACAACACAGGCAGGTGCCACATATGGACACAGCCTAATATTAAGGGGGTATATGTAGGGCCAGATTGAAATAACCATATTACACACCTATGGCATTTCAGCATGCTACAATACAGGTTAACCTGAGTGTCCTGCATGTGGTGTGCTGTGGAACCCACGTGTCCATCATTATGGCATTACTTCCACCACCAGTTATTGGCCACAGTAATATACATCCCTTCCATTACACACGACACACTATATTGGCATGCATCTTGTCAGTCGGTGCTGCTCTACACCGTTGATGGGTATGGCCCACTACCCACAGGGACAGATTCTAATGTCCATAGCAGTTGTTCAGCTGAAGATCATTACAACAGCAACACCTGTTGGAACATGTGTGCCATTCAACATCATCCACCCTGGTATTATGGACCAGGAACTACATCATTTACATGCATATATTCTTCACATACCTGTTGTGGGGATGAGGTCTTTTGTGGATAGTATCCTTGTAGGAGGAAGTTTTTTTTTCACTCTTTCTCCTGCTTCCTTTGTTGTATTTACTGGTGCTGTGGTTCAGGAGCTGTTGTATGTTTACGGTTATTTGTCTCTTTCACTTTATTTCTCTGCGTCTGTGTCTACATCTCTCTCTCTCTCTCTCTCTCTCTCTCTCCAGTAAATGGATTGAGCTGCCTGGGATAGATTGCTGCATGGCTTTTGTGGGTGATGCACATGATCAGGTGATGGCCTCTGCACCAGTCAGTGTCCTCCACTTGCTACCTTCATGCAGCCAGCTGTGTAGTACTTCCAATTACCACAGTCATGGCAACCAACTACTATAAATCCCTACATCATATGGGCATGGTCCCTTTACCTTTATTGTATGGTGGACATCCTTCCTGTGTGTGGGCAGCAGTGTTACAGACAACAGGTAGCAATACCTCTTACAAGAGGACTTGCACACTCAGCTACGTATTTGTATGAGGTTCTAGAACTACAGAGAGAGAGTGTGAGTACTCTTGTTGTATGCATTGTATAGCACCAGTGTTACAGGGTCTGTGTGTACATACTAGTTTAACACATACTGCAGTCTGTCTGCATAGCTCTCAACTGTGTGTCTATCCACTTGATGGCCAGAGGTGTGCGTGTTATGTTTTGCCTGTCCACCACTCAGGTCTTGTGTCAGATATATCACTGGTTGTGTGTGTGTTGAGTACTATCAGAACATGGCTACACCTATTTATGTTTCTGACCATATTCCTGACTAAGGGTATGTTGCAACACCAGCGACATGCTTAGTGTATGACAACACTATTTCACATATGGGCCTGTGTTTCAGCCTCTGTCCTCCACCTACATACCAGGCTTTGTCTATCTGACATGCTGTTAGGGGTTGTTTTGTAGTGGCCTGTGAGTATGTCATGCTGCTACTCCTTTATATATATATATATATATATATATATATATATATATATATATATATATATCTACATATATAGATATGTATATATCTATTTAGATGTACATATATATATATATATATATATATATATATATATATATATATATATATATATATATATATAAACACACACATACATCTACATATTTAAATACATTTCCTGTACTGTTGAATGACTGTGCTGGATGTTATGTTTGTGAAAACATCAGGCCTATGTATATCTGATGTGGCTTAGTGATAAGTCAGTTTGGCTATGGTGTGCAGAGTCCTGGGTTTGAGGCTTGTCAACGCTGTTTAGTTTGTTACAGGGCAGAACAAGGGCCATTGGATACAGAGTGATTAAGACACTTTTAAGCAGTTGTAAGCAGGATTGCATGGAGGTAAGCACTGCTAACTTCCGGTTACAGTTTCTTTTGCTGATTTAGCTTCTCAATTGTTTAACCTGTGTAGGCTTAAACCCGGTCATTGCTGCTTAAAAGTGCTTACTCCTGCTTACCCCTGCACTCATTTCTTTAAAAGAAAAGAAAAAAGGTTGATAGGAAAGAGGTGAAAAACAGACACAAAGAGGGAAAGACAGTAGGGAAAATAGCTAGGGATGTGCAGGAAGGTTGTAGGGAAGATCCACTGCTACCCATTTCTTCTACAGCAACAGCTGTGCATATACACTGAAATTGGAGGTAGATTTCGACACTCAAACCCCTGAGAGAGGGGTGAGGACAACAATAATATGTTGTGAAGCCAGTTAGACTAGATTGCCTGTGTCCAGTGGACATGTGTGCGAAATGGAGAGCTAATTATGGGACGAGATTTTTTGGGGGGTACAGATTGCCCTTTTTTTCAGGTGAGAGTGGGATGTTGGGGAGGGATAGTAGGTATATTTGGGGAAGTAGGTTGGATAGTTTAACAGACAAGACAAACAAGATGCATACAGGGGCAGTATATGACCACATGTGGGGCGTAAACACCTTGATGGGGAGGGGTGTTGGGAAATCGGAAGCCCATGAGCCCCCTACTGGAAACAGTGGGACTGAGGTCCCCACCCATGGGCAGTCACCACTGCACCTTCACAGCCCCGAAGTTGGCTGTGCTGGGGGCTGACTCGTAGAGCCATGCCAACCCTCTAGCCGCGACACGCATCCCTTGAACTGGCATAGCAGATCTCCAGACTGCTTTTTGAGCTCACTAAACACCACAACCCAGTCCCGGTGACGGGTGACAGGTTCCTGTCCATGCCCACTCCCAGGGGGAGGGCGAGCCCCATCCTGTGAGGTGGTTCCACCTGAATGTGGTGCAGGACCAATGTACGAAGATGTCCTGGGTTGGGCCCCAGATGTGCTGGTGCCCAGTGCCAAGGCCAGCTGAGGTGGGACAGGTGGGTTTGCTGGGACCTGCATGCCCATATGTGCTATGGTGTTTATGTTTTATCAATATATGTGGGTTATTAATAGTCAGCACATTCCAGGATTAGGTATAACAGCATGCATCAATATTCCCATTAACCCAGACACCAGATATGGAATAGTTGCATAGCAAACAGAACACTTGCCTATATGGGACCACAGTGGTAATTACAAAAGCATGCAGGTACATTGATGGCACCATGCCACCAATGTGGGAGTATTTCAACATAGCACATGCATAGAAATAGATTTAAGTAATTATCAAACAGTAGGACATATGTCCCAAGATTACAGTTAAGTCACATATACCAACTGAGTTGGGTATTTAGTTTATTGTTACAGATATGGTGGTGGTGGGGGGAAGATGTAATTTAACAACTAGTATATTCCTGTAGTTCACATTAATTTCCTTGTCAGTGCTGTTATCTGTACCTTACACGTATTAGTACACTACCCCATTGCCTTACTTTGGACAGTGGTATGGCTGTCGACAACTATATACATGAACTGGTTTTACTTGCAGTATACACCTCTTACCTGGTATACCTGTGGAGGAATTGTTTGTTAACACTAACTGTTTTTACACATACTCCCAGATTTTGGGTTGAGGTTATGCTGCATAACATCTCTTTTTGCACAGACTCTGGCCATGTCTTGACCATATGCAGGTGAACCGGGACATATTTAGACTCTTGCCCTCTTAAACCTTGAGTGACATACAACACTCTTATACAGGATTTCCTGAACAGTTATATTATGTAGCACAGTGTGGGTGACAGTGACGAGTGATACCTTATTATTCAGAGCAACTGCAGCACTCACAATGCCATACAATACCAGAGTAAACAGTACCAGTACAAGGTATCAGTCTTTTATTTCTAGGCACAGTGTTTGTATCTGACGGACCTGTGGGACCAATGTTTGCTAGCACTACCTAAATGTTGCCACACAAATTACCAGATTCCACATTGGTATTATGCACATACATCTCACTCTGTTACTGTACGCACTCTGGTCACAGCTTGACAACATGGAGGTGTAGATGGGGCATACTTGGCTTATTACACTCATAACAGTTTGGGGAGTTGCTAGAGTGCCAAGTTTGTTCTTATAGATGTGTGACAATCAGTTGTATTTCTTGTTTGCTGCCTAAACATCTGGTATCATCCCACTGATTTCCCAGGGGGACAGGGTGACAGGCAGCAGATATGGGCCGATTTACTGGACATTCTGGACATAAGCATTCTACCACTGCCAGGATTTGAACCATGGCTCTGTGTGCTAAAAATACGATGGTCCACATCTCAGTAACATGTGCTATTTGGATTTTGTCTGTTTTTGCACTTTTTTTGTCTATGTCTCTCTCAGTTGTACTAAATGACTTCTGGGGATTACACCAGTCATATACAGACATTCGTACACATTTTAGTTATGTTGCACAGTGTGGGTAACAGTGCTTAATACAACAGTATTATTACGTGATTGCAAATCTACATTTATCATATGATACCAGAGTAAACACATGCAGTCCAGCAGTTAGACCTTTATTGTCAGGCTATTATGCTTTTATTTACATACAACCTATATGAGACTCTTCCTGCCATATTCTTTTGTGTATGCAGTACTTGTCTTAAGAAATACAGCTTTTACACAGACAATTAACTTACTAATACTTT
Organism: Protopterus annectens; assembly: GCF_019279795.1. Lineage (NCBI taxonomy): Eukaryota > Metazoa > Chordata > Ceratodontiformes > Protopteridae > Protopterus > Protopterus annectens. Next base: position 1,701,601,541 of record NC_056725.1, on the reverse strand, counting down.
TAGATTTATTTTCTGTGACAGTACATGCAAGGGTATTACTAATCTGCCTTGTGTCGCAACCTCTCCAAGCAACAACAATGGGCCTCCTGGTTCACAGCCCACTCACTTGCCACTGTGAAGGACATAGGAGGAATATTTAGCCATACCTATCCTTAATATACATGAGCTGGCAATTATTAAACAGGTAGTAGAGTGATACTTACACACAGCTGGGACCTTTCCTGTCCTCCTAACCTCTTGGATCCACTGTTTCAGGAGATCCCCCTTTCACCACTTCAGATAGGCATAGTGATACCTGACCTGCTCGTCAGTTTTTGTATGCCAGTGGCAATGGTGAGGTCGTGGGTGAGACTGTCCCAGGCTTCCGCTTTATACTGGGAACCCTGGTACTGGCCCTTCAGCAGTCTCTGCTCATGGTCTTTCACAAGGAGTCCTGCCATGACTCTGGACTCCTGGATGCCCCATCGCTGTGCCCGAAAGTGCACACCATCTCCCATTCCAGACATAGAACCTGCAAGGGGAAGCTACAACCAGTTATGAACTGTATTCCTACCTGTTTGGTTTAAATAGGGCTGATTGCCTGCACTTTGCTGTGATTGGATGGTTTTGAAAAGGCTAAGCTATGGACAAACCTGATTACCTAAGGTTGACATTGTTTAAAGGGGTATACCAATGGGCAAATTGAGTTAGCTGGCCACCACATTGCTTTCACCTACTAAGCTGGGCTGTGCAATGCTTAGCATTGCTTAATATTTAGTTTGCATTATATTTTCTTTTTGGCATTGATTTATTATTCATTACATGTTATATATGTGTCTGGTATCCATGATTCATGTGTACGTACACTGTATGGGGTCCTTGTGTTTATTAGGGGACTTCAACACTTTATTACAATTACACATCACATCTGGGCTTACTGCAGTACTCCAGTTCACATATTTATGTAATGTAGTAGGTTATACAAAATAAGACTGTATATAAATTCCTTTCACATGTTCAGTTTGATTTTCCAATAGTGAGGATTTGTTTGGTGATACCTCAATCACATGTACTGTAGTGATAGCTTAGTGATTAACTATAATGTACAGGGTCCTGGGTTCAAAACCTGCAAAGGTTGTTTGTTTTGTTTTTGGCCAGAACAGCGGCTGTTGCATACAGAGTGATTAAGGCACTTTTAAGCACTTGTAAGTGGGTTTGCACAAGGATAACCACTGCTAACCTCTGATTAAATATGCTTACAGAGTGTTAGCTTCAATATTGCTTAACCTGTGTGCACATTACTTACCTCCACACAAACGGGCTTAAATCCACTTACTAGTGCTTAAATATGCTTACTCCCGCTTACTACTACTTAATAGTGCTTACACTTGCTTACTAGTGCTTACTCCCGCTTACCACTGCACTAATTTAGACAGTAATATCTAATGGTTCTTGGGAAGGTGAGGGTTTTGGAAGCTGTATGGAGTTATCATTCATTACACATTTTACCTTCCATTTGTATCCCTCATTCCTGTGTACATATACTGTATGGGGCATGTGTGATTATCTTTGGACTTTGCAACATTATGACACTGACACCTCACATCTGCATTTACTGCAGTACTCCAGTTCACAAATATATGTTATTTAGTAGGTTATGCAACTAAAAATATTGGTCATAAAGTGATTTGACATGGAAAGTGCTGCAGTGGGATTCGAACCAGAAATGACTGTTCATAAGGTGAATGCTCTGTCTACTACACTATTGCTGTATTGCTTCATTTGTATATATCTTGCTTTTTATCCTCTTCTGCCATTTAAGCTGCATTAACCATAGCTAAGCAATGGGCAAACCCGTGCACCTACAGTTAAATCTAATCTGTTTCAAAAAAAAAAAAAAAAATCTTTATTTTTGTTCTTTTAACTATTTCTCTTGTACATGTGGGGGGATGTTGCTGGGGGTATGCGTGCACCTATGAGTGGTCTCACTCATTCTTTTATGCCTTGTCTGCTGTTCTTCATTGTAGGGGAGTGTATATTTAAAGAGCTCTACTCTCAGACATGCCCCCTGCACTCTTACATCCTCCGTGTAAGATTAGGAGCTCAGGCAGCGCTCCTTCATTAATATGCATGGTGCGCTGCCATCCTGCTTCTAAACGGCCGCTTCTGTGCATGACTAAGCTAGCCTGCATGGAAGGATAGTGAAACAGGGGGATAATCATCATTTTGAAGTAAATCTACAGCAGAATATTTATATGTTAGCAGATTTTTACAGTTCCTATTGATTTTTAGATGCAGTTTGGTTTATTGCTGAGACTGCAGCTTATCATGTTACTAGTGGGTGGAAGTGTGAGAAATCATACCTTCAGGTAAGCTGAAGACATTCAGAAGCAAAACTGATTGCATTTGTTATATCCAGCATAATGAATGTGCCAGCATGAGGATTGCAGGTCCTACCAAAGTAACAGTTAATATCAAAGTAAATACAAGGAGATTCATAAATGCTTAATGCTTTGTGTTAAGACATATGCCTAGGAAAATGCTGATCTGATTCAAGAAAGCCAAAACATCCTCCTGCACGAACAGCTGGTGCACGGCTGGGAAAATAAACCAAAAGTGAAAAAAAGAAAGTCAGCACTCAACTCCATGACACAGGCAATCGTTATTTAATATCAGACTTCAAGACAGCAAAATGCCATAACCGTACACCAACATGGTTGTACCGGTTTCGGTAAATCCTTCATCAGCAACCAAACATGATGTACAAAATTAAGACAAAATGAACGATTGCCTGTGTCATGGAGTTGAGTGCTGGCTTTCTTTTATTCACTTTTGATTCAAGAAAGGACAGAGATCTCTACATAGAATGACAGCACTAGTTACATAATAATGATTTCAAATTCCAGGCAGATTCAATATTTGTTATAGAGCTCATAATTCAGGAGCCAGCTTCTGAACATTTTTTGGGTGATCTGTAATAGATCTATGTGCCTTTATATCAAAGGTGTAAATTCTTTACAAATAAATAGCAAATAATCTCAGTAAAGCAATGAAACCCAAACTTCATCAAAATCTGAAATCTTTGAATGTGGTTGAATTTGGTGTGAATGACCTCAATGGACTACATGAAAAGAGACATGGAAGAGCTCTTCGATCTTGCAGCCCAGGCAGGTATGACCCTAGCCCCGAGTAGCATCCTGCCATCACCTAGAATGATAACGCAGTACAAGGACAAAATGATTGACTTCAACAATTGGCTAAGCTTCTAGTGTCATTCTAAGGGGATCCAGTATCTGTCTGCCTGGGAATACATGACAGACAGACCATGATGCTTTGCCAGAGATGGCCTGCACCTGTCACCCCTGGGATTCTGGATACTGGCTAAGGCTCTTGCTGCCCCTATAGTGCCTTTTTTAGGCAAGATTCGAATGACAAATTCACCAATGTAACAGGAACAGGCAAGCAAAAACTGAGGGTAATGCTACTCAATGCTAGAAGTCTAACTCTCAAAATGCACTCCCTCGAGGCACTCCTTGAAATGGAGAACATTGATATCTGTGCAGTGACTGAGACCTGGTTCAAGGCTCCAGAGAGCACCCCTGCATTACCAGGCTATAACTCATACCACACGTTTCGGCCACCTAACCTGGACAGGAACACCAGAGGCAGAGGTGGGTCCATATTTATTAAGGATATCCACACCTCCAGACTAGTTGCTCAGCATAATGCATCTGAGGTTATCCAAGTGCAACTAACTCTGGGCAAAACTGCAATCCAAATTGTAGCTTGCTACAGATCCCCCACCATGCCCCAGAATTCCCAATCCTCTTTTCTTGATATACTGGAAAATATTAGGGTTCAACCAAACACCCTAATAATGGGCGATTTCAACTACCCCACAATTAACTGGGAAAACTATGCATTTACCAACTCCTTCACTTAACGCTTTCTGGAATTCATAAATTCCAATGCCCTGGATCAACTTATCCACACCCCCACCAGGGGCAACAATATCCTAGACCTAGTCATTACCAACATGAGTGACCGGTGTTCCACACCTGAAATCAACTCCTCATTGGTCAGATCCGACCATAAGCTAATCACCCTAGATATCCACATCCCACCCCCACCCCCCATTAAGGAAATCATTGTAAAAAAATGTCTCCAAAGCCAACTTCATGCTTCTTAAGACAGAAGTGGTGAACTTCATGACACCCATGCAGATGGGCAATACAGTTATGACTGCTGAATCCTACAGAGATGCACTCTATAAGCACTTACACGAGTGCATGGATCGTGCTATCCCAAACAGAACCAAGATGCTATCCTCCAAAAAAAGGAAGCCAATCTGGTGGTCCCCTGCCATAAACAAACTCTGTAAGTGTGCCAAACCTCAAACACCAATAACCAGAATGCAGAAGGTACCTTCTTCGGGTAAAAGCTGTCAAACCGCTGAAAATAAACTACAAATTCTAGCTGCAAGCAACTCCAGCTATACCAAATCCAAAAGTGCAGTAAAAAACGGAGCCAAGAATGATCCAAAACAGACGTGTTTAATAATTGAAATCCACAACACAAGCGCTTTCGCCTGGTGTTACCAGGCTTTATCAAGTGTAAAGAATAGTGCTACACAAACTCTATTTAAAGTGCTTGACTCATGCCCATAGGTTAATTACTTAATAACATTGGATAATTGAATTGACCTCCATTAAAAATTAAAAATACATATGAAAATACGTCCCTACAATTTATTAAAAAACTGATTATACAAAAAACCAATGTACATTTGATATAAACTTGAGAGGTTGACTGCATAAACCTTAAAAATATGAGTGTCTGGAAATCCAGAAATATTGAATAAATAAAGTTAAAAATGTGTTTTGACAAAATCATCATTAACATACTGTCAGATGTAACATCTGAATGTTAAGCTTCTTTTAAAAATGCACTAAATGTCAAATACTTTTGATGTATGACGTTGTCCAAGCTGTTTAAAAAGTGAACTAGAAGGTTGCTTGTTTAGAGCAAACCAGCAGAGCCCCATCCCCAACCTGATCACAAATACTGTTTTAGTAAAACTGTAAAAGGGGAAAGAAAGAGAAGAAACACAAATGAACAAGGTATAGCCTCCGTAGCAAAAGTGTAAGCGGAGGAAAGGGGGGGGGGGGAAGGGTGTAAACAGCCTCCAAAGAAGTGTGGGTAAAGCTGAAACACAAACCACTAGGGAAACCTACAAGAATCAAAGGGCATTGCTTCTAGCTTTCAGAATGCTTGCTAAACTTAAACTGTCGTTTAATCCTGGAGCTTTTGTTGCATTCAATCTTAGTTGCCAGAACAATTCTCTTGAAGCAAGTGTAGTTTCCCAATCACCTCCCCTCTGATCCTGCAACTTTTTCAAGGACAAAGAAATGAATGGACATGCTAGGACATACCAAAGAATGTTTAAAGAAGGCATTAGTGTCCTTCTTATTTTTGATGTCATATACATGTTCATATATCCTACGTTTCAAAGCCCTTTCTGTTTTACCCACGTAAAAAGCTGTACATACCTCGCAACAACCTAAATATACCACCCCTGATGAATAGCAAGAGTAGTAGTCACTAGCTGTTAAAGTGATGTTGCGAGCTGAAACATGTATTTTGTGGGTGTTAGCAATGAAAGGGCATTGATGACATCTACCACATTTGAATGTGCCCTTCTTTTTCTGGAAACTAAAGTGATCTGGTCTAGTCCTTGTGCTATGCTCAAATATGCCCTTCAAGTTGGTATTCCTTTTCCTAATAAAGGAAATGTTGGGAGGAAACAAGTTACTAAATTCATCATGTGAAGTGACCACGGGCCAGAAAAGCTTCATAGTTCTTTCTATAAACCCAGAATCAGCTGCGTAGGTGTAAACAAAACTCTTAGAATTGATCTGATCTCTCTTGACTTGAGTTCTAGGAAATGGTGACCCTGTGCCTAATAATGCTGGAAAGCACCTGTCCCTCTTGACAAGAATCTCGTTGAGTATACTCTGAAAAAAAGTAGGTGGGTAACCTCTATCCAAAAATGAGGACCTGAGGAACTCTATTTCTTCCTGCAAATAATCGGTGGTGCTACACATTCTGCAGGCTCTGACTAGTTGTCCCTTAATAATGCCTTTCTTAATGTGCACAGGGTGTCCACTGTCAAAATGAAGGAAAGAGTTGGAATGTGTGCTTTTTCTATACACCTTTGAACAAAAACCTGTATTGTTGAAATTTTTTGTCAGCCAGACATCCAGATAGTGCAGAGTCTTATTACTGATGTTATACGTAAATTTAAGAAAGCTAGTCGTGTTGTTCAAATAATCTATGAAAGTAAGAAATTGTTCTTCAGTGCCCTCCCATAAAATACAGATATCATCAAGGTATCTTTTATAAAATTTGATGAAATTTTTCCACCTAGTTGCATGAATGAAATCCATTTCCCATTTATGTAACACTATATTAGCGTACGCACTAGCGCAAGGCGCCCCCATGGCAACCCCGCTTTTTTGACGGAAAAATTCGCCATTAAAATAAATGAAGTTGTTAGATAAAACCATGGTCATGAATTCTATGACTAAATTGACCAAACCATTGTTTAACTTAGATTCCCTGCATAACATTTCACTAAACCATTCCATACCAATACTGTGTGGAATGCTGGGAAACAGTTCTACTATGTCTATTGTTACCATAAGTAGGTTCGAATGATCAATGCTTTGGTCCAAGCACGTTAAAAATTCCCAAGAGTCTTTACATACGAAGGTTAAACTAGATGATTTTGTCAAAACACATTTTTTAACTTTATTTATTCAATATTTCTGGATTTCCAGACACTCATATTTTTAAGGTTTATGCAGTCAACCTCTCAAGTTTATATTAAATGTACATTGGTTTTTTGTATAATCAGTTTTTTAATAAATTGTAGGGATGTATTTTCATATGTATTTTTAATTTTTAATGGAGGTCAATTCAATTATCCAATGTTATTAAGTAATTAACCTATGGGCATGAGTCAAGCACTTTAAATAGAGTTTGTGTAGCACTATTCTTTACACTTGATAAAGCCTGGTAACACCAGGCGAAAGCGCTTGTGTTGTGGATTTCAATTATTAAACACGTCTGTTTTGGATCATTCTTGGCTCCGTTTTTTACTGCACTTTTGGATTTGGTATAAACAAACTCTACAACAGAAGGAAGAAAATGTTGCAAAAGAGAGTAAAATCCCATGAGTGGAGGAGTTCCCTAGTCAGCCTCAGTAAGAAGCTGAGATCTATTATAAGATCCTCTAAAACTAGCTACAAAAAACAAATTGCCACTGATTATATGGACAACCACAAAGCATTCTATAGCTATATCAAGAATCTCAATGGCAACACCCAGATCTGCTCTGAGTTACAGCACAACAGCACGTCCTGGCAGATAGGGTCAGTGCTAACTTTACCCCCCTCTCACTCCCTAAAGGGCCCATAACTATACAGGATGAATGCAGAGTCCATGTAATCACAACTACGCAGGTAAAAGCTGCACTCTCTAAAGCCAAAAACACAGCATCCATGGACTGGGCAACATCCCAGGCTGCATTTTACATGAACTTCAGAACAAACTGGCTCCCCACCTAAGCACCATGTTCAATCATAGTCTCACATCAGGCTTTGTGCCCACTGAATGTGGCACAGCAACAGTTATCCCACTCCACAAAGGGGGAGCCACCACTGATTCCGGAAACTATCACCCTATTAGCCTGATGAGCCTGGTCTGTAAGGCCATGGAACGTATCATCATGGAACTCATAAACAAAGACATTGGTACTTTCCAAACTCTGGACCCCACCAAGTTCGGGTTTGTGAAAGGCAGATCATGCCTCCTGAATGTGATTGACTTTTTTGAGGCAGTCACCAAAGCTGTAGACAAGGGTAAGGTGGTTCACACAGCCTATCTTGACCTCGCCAAGGCTTTCAACACCATTCCCCATTCTGGAATTATAGCTAAACTCATTAAACTAGGTATAAATCCCTACATCACAAGATGAGTTTCCAATTGGCTCACTGACAGAACCCACACTGTAAAAGGTGCAGACTCCAAATCTGACTTCAAACCACTGACAAGTGGAGTACCACAGGGTTCAGTCCTGGGACCTCTCCTGTTTGGTATCTACATCTCTGAAGTACAGGCTAACACAGAAGGCCCTTGGCTAATGAAGTTCGCAGATGACTGCAAACTAGGAGCCATAGCTGAGTCCCCAAATGAAGTGGACATCCTACAGACAGGCCTCACTGAGACAGATGCCTGGTGTCAAAGTCCGGGCCTCAAGCTCAATGCCAAAAAGTGCATTGTCACCCCCTTTGGTAAAAACTCTGTACCCATGAATTACCAGATAGGCAGCAGTCTACTTAATGCCAAATGTGTGATAAGAGACCTGGGGACCCAGGTGGACAGTAGTCTCTCCTTTGATAATCACATCACCACAGTACTCAGGAAATCCTTCTACATGGCACACCTCATCACAAAAGGGTTCTCATCTAGGAAAAAAGAGGTCATTGTTCCCCTCTACTCGACACTCATTAGACCCATTATAGAGTACAATGCCCCTTTTGGAATGTACCTCACAAGACATCAGCAGCAGCTGGAAAGGCCACAGAAGTACCTCACAAAGAGGATTACTGGCCTCAAACAGATGCCCTACACTGACCATCTCAAAAAACTCCAGCTTTACTCCGTAGCATATCACCTACTCCGAGGTGATCTCTGCCTAACATATAAAGCTATGTCAAACCCAGAGCTGTTGGACATGCTACACCTAAAGAAATCCCATTCCCTCTGAGCTACACAGTCTAGGGACCTAAACCTTGTCATTACAATAAACAGGAGATGCTGGAGGGATAGATTCCTGTCCCAGAGACTTCCCATAATCAGGAACAAGCTACCCATCTATGTCAAGCAAAATTCCTCATTAGCACTCTTCAAGAAAAATCTTGATAAGTGGATGGGAAAATGGAAATACACCCCATGGATTACTTCTGTGGCTCTGCTCAACAAGGGCACACAAAAATAACTTTCTTGGGTGGTGTAAGCCAGGGAACGGAACCTTGTTGGCTAGGCTTACTTAGGCCCTTGGGCCGATAGCCTAGTACCTACCTATGAACCTATGAATGATGCTAATAATCCTATCACAAAGTAAAAAGAACTACAAATAAAATAACTAATGAATAACATAAATAGAGACCAAAATTACAAACATTGAGATGAACCTTACCACCTCACCTCCCAAAAGTAATGATTTTGCACCACAACCCCGTGTGCTGGCTTTTGGCCAACACATACCTTTAACATTACCATACTAACTGAACAGTCATGCAACCATACAAAAAGCAAACAATGAAAAAGATCATTGTTATTTATTCATACAATTTAACAATATGTGACTAAAAGGCAAAGCACCTAATGACATATTTGTCTACCTGTGTATGATATGCACACATGACAACAGATGCTCAGTGATGCACCATGTTCCTGAATTGCTCTATCATTGCTACATGCCACAACTGGAAGGTGGTAAATAACAAACATCATTATATATGGAATGTGCCAGGTTTTAGAATGGTTGCTGACAACAAAAAGTGGACATTCCATATTGGGATCTTTACTGATTTAACATGATCTAAACACAGCAAATGACAACAATGCACAGATACAGAAATGGATGCACATGGACCATGCAAACATGCATATACAAGCACCAACACACACATGGGCACATGCTCACACATGCACACATACACACAAAAACATATGAGAACCACACACACACACACACACACACACACACACACACACACACACACACACACACATGCACACATGCACGCACACACACACACACACACAGACACACACACACACACACACACACACACACACACACACACGCATGCACACTTAGTAGTGTTCACATTAAGGGAAAGCATGTCTGTCAATAACATATGAACTGATCAGTGAAAGAAAGCCATTATGAATGGAATCATAAACCTCAAGCAACATAGTATCACTGGTTAAGTGACACTGTGTTATGCGTCATAAATTCCACATAAGTGATATGGCAGTGGACACAAACTGTTATGTGTACTCATTTTCCATTTCACAATGATCTTACAAGCGCAGCAAGAAATTTGGAGTGCCTGCTAACAATTAGCCTTCCAAATCATATTACCATCCTTACATGTGACTGTCTCTTGCTGCCCTCAGCACAATGCATTCATGATACTAATGAGGGTCATTAATGTTCACATCAAAAAGACATTACATGTTTGGGAAATGTCTGCACTACCTATCCAGTTTAAGCTAACCAGTATATACTTAGTAAAACATATATTATACCATGCTCTCTCACACGATTACTGTCCTGCCTTTACTGCACTGACCATTATAGCCACAGTGGCTTTACAGCTCTGTCTGGGACATACAAAAGCAGCTAGCTATAGTACTCTCCTGGCATGGTTACACACACATTCTCACATCATGTAGTGGGCATAAAACATGATGGATGTTATATTTTGAAACTGTGCTCTGAAGATACTGTACAGTAGCCCATGTGAGCCTGCTGTAATGTCCTTTATGACCATACCTTAATTCACATCTCACTGATGAAGGCTGGTGAAATGAGCATCCACAGCATTTAAATACAGGTCTGTGCATTGCCTGTGTTTCTGCAGGATATTTAGCTTTAGGCTAGCAGTGTCCTGTTAGCATAGCTGTAGGGTTGCACTTTCGCAGCTATTTATGAATCACATACAAATCTACCATTTTCCAAAAAAAAAAACTTTCAAATGATTGCAGGCATGTCAACAGCCTTGGAGTATCAATTATTTACTTTACTCAACGCTGCAGCATAGCATAGCAATTTCTTTTCAAAAAGTTTTAGTATAACTTTACAAATGTCCTTACTCTAGTAAAAGTTACCCAATTACTGCATTAGGTTTTTTGAAAATGTTGTTTCCTTAGGCTGAAATAATGGGCAACATACTATGGTCTAGCAACCTATTTTAAGTTCTGAAAATTAATGAAGTTGTATAAAAAGCTTTTTTTTTTTATTTTGTTAAACTAAAGTTTTTTTTAACTTGAACTAAATCTGACCTCAGTACATTAACTGCAGTAAGTACAGCTTAAATCAAGTAAAATATAATTTTAAGAATATTTTTATTCTTGTATATACAACTGACTAAATTACCATAAAGCACAGAGATGAAAAGGCTACACTTTATACTCTTGTCACAGCACATTCTGATGTATTAATCAAGCCTGACCTCATGGCCATGCTGCAATACATATCCAAACTACAACAAATTCTGAAAATGCTATTATTTGTTTATTTATTTATTTATTTACTTACTTATTTTGGCAGAGAGACAAGTCGTCCTGCACCCATTCTCTAACTCTAAGTTTATACAAACTCAGAAAACAAAAGAGAAACGGGTAAAACAAAAATAAGTCTAATCTTTTTACTCTTTTATGGCTCTTGCAAATAAATACTAAAGCACCGCATCTACAACAATCCTTCTCTTCTTCTTTTGGTTTTTCCCAGTTCAGGGTTTCCACAGTGGATCACCTGTTTGCTCATGAGTGGCAGTGGAGTTTTACAATGTTGAGTTGCCAGCCCAGCACCCAACCTTCTACAGAAGGCACACACACTCACACCTAGGGCCACTTTAGAGTATCCAATCCACCTGCAGCATGTCTTTGAGATGAAACCCATGCAACCACAGGGAGGACATGCAGACTCTGCATAGAAGGCATCCCAGCCGAGGATTGAACTGGAGAACCTCTTACTGTGAGGCGACTATGCCAACCACTGCACCACCATGGCCTCCCCACTATGAAGTGAAAATATCAACAACATAAATCTCTACTCTTAACCTACTTTTAGCAACACTGCCCTTTTGCCTTTAAAGAATGTTTGTAAAATACTATGACTGGAAGTATGACCTGAGATATTGTTTTGATGCTTTAGTCTTCTACTGTACTGCAACATGTGTTCAATACTGTCTCTGATTATTTTTAAAATATGATTAATGTTTTACACTTTTTAACTCTTTTACTGTTTTCAACTTTACTTATACTTTTGTGTTGCTATCTAGTCTATTGTGCTACAGTCCGTATTTTAATTTTTTTTGTAACCTACTTTATGTATGCTGTTTAACTATTGTAACTTCTCTCTCCCTGGGTGTCTGCTGAAAATGGGCTTCTTGCCCAGCCAGACACTACCTGGTTATCAAATGTAAATAAATAAATAAATATCTGATCTTCTGTTTGCTTTATATTATGGCACAATGACAAAGTCACCAGACCAACAGCAGCAGTGCTTCCTATATATTCAGCCTTTGCAAAGCTGGCGTTTTTTTTTTTTTTTTTTTTTTTTTTTTGGCAGAAGTCAAAGCAACTCAAATTGCAGAAAAGCTCAAAGAGAACAGATTACAGTGGTTCAGGCATATGTGCAAAATAGAAGACAATCTGGTGAAGAAGATGTGTGACAGACAGGAAGAAGACTAAAGGAAATGAGGGCATCCAGCAAAGAGGTAATAAGATTGTGTGAAAGAAGATCTGTGACAGTCAGGCATGAGTGCTGAAAAAGGCAGGAGAATGGCATTGAATCAAGAGATAAGTGACAGTTGACGTGACATCCTGACCCCATGTAGAAAATAGGAAAAGGGGGTTGATGATGATCATATAAAAGTTATATGTATGCTTCCATAGCCAAGTGTAATACTGCCAGGATGTGTAAATTGTTAGAATATTTCAGAATGATTTTAATCCCTTGATGGTTGGTATGTTGTTTTCCGATGTTCAGGTTCAGGTTTCTGCAGTGCTCTAAAATTGTGTTTGCAGTATGTTATTCTGTGGCTTCATTTGATAATACACAGTGACATTGCCAAAGTTAGGGGTTCAAACCTATTTAGCTGGAATTTTGTTGACTTCCTATTATGTGTCCTGTTTCCCTGAAATGTGTTTTTCACTCACCTTTTCAATGAGTGCTTCTCTGGCATGTATTGGTAATACCTTGTTGGACAGAATATCATTTCCAAAGTCAGGGGTTCAAACCTATTAAGGTGTAATTTATTGCCTTGCTATCATCTGTTCAATTTCCCTGAAAGATGATTTTCACTCACATTTTATATGAGTGCTTTCATGGCATGCCTTACTAATGCCTTAATGTAGCAAATATCAGTAGCACAGACAGCGGTATACCCATTTGTTTGTGTTAATCCTGTCATGCTGTTATTGTGCTCAATTACCATGAAAATAAACATGCATATCACTAATGTGTAAATTAGCTGGGGGTTGGCATATTTTACCTAATTTGTTTCTGAATTCTTCTGCCACTGGTGAGCTAGGAATTTGGGAGATAATGAGCTCCTCTTCAGCCTCCCTCCTGATAATCCCTTAATTGCACAGCTTCTGTTGTATCCTTTGCTTGCTTCCCATTTACATCACTGCCTGTCCTATACTGCCATGTCCAACCTATGGTATGGTCAAAAGTAGATAGACACACCATGCACATGTCAAGAGTGGACATTTAATTCCAGATCATTTTGGTGTGCTCCTATATTGCACAACAGCTGGCATGGAGCAACAACGGCAACCGTATATGACCACAGAAAAAGGCACTCTACATGCTATGGCAAACATAATGAAAAATCATTGTCATGCACTAATTAGTTTCATAAGTGAGCTAGGCCTCAATTCACATACAAATCTGAAATAAAATACATCTACTGCTGTTACTCAAACTCCATCAATGGCTGATTGCACTCATGCAGTTATTCTTACTGTGTCCATGCACTCTTAGGGGGTTTCAAATTCCTTGGAGGGTGTACACTGTTTTGAATTTTTCATTTTGGAGTCTGCACATGTGCGGGCATCTATTTTCACATGTGCTATCTTTTCATGATAATAATGTTATGACCATTTGTTATCTCCAACTGCTGCAATGGCTCATCTTGCTAGTGAACTGTGGATATACTGGGGTATTGATTGAACTGATGCATTGACTCACATCCGGGTAATGTATATTCAGTATTTAATGGCATCAACAATGTAGTACAGGTCCACTGCTAACAGTTTGACATTGTCAGGACTGGTGCAGCTTGGTACATCATGTTACTTTATTTTACATCAAATGTCCTAAGTAGGTTTCCTTAATTCTTCATAGCACATTCTCTCTGCTTCTCAAACAAATGTTTTGTTCTGCAACTCACTTTGGACTTTATGCTGTCCATCCTGGTAGATTCTGATACTATAGTGCAACGTCTACTCCACCCTCAGACATCACTGATGTTTTCTATTCCATATATACATGCATCATACATACATAGGTATATATCTATATCTTGCCTTTGAGTGCATCAGCATTATACAACTGCACAAGCATACACATTGCATCAACTACTGGGGGTGCTTGTGCACTGTTATTTGCTTATTCAGCTGCTCTACTTCAAGTGGTTTACCATGATGTAGCAGTGAGTTTTTGCTGTGGCCATGATGAGAGGTTTCCCCATCATGCACACCGGCCTGACCACAGGCATATATGATAAGCATTTCAGTTCATTGCAAACACAATATCAATAGTGTTGGGTTAGCCATGATCATAGACATGATGTTTATGAAGGATCTATATTATGTAGATGAAAGACGTGTTCAAAGAACATGTCTTCATTGACACATAAATATCAAACCCTGTAATCGCTAAATGGCCACATCAGCGACTTTTTTCCCATTTACTAATTCCCAGACATTTCCTTTTATATGCACATTTCTTTTCATGCGAGTGTGACATACTAAGTGATTTTCATGGGATTTTTTTCCATTGGGTAGCTGGAATAATTGTATTTTTTCTGTCATTTGCTTAGTTCATGCTCAGGCTGTTATTGCTGATGTTTCTTTCTGTGGGCATAGAGCTCAGCTGTCTCTGATTTTCTGAAACATCCCTGATTTTGTCTCTAATTTTGTCCTGCCCCTCATAAGTATTTATTTATTTATTTATTTGTTTTTGATTTTTCTAGTAAATCAGTGAGGATTACAGTCAATAATCTCAAACTTCTTTCTTCTTGTTGTTCAGAGCATGCATGTTGATGCAAAACCTTTTGCTCTTTTAATTTTTTTAAGGAATTAGTGTAATATTTAAAAATTATCCCTGATTTTGGGCATTTGCTCCCCATTAATTTTGGCTTTATCACTAATTCTTGAGTGAAGTGGCCTCTGGTGCTGGAAGATCAGTGGTCTCCAAGTCTGTTTCTTACAGGGAGATGAGTGAAGTGAAGACTACAAATGTTGCATGCTCTGTTCCATTAATGTTATTGGTTGGTTTATTACAGCAACTAAATAGTGAATAAATTTTCCCCCTAAACCTTGTTTATCCTTTTCTGTAAAGGCTGTCTCGCAGGAGTGCAAAAGTCATGTTTTTAAATGCTGCATGAGTGAACCCCAAATGTTCACAGTACATTTCAAAAGCTGACTTTCCTAAGAAGAAAACCCCTATGAATGTCTAATGAAAGTGCCATTATGTCTTGCACTACCTTTTCTAATAATATCAGTTCTGGGCCCACTGCACCTCAGGGTAATTGAGAGTTTGCATACAGTGGTTGGGATTCACTGACAAGCACTTTGTGCATGTGTATCACTAAATGGAATGCAGTCGATAGAGCAATGTTTTCCAAAAGTAATCAGATATATTTTAGAGCCAGCATAATGCTGATGTACTGAGAAAAGGACTGCATAATAAATTAGATGGCTACATTATGGGGAAGAGTTGAGTTAAGGTGGCATATTGGAAGGAAAGCATAACAGATGTGTGTGCTTGATGTGGCAGATGTACCATCAAAGAGACTAGTTTGACACAGTTCATCTACATCCACCAACACAATGTGGCACAACATAGCTGCCACTCCAGGTAGCCTACAAAGGGTCAGCAGAACAAAATGCCAACAAAGCTTGTCATATCAATGGATAGAAAAAAGATAGGACTGTAGGAATGAGGAATATAGCAAGTTGTAGAAAATATAAAAGTTTAACCATATATGACTGGTGAGTCAAAGGGAGAATTTTTTCTGTGACATAGAGAAACCCATTTTCACCATAAGAAGAAGAAATGTTGGTAGGCTAGGTAGAAAGGATTGGCTGGAGAAAGGATAAAGGGAAAAATGAAAAAACAGCAGGAGTAGAAATACAAACATAAAACAAGGACACAGAGACAGACAGACATGGATGGTATACACTCAAAATGCTGGGACAAAAATGTTTGGATGCTTACTGTCAGGGGGTGAATAACTGGTGATTGGGGGTTTGGACAATAAATAAGGTATGTGGAATGACATAAGAAGTTAGATAACACCTGAAAGGAAATAGAGGAGAAGCCAGGGCCAGATGCCAGCCCAGTCTAGCCCAGAGTGCAAAATCCAACCATCGCTGGCTTCCATGGCTGATGTCATCGGCAGACCGTATATCTGATGACCTGATGCTCAGGGTCTCCAGTTGCTTGACTCAAAAAGTTATGCTGGGAGGCACTTCACAGTGCTGAAGCAGGCATTTAGCTATCAGCTAACCTGGGATGATACCTGCCACCACAGCTGATGATGGGGAAGATGGTGGTTCATCACTTTGGGTTACTGCCAGAACAGGACTTTCCACCCCTTCCTGAGAAATTATAATGAAGGACACCAGTGAACATTCCAGGTCATCTCAAGTTGAGCAATCTCTATCTGCCTGTGAAAGGCAGACATGCCTCTCAACTGTACAGATTTTTGCAGAATGAACACATTTTTACCTCATATTTTTGCCTGTTACTCATAAATTTATACATTTCTGGCAAATCATTGGCAGATCTTTGAGTACTGAAGTGAGAAAATAAAGACAGCCATTTCATGTTCAGACTGCATACCCATTCCAGAAATTCATGCTAATACAAAACCTGTTATTCTATCAACGTTTTAAGTTTGTAAGAGCAATATTTAAAAATTGTCCATATTTTTGGGTCTTTGTCCTCTCATTATTTATGGATTTGGCCAGACTTCTTGCTCTAAGAGGTTGAGAGCTATGGAGGCAGAGTTGGTGACCACTGATCTGTCAGCATCAGAGGCATCTGCCAAATCATGCCAAAGTGACTGCTGCCATTCCACAGCCTGATCCACAACATAGAAAAGACAACACATCAATACACATATATAGCATGCACTCAGTGGCAGTTACACAGTGGAGTGTCACACATGACATACATATGCAACTGATGGGACAATCAATTCTGCTTACTGCAACATCCTACCACATTCATCTGCTGGTCATCAGCCACTGTAAAAAAGTATCTGTATCTGAGTACGCAAGTATAATAGTCAATGCAATAATAGGAGGAAAAAAAAACTTACAATTAATGTCCAGGACTCTATCCCTAACCCCTGTCTCCCAGTACTGAAGCAGGTCACGGTGACACTTCCACAGACTGCTGCGGTGGTGCCAGGATGACTCACGAGAATGGCTGATATGTGTGACATCACTCCCTATTCCGGCATGCTCATGTCAGGAATCCACCTTGTACGGACACCATCATATTTTCCCGGAAGGTGTTCAGAAATATCCCTGTACAGAAAGAACAAGAACATATTGCCCTCCCTAGCAAATAAAACAGGACCCTTTAAGTTCACAGTAACTGAGGAAGCCATGACCACTGCTGAGGTCCATTCTAAGACCAGAATGCTAGCCCCATGTACACAAATAAATGTTCATGTTATGTGGTGTGCATCATAGCACAGAAGTGGAGTTTGACCAAACCACTACAACTCAACTCTATAGTTGTACTGGTCCAAAGAGGCTGTGTGAATAAGCATATTGGTCACACTCTCCTATAGCAAGTGTAGCTAATGCTAGATGGGGTGGGTAATAGATTGCATTCCAGATGAGATTTAGATTCAGTGGTACTAAACTGAATCATTAGTGTAAAAGCCAAGTTATGAAGCCCTTATTAGTGAAATACAATGTATGGCCACTTTTTTTACTGCGATGTGATGCCCACTACTGGTACCAATATGTGATGGCCACCAATATGTGTCGTCCCCATGCTGGGCAATTAATCAAAAAGCCTAAATCCTCACCACTGATACTGGAGAGGGACATGCACTTGGGATACAAATGGATACACTCAGTATTTCCAGATGCAGACCTCTCTGCATCAAGTACAGGTTTCCTTAAGACCACACAGGGAACACACTCAGTCCGGGTTCTGGATATCTCTATATCTGTCTCCCTCCAGGTCCCAAATAAGACTCCCCATTGGTACAGCTGTAGGGCTAGGTCCTCAGCAAAATGTCCAAGCCAAGTCCTCCAGCACCCTCCCTGTAAACCCAGTGCTTCACGTCCTCGCCCCAAGTAGTTGACATACGCACACACTGGGAGATTTGATTTTTCACACACACACACACACACACACACACACACACACACACACACACACACACACGCACGCACGCACACACACACACACACACACACACACACACACACACACACACACACACCTGAGAAAGGCTGACACAGATTAACCTGCTGTGTCCCCTTCTGCCCACAGTATAAGGTAGTTATCACCACCACCACTCTGCACAATCAGCTACTCTATGGACTTAACAAGGGATGTCCAATTATACTGTGCAGTATTAATACTAATACAAATGGTAGTAGTTCACCAAGATGGTTAGGCATTCTAGAGTGGCCCACACAGTGTCACCAAATAAATATAAGTACTCTTAAAGGTTAATACTTTCTACAAGGACCAGCCACAATAAAAGTATAAGTATATTTAATAATAAAGAATAAAAGAACATGAAAATATATAGTAAACCACAGAGTTCAAATCACAGAAGATATTGAAATTAACATTGATGGACAGGCTCATAGAAATAAAGAAAAACACTCTCTAAACTAAGCTTTCCTATATTCTTGACTGACTTGACAATAATTACTGCTCCCTAGTTAAGTTACTTACTACCTCAAGGCAAGACACTATGGGTGAGGCTCTTTCTAGTCAGACTCCCCAAAACAGAATATTCAGTACTCTGAGATTTCTCTTTGTAATATCTAAAATATAATTTCCAAGAGGGCTGCTAGAATGACCTCATCTAGTCAAATGACTCCTGGGTCTTAGAGTATTCCCCACTGAAGTTGAGACAGGAATTTAGAATAGACAGCTACAATACACAGCTAAATGTTTATGGCAGTGCCTAGGGCTTCCCCTCATTTTACTGAGCTAATGAACAAAGGCTTTTTTTTCCAGGCCTAGCATCTTTGGTCTTATTCAGCACTGTGGTGTGACAGTTTAATGGTTTTACAGCTCATTTACATGTCTCCTTATTTTTCTTAAAGTAAGCTAGCTGGTACATTTAATGTGGTTGCAGTAATACATGCACATTTGTTTTCATTCCAGCAGGGTGCACTATTGATACGTTTTAACACAAGCAACCCTCACAAATACATTTTCAGCACAAGCATTGGTACAAATCAGTTTGATATACAAATGACATACAGTTCTAATACATTTGTTATACAAGCATCTTGTATGAATCAGTTTGATATTCAAAGGACATATCATTCTTTACAAAACTCCATCTGGCTATGCTGGCACTTGCCCATATCATTACACGGGAGAACATTTTCAGATGAAAATCATTGAAATATAGGACTTTATACTGCAATTCTCTGGAAGTGGGTATACAAACACTGAAGACCAAAACATACCTAGCAATGTACTCCAGTGGTGAAATCAACACCTGCAGCATATTTATGTGTGGGAACAAAGCACAATGGCATGACACTGCCATGCCAATCTGTAATGGTAGTATTGGTGGTGCAGACTATGGGCATCATGCAACTAGATAAGGATAGGACACAAGGGAAATGAAGACCCCCTGTGCATAGGGATAGGCAGGACACTGTAAAGGGGAGGCATAAAATGATGTTCATACCACCATAAAGAGACAATCCACAGATGCAGTAATGGGTGTGGAGTGCCCATTATCACAGCAGTATGAGACTGTAGTGAAGAGTTTTGCACAGTAGTAAAGGGTGCCCTGCGTATGTGTTGCAGAATGTGGAGAATGGAGCCAGTGGCCATAGGTGGAGATCTTCCAAAGATTACCTGACACAACCATTTGCTGACATGTGTAACTCATAGATATTCAGAACTGGCTGTGGGCCTCTGACAGAGATAACAGCTAGAAATGTTCTCCAGTCAGCAGCATTATGTATTACTGCAAGCTGTCTGCATGAATGGTACATACACCCCGGGCAAAGGTATTGTGAACAAAATGTATCTGGACCAGGTGTGACAGGAAAAAAATGCAAGATGTGAAGACTGGGTGACCACAACAGGTCTCTGGAATATGTATGATATAATGTGACCAATATGATGTTTTGTATAAAGACATGGTTCATTGCCAAGGACATGTTCCTTGCAGGGCAGGGAGTGCCCATCACCACAGAAATGGCACACAGAGAAAGCCTATACATCAAAGTATGCATGTCTTCATAAGCTACACACATGTAGAGTTGTCTACCACTAGGTATGGCACAATACCTGATATAGGCATCTATCTGAGTGTTGGTGAAGGTATTATCATGTGTTAAAGCTTTTACAGGTTCTAATGGTATAAGGTGAAGCACAATGGGACATTACATGGTCTGATGTCAGCAGTTTCCCTATGGCTGACAATGACTGCAATATGCAAATGGCACAGTCTGATGACACAGTTACACTGTTTGCAACTCTACAACGACTATCCTGTCTATGGTACAGGCTCCCCATCAAGTGAAGCAAGGTTCCTCCCTAACCCAATTCAAGTGCAACTTGGACAATTGGATGGGAAACTAGAAATTCATCCCTGGTTTTGCACCTATGTCTCTAATGGACAGAGGTAACCTGTAAATGGTTCATCTACCAGGTACCATGCTTACACTTATCAAGAGTATCATAACGTGTCAGAGATTTGGAATGCATGGCTAGGCTTAAAACAGCCCTTGTGGTCATTAGCCTAGTAAACACCAATGAACCTATGAACCTATGAACAACAGGGCTCACTCTCATCTCAAAGGTCTTAGGCCTCTGTGGATGTATGCACAGGCTGAAGCCACAATATCACCAGTGCAGAGCTGTCCTCTTGTGATTGTAAGCCCCACCTGGGCCCCAAATGAGTCCCTAACCCACGCAACCTCTGACATTTACATTGCCTCTGATAAGACAATAGTCTCTGAGGGGGATAGAAAGGGGTAGCTCATGGCACTGCCATGACTCCAGGTCAATCCCTGATCTGGGAACAACACTTGGTAGTAATCAACAAATATCCAGAGAAGTCATCCAGGTACAGACAACTGCTGCCAACAGTATTGTGGAGATTGCAAGTGTGCTCCATAGCTCATATGATCATGTTCAACATCTTCACAAGGATATGGAGTATAGTGCAGGGAGAGGATGTTGCTATTCAGGACTCTAATGAGAGAAATTGTCTCTATGGATGCTTTGCTGATACATATAGTAGCCTCCTTCTGGAATGATTGTGCAGGTTGTGCAGTCTATGGGATGATTTGGATGCAAGGTGGCAAGGCACATGCCAACCTCACAACCTGCCAGCCCTGGACCTTGTTGGACACACAGTCACTGGTGTTGACAGTCCTCAGGCTCAACACCTCAGACCCTTCATCATGCTGCTCATAAATAGTCTCATACTTCTATCCCTTCTATATCACCTGTAGGCAAACAGAACAAAGCACTTGCTTGTGGCTATTCTCCAGGTCATTGGTGATAAAGCTCTGTAAGCACCCTGTTAGGGTGCATATACTCAGTCCAGTAATTCTTCATCATTCCTGCCACAGACAGCATCAAGCTCCAAGACAACAGGCCACCTAAATTGACAATGTCAGCAGTCAAGAAGCACCAGCTCATCTGTAACAGTAGAAGATGTAATCCCAGTACATCAAACAATGTGCTATTTTATAAAACTCCTGCATAGTGGGGGGAATCTTTCCTTTTCAGTCCTGAGTAATCAGATATGCTGTTCTGCATACTGCAGCATGATGCTGAAGAACTGTTGATGATTGCATGAGGCTGATGACTGTAATATGCCTAATATGTCCCTGTGTCGATTCCTAAAAGGTTCCTGCAGCCAAAGTAGTTAATACTACATATACCTTTGTGCCCACTTGGATGATCATTCTATGGATCCTCTTGATTCCCCTTGTGAGTGAAACAGTTCGACTAGCTCTTGTATGGTCCCCTATCAACATAGCACTCATCAAGTAAATACTGGTCAATTAGGTGCCGGGATGTAAGGAGCTGGTAGAACCTCCTGCATTGAATCAGATAGCTGAACACACGACAGGCATCAATGGAATCCCCAATAACATGTTGTTAAGCCATAACCACTGCTGGTCCTTTGATGTTCATAGCTCTGTGCTTCAAAATGCCCCTGGTGCTCAGAATAGGTTTATGCATCAGCCCACTGTTTTAGCTTTCTATGTTTCTGAATCACTCTCCCATGTTTGATGCCATCATTTGTATAACCCATGTACCTCATTTGCATGGGATTCCTCACTTCTATATCACAGTGCAATTATTTGTATGTGCTGCATACTCTGGTATTTTCACACTGTGTGATGATGCTATATGCATCTCTGAATTGCCCACACCCTTTGCAATGCTACTATATGTGCTAAATTGCACTACACTTTGCACTAAACATTCTTGATTCCCATCCACTACTCCCTGTTAGAATGACAGCATAAGGTTTCATTGTTTTGACCTTGCTTTTATAGCATCTTACAAGGTTATATTGTCATCATATGTTCATAGATTACTACTAGGCTAACTGCCTTTGGGGGCCATTTTAAGCCTAGCCAATTAGCCCATGTACAATTCAAACCCTGCACCTTGTGTCTGCAAAGTAAACACTTTAACCATTATGCCAACCTCCCAATTAATCCTAAGATAAAAATATTTAGGTTAAATTATTGGTTTGCACAATGAGGGTAACATAGCAAGATCTGAACTAACTGCTAGTGATGATGTGTATCTTAATAAGGGGACAAGTATGTTCCAGAAAATAACATCAAAAGATGATTTCATTGGCTGATTTCAGAGGTATTCATCAAGCCATACAAGTTTATTCAGTGCATGCATTGTAAGGCTAAATGCACTTATATTAATTCTGAATGTCTGAAGTATAGATATATATGAACTATACGACAGGTCTTTGGAAATGTGTGTAATGTATTCATTTCTGACTCATGAATAGTATTAAGTACTTCCAGCCTAGGCAGTGATAGTATGTTGAATATAATATCTCAAAATATAACAAAAAGAAACTAAATCTAGTTATATTAACATTACTGTCAGATTTGAACATAGTCAAAAACATATTATATTATTATATTTCTAAAGTCAAGATTTAAACAGTAATAATCATAATATTTTATAAATCATCTCATATGTTTTCTCATTATTGTGATACCACCACTATTACATAATTCAGACTCCATATTAGTATAACATAGTCTACTTATTGTTGTTAAAACAACAGATAGTATCTTATTAATAAAACTGAATATACAGAACCTCTCTCACAATGTTTTATAAATATACTCAGTCAAATAGTCACAAATATTTAATACATTGTACACTATAATATCTGATTTCTCTTTCAGCAAACTGAGAACAAGATATTTACATGAACAGAAACAATTATTGTTGCCCCATTTTGTGAGCCCCCCCCCAAAAAAAAATTAACATCTCAACAGCAAATAAAATGTAGTTAAGGAATTATTAAATAAGCACTTGAAAGAAAATGTTTTAGATATTTTGTAGAAATATGTAATCGCATCTTTGTATATATGGAGGTTGATAGAATCAAACCCTGAACCATAGAATGCAGCTTGTTAATAGTTCATAGTTTTAGTCCTATGCAATAAATCAGCCTCTGCTTCCAGTGGCAATTATTACAGAGAACTAAGTCTACCAGCTGTTATCTAGTTGATACTTGTAGACCAGAGTTTGATTAGCTCATTCTTTATTAGCTTACTCTGTATTTTGATCAACAGTTTACTTATTTATCTTTTTTAGGGGAGACCTGTGGTGGTTTTCATTCTGAGTAGGGGAAATTTAGCTGTGGAAATGGAGAACATCCACTACTATTTTGTCAATTTCTGGCCCAAAGGCACCTAGGAAGACCAGTGCCATGGTGGAGGGAGGAGAGTATTATGTACAAGAGGATGACAGTGATGCAAGTGAATTACTACAATTTGCATAAAATGAGAATGAATTGGGCAGAAATGAAGATTCTCATAACGTTCCTGTTCTTTAGCTCCAGTTGGGAGATCTGCCTGCCAGATAAAGTGTAGAATTCTTTAAGACAAGACAAACCAGTAGATGAATCTGTGCTTTTCTGTAGGAAATAGTGGAAAAAAAGTTGGCAAGGAGGTCGCACAAATGCAAGATACTTGAGGGGTATTGGAGGAAGGATAGATGAGTAAGCTGCAAGAGCTTTATAAATTCAAAGAGTGTAATGGAGAGAGAAGGAAAGTCATTCTTATGTGATGCTAACCATGTCAAACATCAGGCAGGCTGAGCAAACAGCACTAAGATCATGTATGAAGCCAATGTAAGAACAAGAGATAAAAAACGTAGATGCAAAAGCCTTTATTCAACTAGGGAAAGCCACTTTTTGTGACATTGCATTCCAACCATTTGAGCTAATAGAGAGGTTTTTAAATGTGTAATAAAATGCGTATGCATCCATTGAATGAGTTTATTTTTGTGGCATGTCGAAAAGAAATTCAGTTTGGGTCAGATGACCTGAAAAATAAGACACTGAAGGACATTTCCAAAAGAGACCACTAGAAGTAAGATTCCAACAGTCATTATCTGTGATTTGGGACCATTTCTCTGTCTGGATCTACTATAAGAGACACCCTGTACATGCAGTCACAATTAGTCCTACCTATGATATATATATATATATATATATATATATATATATATATATATATATATATATATATATATATATATATATATATATATACATACAATTTTCCATGATAAACAATCATTTTATCCATGAGAAGTCATCAGTATTTGTTCAAAAGGTTTTCCAATTTTTGCCATGCTATTTTTTATGAGTAATGTTATGAGTTCTATAACAAATGGTTTGCAGTTCTGTTTTAAAACAATTTTTGCTAAATTAATAAAATCTTTAAACATCAGATCTTGTTTACTTTTCCAGTTCAAAGTAATACCTTTTCTGGCAATTGCAAGAATTAACCAGCATAACTGAATCTGAGATTTAGGTATTATATTAGGTGCAGGAACAATGGATAGGATTAGTGAGTCAGAAATATGGGAGTTATCAGAACATAAAGCATTTACAAAATATCTGAAGTCTTTCCAGTATTGAACAACATTTCTGCATTCAGTGAACATGTGAACCCAGTTGGCCTCTAGTAACTCATCACATTTCCATTTACTTTCACTGTTTTTGAGTATAAGATTTATTTTATGTGGAGTATAGAAACTCCTATTCATAAATTTCCATGTATACAATCTCCAATATAATGAAGAAGAGATACCATACATAGATTTCAATAATTTCTTGGATTCATCAGGTATTTGTTCTCCATTAATCTTTACTTACTAATTCCAAAAATATGAGTCAAACTTTAGTATCTTCTTTTAGTATCTTATAGAAAGGTGAGATACTCAATTTTTGATCATCTGTCTTTTCAAGACACCTAATAAAAACCTGGATCAAACTAGGTATAGATTCAGTCTCAAGGTTGATTGATACTCTCATTTTGTTTTCTATAAACTGCAGTAATGAGTGTATAAACAACCAACTGCCTTGACTATTATCAAAACTACATAGAAGAGAGTTTAGTGGTTTAATACTCTTATTTTCAATAAACTGATGCCAGAATATCAAGTTATTTTCCCTTAATTTTTGCATCGCATTGATATTGAAAGAATCTTGGCAATCAGGGGAGTATGCTATAGGGAATATAAGAAATAGGAATTGTTTAATGGTGTAATTACGATCAATTATATTTTTAAAGTTATTAAATATTTGATTAATGCCATAAGAAAAATGATCAAACTTCTTATTAAATAATCAAAATTCACATAAAAGCCAATGAACTCTACTTCTTCTGGCTACCTTATGATTCAGAACTTCTAAGTATTTTTGATTTAACTTAGTAATTTCATTATGTGCTACTTTGTTATTTGGTTTTGTGTCCATTTTTATCTTGTCTATTTTTTTGTAAGTGTAAATGTTCTTTGTCCCACTCTCTCCTTTTTCTAAAGTACCAAGATTTTATTCTACCATATATATATAAATGTTAAAGGTGTCCTATAGTATACTATCAGTCACTTAACCATTATCATTTGTTTCCATAAACATGTCTATTTCTTTCATTATCTATTCCCTAAAGTATTTTAACTTAGTTATGTAAGCAGGAATTCTCTGTAGAAATCTTAAATCATCTGTATGCGTAGTTAATGTAAAGTTATGGTCTGAAAGTGGACAAGTTATTATAGATACGTCACTTATTTTTGAGTATATATTATTTGATACAAAGACCTTATCAATGTTTGTTTGTCTACCAAACCGATATGAATAGTGAATATAGAATAAGGAATAATGTTCTCTTAGACCATGTATATCTTTAAGGTTTATCTGGTTTGTAAAGTATTTAATGTCTTGGCTTGAGATGTTAGTTTTATTTTACCATTTTTAGAAGTATCATTGCCTGATAATAGGCAGTTAAAATCACCTGTTGCTATAATTTCCCCTTTTACATTTAAAGTAATCAGGTCCAGATATTTGTCAGCATATTTAGGACTCAGTTTTGGAATCCAGTATGTATTAATCAAAGTATAATACAAAATAACCATGCTTAGCATTCCATCTTTATGTGAAATTGTATCTATAATTCTTGGCATAGTATAAGTATTTTTCCATAGAATAAAAGTGCCTCTTCTCTTAGTCTTAAAACATGAATCATCCAGAATGGTATAGCCATTAAATGAGTATTTTTGTAGGTCTTATTTAAATAGATGGGTTTCCTGTGAAACGATGATCTGGACTTTATGCATTTTGATATATTTAAGCAAACCAGCTCTTTTGACATTATTGTTCAAACCATTAATATTTAATGATAAACATTTATAAATCGTTGACTATAATGTGTATGTTGTTACTTACTGAAAGACCTTTATTTCATGTTGACTTGGAATCTACTGAAAACTTACTTATCATGGATGTATAACGTGTATTAAGCACTACTTTCAAAACCCAAAACTATTTACAAATACATACATGAAACATAAAGTTTCTGATTTAGTTAAAAACTTACCATCCATCCATCACCTCCCCAACACCAAAAGACACAAAATATCCATCTCTGCTTAGAATATAGTATAGAAACAAAAAAGAAAAGTATTATGAAAGCAACTAAAGAAATCTGAGTCCATGAAATATACATTAAAATGAGAGTGTCCAATATAACTGAAGCTATATGAATATGTCACATATAACAATAGCAACTCTGATAAGTAGATATGTCAGAAATATACATCAGATCAAAGTATGTATAAACATTAGAAGTTGAAGGTTAAGAAGATTGTCAATATTTCCAAGACATTTCAAGAAACATCAGATGTTTTAACAAATTTTTAAAGTCATCTATCTAACATTTTTCATGTAAGGATCTGTTGAATATATATATATATATATATATATATATATATATATATATATATATATATATATATATAAAACACTTACTACAAAAAAAGCCTCACAACCCTCTGTTTAGTTAATAAAGGTTTAGTTATGTAACATACGTCAGATGTTAATATACATAATGAGATTCCTAATGCAGCTCCTAGTTCATTTGATGTCATTTAGTTACTAAACCTGTCACTGAATTTGCAGAATGTATACATCTATAAAAAAATAGGTATTTTCAAAGAAGAACGTGTCATTGAATCTGCAGAATGTTTGCATCTATAAAAGAACATAGGTATTTTCAAAGGAGTTAAACACTTTTATTAGAACAAATTATTTATCATTTAAAGTATCTAAGTGAAAGATAGAATTTAAAGAGAAAAGAATTATAAATACAGCCATTTAAATGGTCAAGTGATGTCATCATTGTTGCTTCCTCAAGCTGCAGCTTCATAAACTTGTTAAAATTATCTAAATAGGCTTATGCACAGCAGAGGTTGTCTCTAGTGAGGAAAAAAGCATTTTCGGTGGAAAATCAAATCTTGAAGCTTTAAGAGTTTACAGAAAGCAAAAAACAAACAAAAAAAAAACACTCACGCTGTCTTGACAGTGCATATTATAAATCTCCACAATGAGAACAGACCCCAGACTACCAGTTTCCTCACAAAACATCATCATGAAAAATTTAACCCTTTCATATAAAAACAGTTATTTAGAAGTAACAACAGCTGCTTCAAATCAGAAATCATTTTATAACATTTCAATCATTTACCCACCAATTAACCAGACCAGAGAAAGAAAAAAAAATAACCTAAGATATATATATATATATATATATATATATATATATATATATATATATATATATATGGGTTCCGTTCAGAAGTTCAAAATACTGAAATCTCGAATTTCAGTATTTCGTGCCCAAGAAGCTGAGTCCACATAATAGCAAAAGTTTAGAAGCGAGAAATGTAAAACCTCGAATACCGGAGGTTTTGAATTTCACGCTTCTAAAGTTCTGCTGTGGTCATGTATTCAGGTTCGTGTGTGTGTGTTAAGGGGTTTTGGTAGGGGCTGTGGTGTGTGTCAGTGTGTTTTGTTGCTGTGATGTGCATGTGCGAAGAGAAAGTAGCTTGTGTGGTGGTGTTTTGTGTGTCTTTGTATGTAGTGCGACCTCGGAGTGAGACTATTTAAGTAGGAGGGTGTGGGGTGCCCCCCTGCTTTCATGTAGTATAGTGATTGTGTGTGTTTGAGTAGTGGATGGTGTGTGTGTGTTTGTGTGTGTAGTCAAACCGTGAAATTCAAAACCTCTGGTATTCGAGATTTTGAATTTCACGGTTTTTAGTTTTCGTCGTTTTGTGGATTCCACTTCTTGGGCTCCAGATACTGAAATTCGAGATTTAAGTATTTTGAGCTTCTGAAGTGAATCCATATATATATATATATATATATATATATATATATATATATATATATATATATGTATTATATTTAGCCATCTATAAAACACCATTAATGTACTGTATTAATGTCTATATGTGTATAAAAAAGAGTCTAAAACATCTAGTTAGAAACACTAATCAGAAACATATTGTTACCCCACCACTGACCCAGTAGAAAAAATGGACTTTGGTATTAAGTCAAATTATACTATTACTGAAGAATTAGAAGGCATACATCATTTATAGTTATTTAAAAGGGAAATGTATGTAAAGTACTTGTAATGGGGAAAAGAGAGAAAATGAACATTGGTAACAAAAAGGAACAGGAAGAAAGAAGAGAGAGAGAGAGAGAGAGAGAGAGAGAGAATGTTATTTAAATACTTAGTACTATATGTAATTAGAAGTAGTAGATATAGAAAGGAAAAGAGAAAGTTAATAATAAAAATGATTCACATTACCTTACAGTATAGAGATTTTCCAGAATCAAATATATTATGATTCATAAAACAAAGCATTTAAAATTAAAAGGAATTTATTCATTTGTCATTTAGTTTCTTAATTTTGTTTGCTCATTGCTTCACAGACCATCCATGTTTTGTTGCCTGTCTCTTCAAACTCTGGGATGACCATTCCATTTCTTCTATGTCCGACAGTATTTACTTCTTTTGTATACATTCTACTGCTTCTTGTAGGAAATCAAAGATCTTCACTCCTTCTGGCAAGGTGATTTTTATTCTTGCAGGAAAAATAATTTGAGCTTTAATATTGGCTTTTTTCAAGGACTCAATTAAAGGAACACACTCTTTTCTTCTGGATATGACTGTAGAGGTGTAGTCATTTTCCAAATGAATGACTTTTTCACCCATCTTGACAGGGAATTCGTCCAAGCTAATTTCAGCGCTAAGTCCTTGTCTTGTGAGGAAAGAGATATAACTATTATAGACCTGAGGTTAGATGAACTCAGAGATGAAGCTGGATTTGCCAGGGACCAATGAGCCCTCTCTATTCCAAAAGACAGGGATTCAGGCAAGTTTAGTACTGATGAAAACCACTTATTGAGGAAGTGACTCATGTTAGCACCCTCTTCTTTATCAGGAATTCCATTTATTCTTATGTTATTCCTCCTTGATCTACTTTCAAGGTCTTCCAGTTTTTCAATCAGCCTGGTGTTTTGTTTCAGAAGAAATTCATTGTGATGTCCATTTTCTGTCACTCTAGTATTCAGGTCAGTTAATGTTTCCTCTAAGCCAAGAATCTGTTCAGATTGTTTTTTACTATTCCATTTAGAAGTTCCAGTTGTTTATTTCATTATTCTTTGATAATATCCATTTTGTTTTCAAATTTGTTCATTTTAGTGACAGTTCTTGGATGTTTGTTGTTATAACATGTAGTTCTTTCTTCACTGCACTCTCCTGGTGTGGGTTCTTCACGTTGCTCATGTTTTTAGTGACAGTTCTTGGATGTTTGTTATTATTAGATGTAGTTCTTTCTTCACTGCACTCTCCTGGTGTGGGTTCTTCACGTTGCTCATGTTTTTAGTGACAGTTCTTGGATGTTTGTTATTATAAGATGTAGTTCTTTCTTCACTGCACTCTCCTGGTGTGGGTTCTTCACGTTGCTCATGTTTTTAGTGACAGTTCTTGGATGTTTGTTATTATAAGATGTAGTTCTTTCTTCACTGCACTCTCCTGGTGTGGGTTCTTCACGTTGCTCATGTTTTTAGTGACAGTTCTTGGATGTTTGTTATTATAAGATGTAGTTCTTTCTTCACTGCACTCTCCTGGTGTGGGTTCTTCACGTTGCTCATGTTTTTAGTGACAGTTCTTGGATGTTTGTTATTATAAGATGTAGTTCTTTCTTCACTGCACTCTCCTGGTGTGGGTTCTTCACGTTGCTCATGTTTTTAGTGACAGTTCTTGGATGTTTGTTATTATAAGATGTAGTTCTTTCTTCACTGCACTCTCCTGGTGTGGGTTCTTCACGTTGCTCATGTTTTAGTGACAGTTCTTGGATGTTTGTTATTATAAGATGTAGTTCTTTCTTCACTGCACTCTCCTGGTGTGGGTTCTTCACGTTGCTCATGTTTTTAGTGACAGTTCTTGGATGTTTGTTATTATAAGATGTAGTTCTTTCTTCACTGCACTCTCCTGGTGTGGGTTCTTCACGTTGCTCATGTTTTTAGTGACAGTTCTTGGATGTTTGTTATTATAAGATGTAGTTCTTTCTTCACTGCACTCTCCTGGTGTGGGTTCTTCACGTTGCTCATGTTTTTAGTGACAGTTCTTGGATGTTTGTTATTATAAGATGTAGTTCTTTCTTCACTGCACTCTCCTGGTGTGGGTTCTTCACGTTGCTCATGTTTTTAGTGACAGTTCTTGGATGTTTGTTATTATAAGATGTAGTTCTTTCTTCACTGCACTCTCCTGGTGTGGGTTCTTCACGTTGCTCATGTTTTTAGTGACAGTTCTTGGATGTTTGTTATTATAAGATGTAGTTCTTTCTTCACTGCACTCTCCTGGTGTGGGTTCTTCACGTTGCTCATGTTTTTAGTGACAGTTCTTGGATGTTTGTTATTATAAGATGTAGTTCTTTCTTCACTGCACTCTCCTGGTGTGGGTTCTTCACGTTGCTCATGTTTTTAGTGACAGTTCTTGGATGTTTGTTATTATAAGATGTAGTTCTTTCTTCACTGCACTCTCCTGGTGTGGGTTCTTCACGTTGCTCATGTTTTTAGTGACAGTTCTTGGATGTTTGTTATTATAAGATGTAGTTCTTTCTTCACTGCACTCTCCTGGTGTGGGTTCTTCACGTTGCTCATGTTTTTAGTGACAGTTCTTGGATGTTTGTTATTATAAGATGTAGTTCTTTCTTCACTGCACTCTCCTGGTGTGGGTTCTTCACGTTGCTCATGTTTTTAGTGACAGTTCTTGGATGTTTGTTATTATAAGATGTAGTTCTTTCTTCACTGCACTCTCCTGGTGTGGGTTCTTCACGTTGCTCATGTTTTTAGTGACAGTTCTTGGATGTTTGTTATTATAAGATGTAGTTCTTTCTTCACTGCACTCTCCTGGTGTGGGTTCTTCACGTTACTCATGTTTTTAGTGACAGTTCTTGGATGTTTGTTATTATAAGATGTAGTTCTTTCTTCACTGCACTCTCCTGGTGTGGGTTCTTCAAGTTGCTCATGTTGAGATCTCCAGTAGAAAACGTCTTGACAGGAATAATTAAAAAAATTCTCTATGTATTAATTTTTAGAAAATAATAAAGAGTCTATGTTACTCTATCTTTTAGTATACTTTTAATTAGATTTTTCTAAAAATTAAAGTATATTTCCTGTCAAGATATGAAAATCTAAGCAGAGCTATGGATTTCTGCTGCTATCAGACTGGCATCTTGGCCATGCCCCCTGTTTGATACTTTTGGATTATGTCTGAAAAAATGTAATTGTGGGTGAGTTCACAAGCTTATTAATGAAAAACAAACAGATTTATTATTCACTTGGTTATTTTACTTACCTGCTTACTGACTTATTGTAAATGTGGTAAACATAAAATGCCAAAATAAGGTGATGCCCTCACTTTCTACACAATGTTACTGATAGCAAACACAAAAGCTGTTTGTGCCAGGTTCATTGTTTGTAGAATCATCTGACTCGATTCTTCATCTTGGTCAAGAGGGTAAATGTGGCCAAAGTGCTCATAATTCTTGAGTCCTTAACAATTGTATAGCTGGAAGAATTAGGATATTATTTCTCAGTTCATAATAAGGAAAAGGACATACAGAACTACTGCTCACATCAATTTAGCTTATTTAAGCATTCATTTTTTTATTATACATTCTTAATTTGGTTAGTTCTACTGTGTTAACGTTTACTGATAGAGAAGACCTGGAGAGAAAAGTTGCTGGTTTGAAGACAGCATGCATCCTGGTTTATGAAGTACATAATGATGTGCTCCATTACTTTACAGGTAAGGCTGGTGAGACTGGTAGATCTATAGTTGGCCAAGTCAGTCCTGTGTGTCCCTTTTAGCAGCTGGATGATTATAGCCATTTTGCATTCTTCTTTCCATGAATACAGTGGCTAGGCTGAGACTGAATAGATGTTATAATGAGATAGCCAGGCTGAGCTGGATCATGGTCAAATGGGGCACAAGGCAGGTTAATGGATTGGACACCACACTCCCAAGCCATAGCCATACTAGTATCCCATTATCTCGCTGTCTCTCTCCAGTTACCATACAATGCTGTTCAAACCCATTAGTGTATATACACTGTTTTCTTCTCTACCTCAGCAATGATCAAAGAGATTTGGATTTAAAATTTACAGAAAAAGCACTGATAGCTAATTGCTGAAAAAAAAAACACCTTGACATTGACAACCAGCTTAACATGAACAACAGTAAACTTCTCTTCTCTTGAAACACATATTTACTGAAACTGCATGTGGTTATTAAACTACAACAGACCTGCTGAGATTTATGGTCAAATTGCATATAGTGAAACACCAATTACTGCCTATGTGAAGGGTATAGGAATTCAAAAGACAAATGTGGAACACATTTGCTAACAGCATAGGACAGCCCACTGGACACAAGTGTCCATTTTCAAGAGGAGCTCAAGAGCATGGTCTAGTAAACTGGCTTGGTCAGAGTCACAGAGTAGACAAAGGAAGGCTGAAGGAATCAAATATTGCACTACAGGAGGCCGGTCATTGAAAGTTCACAGCCTTACGCATCTGCACTATCTGGCATACAAAGTATTGAAGCCCAAACACAGTGCATTACACACATGCATGCCTGCAAAAACAAGCTAAATTAAACAGGCATTCATAGCTAAAATAGTACAATTAAGCTCACAAACTTCATGCTGTCCATTTTATTCACAGCCAAATAATAAGCACTCTGCCAATATTCAACAAAATAAGGAAACCAAAGGTTGTATCCAAAGAACATGACTCATACGATGAAGATCTTGTTTACTACAATTGATTCCTTCCTTTACACCATCTCTGTTCTTGGATGCAGCAAACACACACACTCACACACACACACACACACACACACACACACACACACACACACACACACACACGCGTGCACACATACAGTATGACCATCAATCATAGCCCCTTGTAAAACTGTGTATATTCATATGTTTTCTTGAGATGAAATGAATGAATAAATACAAAAATAATGATCTAGAAGAATGTTTTAGGTAGCTGGTATAAGAACCATACAGTGCAACCCACTGCAGCTCCCCATGCCCTACCAACCTTTTGCTCAAGCATCAGAGACAAATACACAAAATCAAGATCAAATTTTAAATATTGGTCTTATGCAATTGGAAGGTTGATAACATATTACTTCTTGCATCAAGAGGCATTTTCTAAAGGGTATGAAGTCTGTAACTTACATTTGTTATTGTTTTGTGACTGCGGTCCACTGCACTTTACAAGGGAGACACACATTTTTATAAGAAACAGACCACAAATATAAGGAAGAAAATCTGTAATAGTTGAAAACTATATCCTATGCAAAACACACACACACACACACACACACACACACACACACACACACACACACACACACACACACACGCACACACACACACTGGTAACTTCCATTGAGGATCCTAACACAATTTCCCAATTGCTCCAAAGTGCTATCTGATAAAATTACTTATTTAA
This sequence comes from Protopterus annectens, assembly GCF_019279795.1. NCBI lineage: Eukaryota > Metazoa > Chordata > Ceratodontiformes > Protopteridae > Protopterus > Protopterus annectens. The sequence continues at coordinate 1,701,566,619 of NC_056725.1, read as the reverse complement.
GGACACACAGTAGGCAAATAAAAACTGAGGGAATCAAACTCTGTACTACAGGAGTCAGATGGTTAACAGCACATGCTCTTACTCTTCTGTGTTCATTTCCAGACAGTGAATAACAAACAAAAAATATGGTATACTAAGGGCTGGTATTATCGACTGACTGTAAACTTCAGTGATTTTAATCCTTAGTGCTTTAACAGAAAATTAAAGTGTTACAAAAGGTCTGGAAGTTATTGCAGAGGATTTATGCTCTAAGTTCTTAATGATCTGCTTCCTGTAGTCAAGACTGCAGGGTTTGATTGTTTCTACTTTGATCTGCCTGTTGTCTAAATCTAAGCAAATCACTAAGCCAGATGGTGCTCCTGCTCTAATGACTGTAAGGTCCAAGGATTATCTGATTCTTGTTCTGAGAAGGATATATGATTTAAACAAATCCTATTGTGGTTTCCCCGGATGAAGAGTTCTAATGAGTGAATATCTCTGAAGTGAGAAGAATACAGACACACACACACACACACACACACACACACACACACACACACACACACACACCTGCTCCAACTCCATTCATCAGCTTTTCATAGAAAAGCACTTGAGGTGAGCCAGTATTGGCTGAATGTGACAGTGAGCTGGTATCATTTTTTTCTTGTTTAAAAAAAAAAAAAAAACAGGCATTTAAGGAGAGATGGTATTGGCTTTTTAATTAAAATGAAAAGAATATGCTTTCCCTGTTTTAGCTATTGTCTGAGAAGGTGAGACAGGACTGGCAAAAATCATACTTCAGGAAGTCTTTCTTTGGCATTTAGAATGACTTCAATAAGTAAAATCATTACAGTGTTCTTATATGTCATTTTACAACAATCAGATTTCATTACAGTGTTCTTATATGCCAGTTTACAACAACCAGATTTCATTACAGTGTTCTTATATGCCAGTTTACAACAATCAGATTTCATTACAGTGTTCTTATATGACAGTTTACAACAATCAGATTTCATTACAGTGTTCTTATATGCCAGTTTACAACAATAAAATGTGAAAGTTGTTTAGATAATAATCTGAATAAGACATTTGTATTGAAATTAGACTCCAGTTAGCAGTGTCAGATTGTCATCTATGAAAGATTTGATGACAAGTCATATGACGCTCAGTATGTTACTGTACAGACCAAATACTGCACCCCAGAAAGAAACTTCATCATAACTGTCATCTATTCCTCTAATGCTATCTGTCTGGTAATGATATGAAGGGCTGGATTAGATGGAATAAAATACAACATTATTTTTTTTATGATTTCAGTTTTACTGTCATATTCAAATGACAGTACTTAGTCATTCAGTTCCTGTAAAGTATAATTCCTCCTCGTATGTAACGGACACTACGAATAAAGTTACAAACAGCTAGACTCTACTGTATGCTCTACCATAGCTGCTACATGGCCCACTGCATTTGAAGAAGGAATGAAGTCCTTTCATAATCATTTGGTGATTTATCTCTTTCTTCAGCTAAGAAGTTAAAGAATCCTGATGTCCCGGCAGGAGTTTACATGACCGTGCCTTTTTTTACTGCAGAACTTGGTAAAAAGGGTGTCCTCTGATGAGGATCTGAGATATCTACCTACAGTCTCCCATTTCAGTACCTGACTAAACTGTGGGCATTAGTTGTTAAATTCTACCCCATCAGCAAAAATACCAGTTAATCATACCTTTCAAACAAAATGAACAATAAGTATAATATCAAAATAATACTTCATGTTTTAAGTTTGTGTATATACGGCCATTACATTTATCCATTAATTATGTAATTGTGTTTCTGATATCTCCTGCAGGCAGTACACTCTCATGAACCATGTTTAGGTTATTATTACTTCATATGTGTGACTAATATAATACTAGAATTCATCATGTATAATTTTGTAAAAATGACACAGCCAAATACAAATCAGTAAAACAATGTATAAAATTAAATGTGATGATTGCATAAAACTTTCTAAAATGAGGAAATGCTAAAATTTCAGACTTTCTTTTTTCAAGCTAACTTAAAATACATTTTCCAAAGGAAGTGTAAATAACAAATCCAGTGATGGCAGGAATCTTCTTACCATATATAATATCAAATTTTATAGTGTTTGATACTATAAACAAGTTATTTTTGCAATTAATTTTGCTGATAAAGATGCATAGGGAAAATTTTCTTGAAGTTGAAAATTGTGAATGACATCACAAAAGGCAGAACCCACAATGCCTCGTTACCTACACTGGTGTATAACTTGCTATTTTTCCATGCTAAGTGCAGCAAGAGGGAAGCCTTATATCCTAGTATTACTGGTTGTGAGCTATATCTCACAGATGGAACACACTACATTGAAAATTAAAAACTGATGATATATTATTTATTTATTTACTGTTTGATACCCAGGTAGGTGGACTGGTCTGAAGACCTTTTTTTAGCCACCACCCAGGCACAGTGGTGCACACAAAATCAAACAAAAACAGACTTACACTAAATAGAATAACAATTCAGATTCAAATGATTGGAATACTCAAGTAAAGTTGTAACAGTTACTTTGGACAATCACAGCTAGTAAAAATTTGAGTCTACATTAATCTGCGATAGAACACTTCTGCTATGCCATGATATAGTAAGAGGCTATTTCTTTAAATGGTGTGGTGCTTTTGTTTCCTAATGTATGTAAATGATTCTCAGTACCTCAGCTGACATCATTTGTTTGTGTGTGGTGATAAAGAAAAACTGAGTCGACGTTGGAACAAAAACTTAAAAAACATATCATTTGTTTTGTTTTCAATCCACTTACAGTATTAAGATCAGAAGTATACCCAGAAATAAAATTAATTGCAAAACACAGATGTATGAAAAGTGTAATGATGCACTTTAAAATAAAGTGCTTCATTCATTCATTCATTTCTACATTTTATATGATTCTAAAAGGATCTGACAATAATGTTCATGGCAGTCTAACAAATTCTCACTATGGCCACTTCTGCTGTATAATCCAGCTGTTTTCAAATCATAAAATAGAAACCTCTCATATAAAGAACACTCCAAAGCATTTTAGCCACTGCATTATTAGGATTAATCTTCTTAAAAGCATACACATGTTCATAAATCATTGTTGCTAGTTTAAGAACCCTCATGCCCATGCAAAATGGTTCACATGCAGCATAATTTGTCACCAAAATAACACGTGTTACATTACAGTATTACAATTATTCCTATCCTTTGGATGGTACGTCCCGCTGGTACTGCAATTGTAATACAATAGACTGTTAGCCATATATCTTCATGAGAAACACATGCCACATTCAAGGTACTTCCAGATTTTGAGAAGTAATATATTGGGTATCCCTTATTAAGGAGCCTTTCTTGGGAAGTAAGCTAATTGAAATTATTCTTATTAGTAATAACTGACTCTATGACCACAGCTTCAATTAACTTGAGACAGGTCAAATAAAACAAAACAGTTCACCCGACAGTGGGACTAATAAACCAATCCAAAAAGAAACCACTGTTCCATGGCAAGTGATTCAAGGCCAAAAACCAATTCTTTAGCATATCACTGATTTATTCTTTGCTTTCGAGAAACATAAACTGATTTCATAAGAAAAAATAACACATAACACATGAAATGTACATTCATTATATAAAATTTAAACCAATAAAAAACCTAAAAACTAACCACATGTTCAGTAATATTAATTAATATTAACTGCCATTAAAGGAATATGCAACTAAAATCTCTAGCATAAAAAGTATGGCTTAAGTGTATTCTTATGTCTTCTGTGTCTAAGAAAACATTTAATGTTAATAACATCATTTAATCCAGGAGGTTTTTCTGCTCTTAGTTTTAATTGCTACAAAGTTTCTTTTTGTTCAATTTTATTTTTATAATTATCACCCCTTAAATCCATAGGTACAATCACCAGTATGTTTGTAAAGAGAAATAAGATCATCACCTCCCTTGATGGCATAAGTATGTTCTCTTATTCTTTCTTTCAAATGTCTGCTTACTTGTTTTAAAGGCATAAATGTAACCAGAAATACAGTTCCATTTGTTTGCTGTTTAGAGGGAAGTAAGGAAATAGAAATATTGAAACCATCCTATGTGCTATGGTTTTGCAGTTTCACTGTAGTTATAGGGTTATGGTTTACTTCCTCAGTCAAAACCAAAGGTTAAACAGGTTACACAGGCAAGCAATTAAGTAAAAACTGCAAGAAAATTTTAGCCAAGCTAGAGTTTTCACTGTGTGATACCTTAAATCTCTCGTAATGAAGGCTCATAGGTTATATGCAAATGACTCCTTACAGACATCAAGCTACATAGCTAATGTACTTTGACATATAGCACCATACTGTTTTGATTAATATTGCTTGTCATATATTATACTAATTGCATTATGATGAAGTAATGATCCTTTTTTGCCTCTTTCTGCAGACCCAACTGAACTTGTGATACCTGGAGCACAGTTGACCCTGGTGAGGGGTCTGCTTCACATTATAAGCCAGGCAGAGATTTAGGACCTGGTGAAGTTTGCAGTAGAGAGGATGTGGACAGGGAGTGGATTGATTATCAGAGCCTTCTTCAGCTGGTGCAAGACTCACTGTCTTGGTCAGCTTGACTACCATGCCACCAAAGGCTTCAAACCACACATAACTTGGGTCCTATATCCAGAAAAATCTATCAGGGCTGGGCATTCTTCTGAGTCCCTCCAGACTGGGGTTAAAGTGGCAGCAGTCTTGGGTACCCCCACCATCTGTTTGTCTACCCTCTGTCTATCTGCCCTTCCATTTGTGAACCTAACATATGTGATCACCTACCTCATCTATTTAGCCTTTTTTTAATATTTCACTTCTTCACTTACTACACTTTTTCCTTCCCCATCACCCTTTATAAGTATTTGAAAAAGGAGAGTCTATCATCACCACAAAATAAATAAATGAACAAATAAACAAATAAATAAATAATAAATAAATAAAAGCTATCCAGCCTCGCCCATGTTCTTCATGTTTTTTCTTGCTGTATTTCCCTTGTCTGTTTTCTCTCCTTAGTTCCAACATTCATATCTTCTTCGCCATTTCCTTACTTATAAAGGCCCTAAATCTGGTGTCTGTACAAGGACACTTTCATGGTAAAATAAAACCTATAAAAGTCACTCTATGCCTCTAACTAGAGGCACTGGGCCACAATTTACACAATTTCTCTGTAAATTCTCACAGTACTAACTTACAAACATGTACAGCAGTTGCACACATGGGAAAGTTCTGAACATTATTACATTGTTTATAACTAACTTTACACACTTTTATCTCTGCAAAGATTATGGTGGCATTATTTTGCAGGCTTCAGAAGTATGAAACTCCTTCATATTTAGGGCATTTGTGCATCAGCATAGCAGTACATTTCACACATTTTTCTTAACGTGTGGAGACCAGGACTTTGATTACAACCCTAAATGCCTTTCTTCCAGGAGCACCATGTAAAACCATCCTGATATCCTGCTGTTAAATGTGTTAATAACAGAATACAGTGTAGGTGTGTGTGTGTGTATATATAAATAAATAAATATATATATATATATATATATATATATATATATATATATATATAGTTTCACTTCATAATCTCAAAATGCTGAAATACTGAATTTCAGCATTCCGAGATCATGGAGCCGAAAATTCCGAATGCCGAAAGTGCATTAGAGCGAATTCAAATATCTCAAGTTCACACCTATGCATTTCCGGTATGTTGCGTGTAGTGTTATAGTACCTGAGATTGCAGGTGAGTGAGTGTTTGTGTGTGTTTTTGTATTTTGTATGTGTGGGTAAGGATAGGGAGATGTAAGCATGAGTGTGAGTGTTGGATTTGTTGGTGTTTGTGTATGTGTGATGTGTATTTGTGTGCGAGCGAGTGGAGAATGTCATGGCGTGAGTTTTTTTTTTTTTTATGTTATGTGCGATCTTGGAGTTGGTATATATAAGTAGGGGAGGTGTAGGGTTGTTTGGTTTGTGTGCTGTGGGTGGAATGGTGTGTGTGTGTTATGTGATGCATGGTGTATGCATGTTCATGATTCTGTGATTCGTGATTGTGGGATTCGGTATTGTGAATGGTTTGGCTTCATGGTCATGGTCTCGGAATGCTGAAATTTGGTATTTCAGCATTTCAAGATTATCATGTTACCACTTGCCGGATTACACATGAGAAAAATCCAGTGGTACCTAAAACATTCTTGAATCCATCAACTACATTCCTTGGACTTTTAGATTCTTGTACTGGGGTTTGTAAGGGGAGAATTGCAGTGCTGGAGGGATCAAATGGTTCTCAGTCCAGGACTCCCTTTCTCTCTTCCAACACCAGTTCAGTCTGTCTAGATGGAATCTTCAGATTATGCGTGTGCCGCAGTTTCCATAGGAATAAAAGTGCAAGGTCTGTGGGACTCTTTGGGCAGACTGAAGCACATAAACTTTTTTTTTTCTCAAAAAATTTTTTATTAATTATATGAATAGCAAGACAATTAAAAGATTATACATAACAAGAAGGCATAAATGAACATATAACAATTCATCTAGTGATAACAACCTTCCTGAGATTTTGATAAATTATTTAGAAATAAAACATACACCATATGTACACTATATACAAGTTAGGCAACCTGAGAGAAGAAAAAAAAAAAATATTTAACATTAACCATTTAGTATGTTTAGAACCTTTTCTAACACAACCTTTCTAATAGCTTTTTTTTTGGACTCCCACCTAAGTATCTTTGAGCATCAATAAATTTAAAAGCCATTTTCTGGAAAGTAACCCATTTTAATTTAGAACGATCAATCCAATTTTGTATTATATAAAGTTTTAGTAATGAGCAAATAAAAATGATAACATGAATATCAACTTTTGAAAGATGAATCAATGGAATATGTAGAATAGCAAATTCCCACGTCAACGTGGATTTTTGATATCCCATTTTCTGCAGTCTGACTTTCAAAGATGTCCACAATCTGTGAGAAAATGACAATACCATAGAATATGAAGGAGGTCTGCTTGGGGATGAGAACAGCATGAACACGAAGGGGACTTATTTGGGTTAAATTTGTTTAATTTGATTGGGGTAAAGTAGGCATCATTATTAATCATTAATTGTGTGTATGCTAATTTTTAAAAGGGATAAATTCCTTAGTGTGTCTAATAGCCAGGACTTTCTGAGATTCTGACAATTGGGAATTATAATTCAACCAAACATTAGATAAAAGACAGTTGTGGTCCATCATTAAAGAATTAATTAATTTATATGAGTTTGAGAGCATTTTATCAGATGATGAAAGTATTTTGATAATCGTGTTAAGGTTTTTCAATTGTGAGTCTATGGGGACCAGACATACAAATTTGTTTTTAATTATTGCTCTTAGTTGTGTAAGAATTGGTGAGTAATTCCAGTTTACTTTCAATAACTTACGCCAGTCAGATAAAGGCAAGTCAAGATATTTCAAAACATCTCCTACTTTTAGATTTTTAATTAAAGGATAGTTTGTTAAGTTCAAAAGTTTATTGTCCAATAATATATTTGGGTTTAGATGAATTGGCTGAACATGGTGCGAGATCTTTTCTAGTTTACACATTTTGAGTAAGGTTTGGAAATCTCTAATCTTTTGTTTAAATACTGTAGATATATTTTTAATAAATAAACTATCCAGAGAGATAAAGGGAATAGCTTCAGGATTTAAATTATTAGAAATGACATAATTATACCATAATTTTATCCATAAAGATTGATTTGGATAAGAGGTGTTATTGAATTTAGTGATAGTAAGAAGTTTATTGGATGAGACAATCAAATAATAGAGATAAAGATTAGGTAAACCCAAACCTCCCTTGTCCTTCGAAAATGCCAGTCTAGAATAAGAAATTCTAACAGATTTAGGGAACCATATGAATTTTGCCAAAGCTTTATTTACAGACTCAAAAAAATTTTTTGAAATTATCTGATCAGATGATGAGAATTGGTAAAGAAATTTAGGCAGAATATTCATTTTAATAATGGCCACCCTTGAAAGAAATGAAAGGTTTAGATGCTTCCATCTGTCCATATCAGACAATATAGAGTTCCATAATTTATTAATATTATTTTGAAAGGAAGATTTATTATTGTGTTCTAAATTGATTCCTAAATATTTTATATTATAAGTAAACTGAAAATGATCGTCTGGAAACAAAAAAAGATTTGTGTGCTAAATGATTTAAGGGAAAAATATGAGTTTTTGTAGAATTTAAAAGATAGTTGGAAACCAAAGAAAAATAATCAATAGAATTCATTATTTTTCTGTAATCAGATAATGGAGTTTGAAAGTAGATTACTAAATCATCCGCAAAAGCAGAGAAATGAATATTAGTATTAAGAATTCTAGGGATGTTTTGAAAAGTATTTTGAGTGATAAACAATAGCAAAGGTTCTAAATAAATGTTGAAAAGAAAAGGGGACAATGGACAACCCTGTCTTGTTCCTTTAGTGATCTTTATCGGAGCAGAAAATTGACCATTAATGTATAGTCTAGTAAACATATTCTTGTATAAAACTTTTAAAAAATTTATAAAGAATAAGGGAATATTAAAACATAACATAGTTTGAAATAGAAAGTTCCAACATACTCTGTCAAAGGCATTTGATGCATCTATAATCAAAGCATATATAGGGTTTGGATTTTTCTTAATGAGATGAAGTATAGTCTCTAAAGATAGAGTATTATCCAGACTGAAGCACATAAACTTCAAAACAAATGCTAGCAGTGATTCATACTTTGAAATCTTTACACCATCTATGGGCTCTGGGCTATAGATGGTGGTACCATAGCAAACAAGGAGTTACAATGTCAGACTCTCTTTGCTGGTTGGCAATGAAGACTTGGGAGTTGGTCTTCAGGATGCTCTGACTTGTCAGGCCTCCTAGATCTTATCAGAGCAAAAAATTGTGGCAAACAGATGCAATAGATACTGGCCAGAACCTGGAAACTCAATACAGATATGTCCAGGAATTAATCCAGATATGGGGAACACCTTAAGTAGATTTTTTTCACCTCCTTAAAAAAAGATAACTAGAGAAATTCTGTTTAAGATATCCTTGCAGACAAGCATAGAGAACAGATACTCTGTCATTCCCTTGGTTGGCAATGTTTCCTTATGCTTTTTCACCATTTCCACTGATTTCCAAGGTACTTATAAATATTCAAAAAGGTTACCAAGTATCACTGCAGTGAATCCCTTTTGGTCCAGGAAAACTTGGTTCTCCATTCTTATGGAATTTTCCAAGATTATTTATCACAGACTGAATCTACTCACAGCACAGTAGAAGTTCGATATACTCCAAAAACAATCAACTACAAGTGATGGGCTAGATTATTAAATTTTAATGCCTTTTAGGCACCTTTTTCCATGAAGAAGCACAGGAGGTGCTAAAGGAGGCAATAGAAAGTCTTATTTTGGGAAATGGAAGAGATTTTCTAAATGTCTTGCCAGTCACAATGGTCTTAAAAGGGAAGTAGCACCTTTAGTATTTGTATGAGCTACTTAAATATGGCTTATTGTATGCTTCTGTTAAGGTGTATCTTTCAACTATCTCAGCTTTCCTGTCTACGGTCCCTCCCTCCTTCTTCTGTGTTTGTGGTCAAGAAGTTTCTGACAAGAGTGTTGCATGAAACCCCCTCACAAGCAAATTCCTCCTCCTTGGGATCTCAGTTTTGTTCTAGGAAAACTAACTTTATCTCTCTTTGAACTTGCCTCTTATACTGACTTGCAGTTCATTACTTGGAAAATTGTTTTACTTGTTGTTCTGACATCTGCAAGATGAGTATCTGAGTTGCAAGCTGTCATGATAGGTAAACCCTATCCATGGGGATAGGGACACAAAGAGCACTTATCCTTTATTCATGTCTAACATCGTTTCTGAGTTTACCTTGAAAAAAACATTGATCTGACACTTTTCTTCCTAGAGACAAAGAAAAAAAAAAAACAAGGGAGAATAGATTCTACATATAATGGATGTGCACTGGCAGCTTAGGTACTACCTAGACAGATTCAAGTTCTTTAGGAAGGCTAAACAGCTGCTTGTTTCTTATGCTGGGAATACAAAAGGCCAACCTATGTCTAAACAGACTATATACAGATGGTTCTCCTCTGCTATTGCTTACTGCTTTTCCTACCATGGTATAACTATTCCAGGAAATGTTAAGGCACATTCTACCATGGATTTGTCCTCTTCAAAGGAATACTGGAAAAGGCTGGTCCCAAGAAGTATTCTAGAGGCATCAACTTGGTCCTCTGTTCATACCTTCACAAAACACTACAAACTAGGTTCCTTCTGTCATTTTCCAGGAAAACCTGGACCCTTATTCTTCCTTCTCCCACACAGAATAAGCTTTGGGAATCTACCAACAGGTTACTGTAACAGTGAAAATTAAAAGCATAATACAGTTGTGCAAGTCTTACTTACTCATAACAGTAAATGTTCACATTTCTTCACTAATGCAGTAGCCAGTCTCACCTACCATCCCACTTTGTAGATAGTTGAGCTGAGATACGACCTCCCTTATTATGGCTGTTGCTGTTGTTTGGTGGTGATTATTGATTGTTGGCTGTTAGCTCAGGAAGAATCTTTCTTCATTTCTTGGGGCAGGACAGTCCTGAAGATTTTCTTCACTCTGGTTGCTGACATACTTTCCTCTGAAATAGGATCTGCTAATCGGCAGCCAGAGTGAGTGAGAGGAAGGGGAGTTTGGTGAGCTGATCAGGTGCTGTGTCCTTGACATGACAATACTCATAGGCTACTGCAGCAGTGAAATCTACTGATTATGGGTAAGTAGGACTTACACAACTGTATTTTTTACACTCCCACCATCACTGTTGAGCAGGGCAAGATAAAATGTTGCTAACTTGTGAAGGACAGAACTTGTCAAAAATGAAATTATATAAAAAGCACTATTAGAACATCACTGTATGCAAAGTGACTTCAGAATTTGAAATAAATAATACATTTCTAAGTTTCAAAGTGAGTGTCTGCAAGGAGCAATTATAGTAAAAAATTGAGAACAAAAGATCTCGGATGAAAGATACTTGGACCAGAACATTCATACCATTAACAAATTCTTCATTAACAAATACATAATTAAAATTAAATAAAATTCTCAAGACACTGGAAGTGAGGGTGATGAACCAAAATTAAAGATAAAAGATATAGGGATGACTGAGATGAGAAGATTATTCCCCCACCCCACCCCAAAAAAAAAAAAGGTCACATTACAACAGACCCAATAGACACAGAGCATCATGACAGATGGTTGAAGAATGGAGAAGAAATTGTAAGTAGAATTGGGAGTGCATTTAGGACAGATAACTAAGAATGGTAGAAGTAAAGACATAGTCATAAATACCACTGACAATGTTTTAGGAGAGAGACGAAATACTCAGAGATTCCCTATCCTTGAATGAGTGTGCTGGATAAGGTTACAGTTTGTTGGTACAGTAATTCACTAATCAGTTCTTGGCATTGTGAATCTGTACTGATGAAGCACCTACTAATGCACTAACAGTAATTCAAAGTTCTGGGGCTTTCAATTTTCTCTGTGGCTGCATGATTGTAGAGTTAGTATATATAAATACAACTTGTGTGGAGGTGTTACAGAGTAAGGCCTCTGCAAAGATACTTTTTTTTCTATTTTTTTTTTTGTTTTTGCCAGTAGAAAATTTGATCACTTACTTTTGTCCATTTGAAACTTTGATCAGGTACCATTCAACAAGACAACTGCTTGGACTCATTGACCAGTACATCGATGTAGAGCAGAGCTGGCATGGCATGCACAGATAATGCACCAGTACTAAATAGACACGAATAATAAGCAGAGATATGCATATGCATAGTGTAAGTAGGCAGCTGGCTGCACTTCAAGGAGTCAGAGAAGGTGGAATAGAGAGTTAATAAATGAAGCTGACTGGCATAACCAAGAGCTTAATAAGTAGGGTAAACATAGGTCTGTCATCACATGGAGAAAAGAATCACACAAATGTGAATGATAAACAGAATATTATTTCCAGTTGTTGCCTATACTGGCAGGCTGCTGCTGCTCGCACCTATGGAAAAACATAATAAGAGGCATAAAAAAGCTATGAATGGGGTTCCAACAAGGTGGATATTTTATTTGTTCATTAAAAGTGGTGATAAGTAGCACCCAAGAAAATAAGATGAGGAATATTATTAACACACAGCAGAAACACTGTGAAATAAAGCAGGGTAGGGAAAGTAGGGTATGTTTTTGTTTAGAAAAAAAACATTTTATATATAAAGACAGCAAAGGGAAAAGGGGAAAAGGGCAAAGGAAACAATGGGCAGGCCTAGTTTGAGGGCAGGCAGTGGGGGAGCGCAGACATACAGAGCTAGATGTAAATGCACAAGATGCTGGGGAGACATGAGAGCCACATGTACAAACAAAACATAAGCAAATGGCTGGAGATGGGATGGTTATAGGCAACCTACCAGCTGCCAACAGCCCTAGAGGGACTTAATTGGGACCTAGTTGGGGATAGTCCAGGATCTGAATGCCAGTGACTAGGGCCACATCCACTCTGGTGGTTGATGGCATCGATCAACTAATCTGGACAGTCTGCTGCCCACAGAAACTGGAGTTTCTGTACAATGTACAACATACTCTTGCTCCAGCCCAGCAATGCCCAGTGACTGTGATGGGCTACCTGCCTTGGATGTGTTAGATCTCCCAAAGAGGCTCTCCCATCCCCCTTAGTACCATCAGCTACAGCCTTGCCAGGGGCAGCAGCTGGCCATGGCTGATATGACTGCAGCTCTGGTGCACCATGGTAAAATGCAGAAGGTCGACAAAATTGTGAAACATGGCATTAATAGTGTTACAGCAGACATAAGCCAGGACAGGACATAGGATGCCAGTAAATCCAATATGCCTGTAATCTCTGCTACCTCATGTGGGAGTTGGCAGCATTCTCTTCATGCTGCACCTGTGCTGAGGATAAAATGAATATATAAGCAGTCACATGTCACATATTAGTAGCAATTAGGTGCAGATGGCAGTGAAAAATTAAGCTCCATATACATGTTTCAATAAGCAAAATCCTAAATAAGTCCCATGGCTCAACACAAAAGTATTGCAGCATGTTCATGTGGAAAGAGACATCAAGCAGTCAGGTTTCCACAGTGCAGTACATCAATCTATCCTACCACAATATTGTACAAAGGAACAGAGGCAATTACACTAATGCAGTTAGGTGCACAGACATAGCTGCACTAACACATTTATGTACAGTGATATGTAAGCATGGAATGATGTCTACAGCACCCCAGAGTTAAAGCCTTGTGTTCAATAGTGTCAGTGGTGCAACAAATAACACAATGTCTTTTGTGCAGAAGACTGTGGGTTCTCTTCCCACAGCAGGCAGACTGACTGGTAACATTAAAGTACTGCAAAAAGGATGTACTGCACTCCTGAGTGTGCCATGTTTTGGATAAGACATTAAACTGAGACTCCTTCTGCTGTAATTGGTGGTAGTGTGGGTGGATGTAAAAGATCCCACAGCACTTATTGAAAAGAGTAAGGGAAGTTCCCCAAGGCCCTGGCCAAATTTCCCCTAGCAGCATATATGCCACCTTGGATCTCCCCTGAAAAGGGGCTACTAGCCTAGTGAGACTAAAGCAGTCAACAAAATGATTAAATAAATAAAAAATAACAGTGTTATAATATACGAGCTGCCATCTGTAGTACCCACATTGTACAGGTGATAACCCACAGTAGCAAATGTGGAATATCCTGGGATCAGTCAAATTAAATAAAATACAGAAATCAGGAAGGCACCTCTTACAAACAGCTCAAATTTTTATAAAAGCAGTTTTATGTACAGCATATGTTAAATGCTTATTGCACCATTTTGGGCATCCATACATCACCTTGGTTTCCCAGACCCAGACATCTTCAGGGTGATGATGTTGCAGGTCAGCTGGGTGCCTAGATAAGAGCTAGACAGCAAAGTGTCAACTGATTTTATTATATAAATAAAAAGCAAAGAGGATGGTAGGAGAATCAGAAATGGGGAAGAGAAAGCAGAGGAAAAAGCAGAAGGGTAAAGAGAAGGGAAGAATGATGTGATAATGGGTGAAGAATTGCACTTTTTTGGGACAGATGCCATTTTTTTTATTTCCTGTGAGAAGGGTAGAGATAGAGGAAGATGATCGCACAGAGAAGGTGTAGGTGGGAGGGAATGTAGATAGGAGGGACTGTAGATAGGAGAGAGTGTCTAGGGATGGTAGCATGACAGACATACAAATATTTGATGTAGATAAAGACTGATAATGGAGGTAGCTGATAACAGAGGGGAGGAAATGGAAAGTTGCAATGAGTAGACAACTGCTGATGGGGGGGGGATAAGACTACAAAAAGGGGATGGGGAGTGACACACAAAGAAGGAGAACATCATGATGGGGTGTGGACTGCCTGACAACCCAACCCAGGAGGGAAGTCAACCAGATATTAGAAACTTCTATGGTTAATGTCATTGGTAGGGCCTGTCTCCGATGGCTTAGTGTCTAGATCCAGACATCTACACAACTCTACCAGCTGCAAGAAGAGGTGTTTCAGACTACAAGTATCAAGCCATCCATCCACCTCAGTCCTCACCAGCCCTTCATGTCAGCTGATGAGGAAGACAACACTGTGCCACTGTCCACCAAGTAGCCTGTGTTACTCAACGGATAAGTAGCAATAGAGGCCTCTAGTGAGCCCTGCAGGTTGCCTTCCACAGAGTGACCTCTGTCACCTTGCAGATGGGCAGGTCTAGAGACTGCTGCTATCTTAGCTGTCAATGCACAATCTAATCTGTAAAGCCAATGAAGAGCTAAGCAATGGTTAAATATTAAAATGCAAAACAACAAAATACAGCATCTTAATGTTGTGGTTCACTAGTGAAGAACAGTTGTACAGTAATACCAGCAATATGTATAATTATCACATAGTCTGTGGTGCCTGGCCTGCCTTATCCGGTAGGCAGTCTGGTTTCCTCAATCTCCTGAGCCATTGCAAAACAGAAGATAAACATGAATGAGCACAGAATATCTATGACAGAAAAGGTATTTATAGCTAGAGGTGCCAGGCATACTGAAGAATAACACAGCAAAAAATAGAGTGTTTACTGTAATATTGGGTCTCTGTCATTAGCCTCTTCTTCCCACTGGTGAAGGTTTGTATGGCACCTCCTCAGGTCACTGCCATTATGCTGGCACTGCTCACAAGAGATGGTGATGCCAGTGACATAATTTTACCCATGCAAGTGGGAACCATGCATCCACTTTCTATGGTGGACCCTCTTAATCCAACAGCAGGTTTTTCCTATGCTGCGAGTGCAGCAGCTGTTAAAAAGATTTTGCACTCCCAGTTGAACCGACCTAGCAGAGTCTGATTGTGCAGAGGGCATACATAATGAATCACCAAGTCAAATCCAGGAGAATAACTTTTAGCTGAGGAGAAAGCTTACATATTGCAGAGACCATGTCATGCACATTGATGAGTAGTAAATAGCATGATTCCCAACAAGGGCAGGTTGATGTTCATGGTTAGTAGAGTGGAGAAGGATGACTGTAGCTCAGCCAGACTTCACAGACATGCACTAACCTGCCTGACTTCCATGCTTATGCACTGACACAGTGGGCAACTGGGTAACATGATGACCATGGTCATTAGCACAGTGCACAGTGCAATTAATGTGGCTAGGCTCGCTTTATGTTCAACCCCACTTATATGACTTAAATCACATACATGACTAGAACTAGGACATTTAGCATGGCACTAGGGATGATAAAGTGGTTATCAGAGTGTACTGCCACACAGGCAATGTGGCATCCGACCGGATAGCTGGTAATGAACCCCAGGACTACAGTCACTGTTTAGAGGCACATAGAATCTCCAAGTGCTATCATGCAGTGCTGTAATATGTGTATGTGTGGTATCACTGCCCTGGCCATTGGAGGTGTCTTACAGGCAGTAGGGCTCAAACTGATGACACAGGAAACAAGTATAACAGATTGCATTCCTGTGATGGAGGTCATCCTGCAATGATGCCAGGAACAGATAGAGCAGGTTTCAGTTCTTTGGGGGTTTTATCCATTCAGGGCACAGAGACCAAGGACAGGTTACAGTCCTGTAAAGGGGGAGGAGCATCTATTTAATTCACAGGAAACAATCTGGATAAGTAGCAGTCCTGTCTGTGGGATCATCTATGTAGGGCACATGAAACAGACAGGACAGGTTACAGTCCTATGGGGGACAGTGCTATTGTCACAACTGCATGATATATCACTAATGGATCACATGCCCATAGCTGCTGTACTATAGGACAATGTTAGAACAGTTACCTTCTAGCAGAGTACAGGACTGTGATCACCAAGAGGCTGCTGGTGGCAGAGAGGTGGTAGATCCTGGACAAAATGCATTTTCATACATACCCACACTGATCTACATGTGTACCCACATGTGCACCTGACCTACCATAGGACCAAAAAAGCAGCAATGGCGGGAGATGTTCACCATGCAGTTGACAGAGGTAGTGTTGCAGGTTCTGTGCACTCATGGCAAGCATATCCATGATAATGTTAAGGCAGACAAGGTCTTCCTGGATCATGTGTGAAAGGGACAGATGTAGGACATCAGTGCATTTGATGCATATAATACAATGGTACCATAGGTGCAGCACAAGATCGCTGATATGTTCCTGAGTGCTAAAACAAGGCTCAGGGAATAACCAGGGACAAATTGAAAACTAGGCAGTGGATCTGCAATGCAAAGGCATCCCACAGAAACTGAGGAACTCCTGTTATTTCTCAATGCAGACAGTGAGAAAACCCTCATACCTGACAGTGTTTTTTTATGTAGAACTGGGCTGGTGATAATTGCCAGAGTGTCAGTAGGAGATGCACCAGGCAAATAGTGGCATATTCCACTCCCATGATATATTTCACTTCTGCATAGTTTATGCAGACATGCAAATCTGCATTTATGTCACACAGGGGCATTACTGCTACAGTAGATACAATCTACTCCACAGCATGCTACTGCCCATGTGCCTGTATGGGATACTCTAAGTGTGGAATGGCAGGTGACATTCCTGTACAACACTGATTCACATCTCTGTACAGTTTACTCAAACAGATATATGTGTATTTATGTACACCAGGTATATTAGGTTTGCAACAGAGACAATCTTCACCACAATACATGTATCTGCCCATAGGCCATGTAAATTCTTCACATGTAGTAGTATTTTGTGCCCCACAGTGGTGGAAGTTATGGATATGAGCCAGCATTACCACTGGTATGCTACCTCTGTTCACTCACAGGTTTGACTGGGAGAGGATCTAGCATAAGAAGTCAACACATGCAGCCATGCCTGAAGATTATAGGATCATGGGAGTTTACTAGCCTAATGGTCCTAGAACCTTTTTAAGCCTAGCTATTCATGCCCCCTTTTCCCAGTTATCAATGCCCATGACTGGACTGGCTTTGGTATATGTTTGTGCCTTAGGGCACAATGTACACATTGCTCCTGTCCATAAGGGCCACAGGCAACAAGCCAGAAGTGATTTTGTGATTGCCCATCAATTGGTCCAAATTGCATTTGAATAGGCTTAGGGCAGAGCTGTGCTTCACATGAATGGAGAGGCAGTTCCAAAGAAGGGGTAATCTCTGTGACACATAACTGTCACTCCAGCATGTTTTATTTATGTCACAGGCAAGGTTTAGATTCTTCAGTCAGATAATACTAGTGCGTGTCTGTTTTGTGGATTTGTAGCAAGCCCATCAGTGCTGGAGCAGACAATGACTTATAGGTTAGGCATTGATCACCCATCAGTAGTCTGTAGAAGACTGAGTACAGGGAGTAGCTCTGCACAGGACATGTTATTTACACCATGTATTATTTTAGTGAGGAGTCTCACTGACCATTCCAGCTGTTGAAAATGCCTGATCAGGTATATGTTGAAGGGTGCATTGTACTCAATTACTGGTCTAATGAGGACTGAGTAAAGTGGGACTATGATCTCCTTAGATCTGGATGCCATGCCCTCACTTATACGCTGTGCTTTGTAGAAGGATTTTCTGACCACCATGGACAGACACATGGTGATCAAAGTTCAGGTAACTGATAAGTTGTGTTCCCAAGTCTTTTACCATTGTGTTTACTCCTATGAGAGTGTCATCAGTGTTGTAATTTGCAGGGCTGGTTGTCTTCCCAAAGGGTGTAATTCTGCATTTTTTGTATTGAGGTTTAGGTCATGGTTCTAGCATCAGTTATTTGTTTGTGTCAGATCATCCTGGAGGATATTAACATTTTTGTGGATTCAGTTATTGCAGCCATTTTGTAGTCATCAGCAAACTGGGTCAGCCAAAGGCCCTCTACATTTGCCTTGACTTCAGAGAAGTATATTCCAAAGTGGAGAGGTCCCAGTGCTGAGTCATGTGAGATGCCAGTAGTAATGGGCTTCTTGGTGGAGGTGGATTCTCTCACTCTAACTTCATGTATCCTATTCATAAGCCATTTGGCAGTCCATACAGTGACGTAAGGATTTATATCTAAATCTGTGAGTTTGTCCATAATACCCCCTGAAGTATTGTATCAAATACCTTTTCCAAGTTGAGGTAGACAGTATGCACCATTTTGCTCTCATCCATGGCACTAGTGATCTACTCAAAGAAGTTCACAAAGTTTAACAGGCATGACCTGTCCTTGATGAAATCAAACTGGGATGAGTCATGTTTAAAGATTTTATATGTCTTTGTTTATCAGGTCCATTATAATTGTTTCCATGGCCTTGCATAGAAGACTGGTAAAATTTATGGGACTGTAGTTCCCTGGGTCTGTTGACGGTCCATATTTGTGGAAAGGAATGACTGTTGCAGTCCTCCATTCTCTAAGGATGAAGCCTGTCTGGAGACTGTGATTGACTAGAGATTCTAGGGGGACTGAAGAGTCATGTTTCAAGCTATTTAGATGGAATCCTAGGATATTACCAGAATCCACTGATCTAGTGTTTTTAGCTCTGTAGAGTCCAGTAAGGACCTGTTCTTTAGTGATAATTGGGGGAAAATGGTAGGATATGTTCTAGGGGTTAACAGGGGGTGATGCGGGTGAAATTAGAACTAAATTTATTGGCCAGCAAATTTGCTATATGTCCCAATTTGGTATAGAGTTCCATTTACCATTACTTCTGCACACTGCTGGGTGTTTCCTTTCAGATTGCGTACCTAACCGAAAAAAATGCCTTATGGTTATCCTAAGCCTGGGATGCTATTATGCTATTTTTGCCTCAAAAGTTGGCTTAGGTGGACTTTATTAGTCCCCTTAGTTGCTTGTTGAGACTGCTGAGAGAGTTTTTTTGGGTTTTCTTTGGCTTTTGGACATAGTCCTTGCTATTTTTGGACAGGATTTTCTTTCTTTTTTTGTTCAACCTATTTATACTGGGGGTCCACCAAGAAAGCTTGTTTTTGGAGTTTGTTCTAAGGTTATTTCAGCTTGGTGATGCTGTTTCTGTGCAGATATTTACATGCTTGTTTTAGTAAACACTTCTGCATAGGACACCATGTTCTCTGAGTTGGGGAGGGCTTAAAATTTGGTTATGCCATCACTTAATAGGAGGTAGTTAGCCTTGAAAAAGTTCTTAAAGTTTCTGAGTTTTGCTGGGGGTTTGGGCTTTATATTTATTTCGAGGGTGTCTGCTTTCTGATCTGCTACGCCTAGTGAGGACATTGCACAAGGGGGATGCAACAATCTCTCATATTTATGAGTACCAGATCAAGGATATTTGCACCTCTAATGTGCAGACTAGCCATTCCAGGGTGTTTGTATGGACAAAATCCAGGAATCTTACAGCCTGCATGTTAGTGGTTGTGTATGTATCTCAATTTATGGTGGGATAGTTGAAATCACCCATGAATATGGTGTTGGAATGAACTGTGAGTGACTCCAATACATTCAAGTACATGATATTATTATTCTTGGTCATAGACAGTGCCCTGTGGCTAGCAAGGATATGATATGGGACTTTACATTAGGTTAATTGGACATGGAGTAGCTCAAGAGAGCCATATTGTTTGACCAAAGTTGAGGTGTACTTACTTTTTATATAGACTGATACACCTCCATCTCCACCTCTTCCCCCTTCTTGTTGTGGAGCTGGTCTAAATGTCTGGAAAACATTATAGCCTTGTACTTCCAGGGTACCCTCTGTGGTTTTAAACCATATCTCAGTAACTGCACATATGTCAATACTCTCCAGGGTGAGGAGCACTTCCCAGGAATGGAGCTACTTGTGGAAACTCATAACATTGAGTAGTAACACCTTTAGTTTATCTTGAGTAGAATTTACTATGACAGAATGCTTAACAGATT
>NC_056725.1:1701511167-1701541167 GCF_019279795.1 Protopterus annectens | reverse complement strand
TGCTTACTAGATAGGGCTACTATAGATTAGGGAAAGTATTTATTGATTTGAGTAGCTATGTTATCTGTGTTATTTGAGATAGTGAGTTGTGGAGTAGATGCTTTACCTGGGTAGAGTATGTTTTTTGTTGCTGACCAGAAATTTTGAGGGTTCTTTTGGTGTTTATTTTGGATATCAGTATAATACTTAATTTTATCTTGCCTGATTTTTTTCTTAACCTTGTTTCTGAGCTCTTGGTATATTTGTTTGGTGGCATTGGATTTAGTTTTATACCACTGATTCCATGCTTTATCCCTTGCAACTAATAGTGACCTTGTCTCTTTTTTTAAACATGGGGCATAATTAGATTTTAAACGTATGGTGCTGGTAGGGTGGTGAGTGTTTAGAATGGAGAGGAAGGTATTATTGAAGTGGCAGATAGCATCTTCCAGGGGAAGATGTTTCAGTGGGAGCCAATTAGAGTGGACTTGGGAGCTGATGACGTGTTTGGGGTTAAATTGTTTTCTGCTTCTTATTTGTTTGTAAGTTACTTGTTTCTTTGGGGTGGTTCGTTGTCTGATTATGTAGGTTGGTAGATGATCACTTAGACAGTCTGGGAGACATCCAGAGTGAGCAATATGAAGTTTCTTGTTAGTTAATATCCAGTCTAGTACTGATTCTTTATTGGATGTTTTACTAATCCTGGTGGGAATTTGTATAAGCTGGGTAAAGTTATACAGATTTATGTGGTTAGTGGGATTTTGAAAATTACAAGCTGACCAGTCAATATTAAAGTCTCCTAGGATAATTATTTCTTGGGGTAAGGCTTGGCCAGACCAGTTTAGTACATTCTCTAATGTAACGAGGCTCAGAACTTGTAGCAATTTACAATTCTCCCACTACCATGAGATATAGTACAATTGACTTTTGGTTAAAACAATGAAAAATGCAGAAAAGAACAATACACAATTCAGATCAACACTTTGAATGCAATGTACACTAGCTGAAATGGGGTGATATGAAACAGAGGCTAACTCAAGCTTTAAGAGACTAACAGGAGCACTTTATCAGTTTGAGCTATCAGTGTCCAGTAGAAATAGCACTGGGAAGGGCTTGTAAACTAATTTACATTACGGGAGGCAGCTAAAAAGCCACCAAGTTTAAAAACACAACAAAAATTGGGTGGGTTTCAAAAATCCAAAATTCAATGCAGTCAAACCGCAGTTTTAAACTCAGAACTGTTGTAGCTGAAGAGGAATATAGGTAAATACCTAAAATAAGAAGCCTGTTTCTCAGCCCCTTCCTTTCATTAACTAGGTCTAATTCCTGTTTAATAAATAAATGCAGAATGGATGTTTCATAACTGACCATAGCCAACAACTTTTAAGACATCAAGAAAAAAACTTTGCAGTAAAACAAAATGAAACATACAACAAACTGTAATATAATAGAACAAAATTTTAAAAAAGTAATAGAAATATGCGAATCTTAAATGTAGAAAATCCAAAAATCAATGCAGTCAATGTAGTCAAGCAGCAGGTTAAAACTCAGAGGTCAGTGGGTCTCTTAGGTCTGATGATGAGGGCGCCATGCTCCCTGTACACTCTGAGAACACAGAGGCACTGTAGGAAATGCTAAAAGTGGAGGGTGCACTCCCCTGCCCTTCATTGATGAAGTGAGGATACTGCAGAGGTCCAGGATGAACCTCCCCTGCCCTTCATTGATGAAGTGAGGATACTGCAGATGTCCAGGATGAACATCCAACATAACCTCTGTTTTTCCTAAGTCATCCCATCTATGCCAGCCTTGCACCCAATGAACAGTCAGCATCACAACAGACAACATCAGTTGGCTCTACTGCCTCCAAATTGTGCCTTCGTCAACATGACTCTAGAACATTCTGTGACAAGCATGTTAAACTTGACATCGATCAACAAATGTGCATGTCTGTAATTCAGCAAAAATACAGTCTCTAATCAGACCAGTTTTGTGTTGCTCAGTGTGCTGCATGGCCTAAATGAAGACCTTCAATTACTGAAGGGAATGTGGGGCATTCTGCAATGCAGTCAGAGTGCCACCATGTATAGGGATCTGCAGTAAATATGGCTATTGAAGTCAATGGCAACCCTCTTGGTATCACATTAATGCAGGCATGCCACCATGGTCATGCTAGGAGATGGTTTTTGCATACCATGCTAATACAGATGGCACATATCATTACTGAGATGGTCACACTGTCTACACTGTCCATGGCTGTCTCTGCCACCTGCCATGGATGATTTCCTGGAGATGGCCAATGCTCATCTGGCTACAGTGAAGCCTCCACCCTGGACATGGGTGCTCTAGTAGCTATGACCACTACTTATCAGGCTCCACTCTAAGCATAGCCCCAAACCTGCTCTAGGTCCAACAGATCAGTGGTGGTTCACTTCCCTTTATTTATTTATTTATTTATTTATTTATTTATTTATTTCCAGTTTGATGCCTGGGGAAGTCCACTGGGCCCAGGGAGCCTATTTTCAGTGGAGGCCCGATGAGAAATGCTACAACTATAGCAAACATTGCAAAATAGAAAACACAGCAAAATATAAACAGAATATATAGAGTATATAAGAAATACAATTACTAATATTTACATATCAAAGAATAGTATTTACAAAATTGTTCCGAGAAAGGCAGTTGTCATTGTTAGATTCTAGACAATATTATGTCTGAATGACCTTGTTATAAGAACTAACAGTAACAATGTAGGAAGTAGTTAGTGATTTTTAAAGAAAGTTATTATTAGAGAGTGGAAAATAAGCTTAGAAGTAGAAGAATTTAAAGGAGTGATGACTTAGGTTGGTAGGATGCAAGTACATTTACGGTTAGAAAGTAGAAAGGAGTGAAGTTGGGTTTTGAAGTTTTCTATGTTCAACAAAAATCTTAGGGTGGGAGGGAGAGAGTTCCATTTTTTGGCTAAGGAGAAGGAGAGGAATAGTTGTCCTGCTGGACAGTTAGGTTCAGAGACAGTGATTACATTTTGTTGGGCAGACCTAAGAGTTCTGTTAGCGGTATAAAGGAGAAGGATGTTTGTAAGGGCAGGGCATTTAGATGGGTTAAAGATTAATCTATGAGTTGTTATGAGTTGGAGGTAATTCAGATAGTTTGGAAGTTTTTGCCAATGTGGAGAGTGTAGGGCAAGGCAATGGTGTGAGGAGTTTTTAGATTTAGTGGCAAATTTGGAAATTTTGTTATAGCAAATTTCTAATTTGGAAGTTATGGATGCAGATAGATTGGTTAGAAGAGGTGTGCCATACATTAGAGAGGGTAGGAGGAAAGTGGATGCGAGGGTATGTCTAGTATGGGGAAATAGGAAACGATTGTTCCTATTTAGCATCCCTAGTTTTTGATGTTTTTTTTTTTTTTATGTTTTGGAGAATATGGTTGTCAAATTTCAGTTGCTCATCTGTGGTGATGCCTAGCAATTTAGCATGGGGGACGATTTCAATAGGTGAGTTGTTTTGGCTTACCACTTTGAAAGAAGTTTTGTCAAAAGGGAATGATTTTTATGGTAGGAAGATTAGTATTTTGGATTTGTTTGCATTTAGAGATAGATGATTTTGATGCATCCAGGCCTCAGTGGTTGAGAAGGCAGACTGCATCTTTGTTAAGAGTTCAGGGAGATTAGTGGCAGAGAAGACTAAAGTTGAGTCATCTACATATTGGATTATTTTGGCATTGGGTATAGCAGAGTGAAATGTATTGATGAAGATGTTAAACAACATAGGACCTAGGATGGATCCCTGTGGAATACCGGTAGGGGTAAGTAGAAAGGGAGAGATGCCCTTTTTCCATTTCACAGCTTGGGATCTGTCAGATAGGTAGCTTGAGAACCAGGAGATGCAATTTTGGGAAAGATTTAGGTAAGAAAGATGAGTGAGTAGATGGGTAGGGGAAATGGTATCAAATGCTTTGGAGAGATCCTGGAGAACAGTGGAAACTATTTCCCCTGAATCTCGGGCATGATTGACTGTGTCTGGGAATGAGATCAGGACTGTTATAGTGCTATGAACGGGACAGAAACCATGTTGCGTTGGGGTAAGGAGTTGGTTTTGAGTTAGGAAAGGCATGAGTTGGAGATGGATGCATTTTTCTAGGATTTTCGAGATGGGGGAGAGTATTGCTATAGGGCGGAAATTATTTATGTCATTGTTTTTCCCGCATTTGTGAAGAGGTAGAGTATAGGCTTTATGGCAGAGTTTGGGGACATAAGATTCTTGTATAGATCTGTTTATTAAGATGCTAATAGGGAAAGCAATCCCATCAGTGGCAGCTTTGAGGAAGATTGAAGGCATATTGTCAGGGGCATTAGAGCAAGGTTTTAGTTTACTGAAAAGTCTTTTTATATAATAGGTGGATATGGGTTTGAGGTTGAAAGTAGGGGGGGAGTTAGGGTTGGAGGGTGTGGAGGTGAAAGCAGAGGTGGAGGTGCTAGATGTGGGATTATTATTGGGAAAGGTTTTGGTGAGTTCAGAGACTTATATGTGCAATATCTACCCTAACCTGAACATGATGTAGTGGACATCATCATTCTGTTGGGAAACCATGGAGGTCATAGTGACATTCTCACACAGGCACCAAGCATGTTACACTGTTCCTTGGACCAGCTGCTGCCAAACCTTATAATGCAGAGCCATCTTGTGTTCCCAGCTAGCATTTCTCTCCTAGAAATACAACTGCATTATGGAAAGAAGTAATATTTGCACTCCAAAACCACCTAGTTATGTGCATAGTTATCACAGACACCGCCAATGATGCCTTTGTCTGTGTTAGTATTGCTGCCCTGTCACTCTGCCCCAAGTGTGCAAATGATGATGACTCTGCTTTGCCCATCTTTATGGCTAATGTGGATTTAATAATGTCTGATGCACAGCACAGACTAAATAGCATGGTATTTTAGTACATGCATCAGTTTTTTTTCTGTGTTTTTCTTGTTACCACTCATAGTTGTGGTTCAGATGCTGCATCTTTGCCAGTTTCATGACATATTGTAACTATCTCTGCCTTCCATAAGGACTTGCTATAGTCAGTTCCTTAGATGACTCCTCACCAACTCCACCTCCACTGTCAGCACAGGTATATCAGCCAGAAGTATAGTCTTCCCTTGCTGTAATAGTTTTCATAGTACCATGATGTGTAGCATGGCATTGACCCCAAATATCTTGCTACAGGTCGCTGAAGCAATGGCAATATTCCACTCATCTCAGTATCTCAGCAGGTGATATAGGCCTTCAGCAATCCAAACACACATTTGATGATGTTTTATGTCTATGGAAAGGTAGTGTTGCATGTTGATTCTGCCAGGATCTTGAAGCTGTGGATGGGGGTCATTGATTACAGCTCCAATGTATAACCAGCATCAGTAACCATACATAACAATAAGCACCATTATGAGAGGTCCACTACTTGTGTTCGAGGACCGAAACTTCCTGACCTCTGTGGGTGTCAATCTGTGCACTTACCAACTAGATAACTCTGTGAAAAGTCAGCTTACATGAATTGGTGGTATATGTTGCATGTGTGTGACATGCAGGAGTCATGGAAGCTGTTTGGATAGCATAAACTTTATATAATATCCTCTGCACTGCACTGCACTGCACAGCACCAAACATTTGATGAATTGGAAGCCCTTCCATTGTTATCAACCAACAACAGTCAATGTGGACATAGTAAAACAAGTAACCAGAAAAAGTGCACAGACAGGAACAGGCAGTCTGACCAAGAATGAGCCACCAACAGAAAAGTACTGTAGTCAAGCTATTTAATGAGATAAGCAAGTAAATTTTATTTTATTTTTATTTTATTTTATTTTACATTTGTTGACCGGGCTAGTCTAGCTGGATACATGTCCATTTTCAGTAGAGGCCCGGGGAGATAAGCTCCACTTATAAACTTTACTGATGCTAAGTATAAAAACTGTTAAGAACTAAATTCTAATATAAAAAATAATAATAAACAAGTGGTATAAAAAGTAATGGAGTGAAGAAAGCATAGTAGAACAAGATAGCAAGAAGTATCTCTTAAACATTTGCATAGAGAGGGAAATGGAAATAGCTGAAAAGAAAGTGAATTAATATTGGGGTGAGTACGTCAGATGAACATAAAATAATGTTACTCAGGGTTGGTACAGGGGCACAGCACAGCCATTGTGTTTTGAGGTAAAGCTTGAGTTTCTTTTTAAAGAGAGATTTAGAGGGAATAGATGAGAGTTCAGATGGAAGCAGGTTCCAATATTTTCCAACAGTGTTTGAGAAAAGAGAGTCTCAAATAACATGCCTTTGTCCCTGGAATACTACAGGACTTGCTCAGAACTAAATAACACCATAAAATCAAGGATTTAAAAACTCAGTTTCCTTCCAGTTGATATACTGAACACAATGTGGATCAGGTGTGGCTTTGATAGCCATGTGGGTAATGTCATTGGCTTCCAGGCCTTACAGAAAGGGGCTATGTCATAGAATACCTGTATAGTGAAGGTCTGCCTCTGTTTTTATGGAGTTCTTATGGAAACCAAATATTGTCCTCCATATGCAGTAGTATCATGTTAAGGAACTGGTGTAGGATTTGCAAGGTTAAGGCCTGAAACCTTTTAAAGAGTCCACTATCAGATGTGCCAAAGAAAGTTAATGCTACACAAACCTTTTTAAGAATTTTTTAATTAATTAATTTAGTTTAATATAATAATTTAATATAATTAAAATAATATAATTCTACTTCATCCTGGACAAACTTCTACCCCCATCCCAGCTGTTACTATTGACAAACCCCCCGAGGATGTTTCAGATAGTTTTAACCGATTCTTTATGAGACAATTCAAGCCATAGCAAGCCAACTACCGCCTAGCTCCCCTGGTCCTGAAAGTACCACCCCTAGAAACCTACTCTCATTCAGCTTCCTACCAGTGGCCACATCAATTATCCGTACCCTGATCAAAAAATTAAAACCCACCACACTCTCTGCTGATCAACTCTCCGCCAAGTACCTTCAAAAATCAGTTGATGCTACTGCCTACCCAGTATCAATACTAATTAATCAAACCATAACAGAAGCTAGAATTCCCACCATCTGTAAAATATCCTATGTAATTCCACTTCATAAAGGAGGCAGCTTTACTGAATTCTCCAATTATAGACCAATAGCCATACTCTTTCCACTTGCAAAGATTATGGAAAAATGTATTCACAGACAACTCTTGCACCACCTAATCCAGAATCACCTCATGGCAGATACCCAACATGGCTTCCGTCCACACCACAGCACTACTTCAGCCCCACCAAAACCATAAACCATAATCGCAACAACAATCACATATCATCCACCCTCTTCTTGGATCTTTCCAAGGCATTCAACATGGTTGACCACCAACTTCTAATACACACCCTGCAAACATTCTGTCTAGATACTAAGACCCTTCAATGGTTTACATCCTACCTGAATGGGAGACAGCAGGCTGTTCTTTGGCAGAACAAACTCTCTAACCTACTACCCAACACCCTTGGAGTACCACAAGGCTCTATACTAGGGACCCTGCTGTTTTCCATCTTCATTAACGACCTGTATACTGTCATCCCAAAAGTCAGCTGTATCCAATATGCTGATGTCTCCACCCTAATCTGCTCTGCCACATCTCCAACAGACTTATGGTCTGCTACCCAGTCCACCTTTAACACTATAGAAAACTGGTTTTCTGAATGTCGTTTGATACTAAATCCCCAAAAAACCAAAATGCTGTTATTCTCACCAACACAAATGTCTCCTGCTTTTACCTTTACCATAAATACAAATGATGGCACATTAATCTCCTCTGACCACTCTACAAAACTACTAGGTGTCATTATAGATAATAATCTAAAATTTGACCTACATGTAAACCAATTGAACAAAACCATCAATAAAAAAATCGGGTCACTTTATAGAATAAAAGCCTTCCTAACCTCTCCAGCTAAATTTTCCATAGCTCATTCTCACCTTCTCTCAACACTTCTGTATGCATCCCCTATACTCTCTTATATAAACAAGACACTACTTAAACTCTCAACCTGCTATAACCACATTGTCAGGTTTGCCACTGGGCTGCCTTTTAGTACACATCATTGCATTAATCTTAACCAGCTTGGGTGGCTTGAACTACCCAGTCTAATTCAGTATAACCAACTGATCATGGCTTATAAAATCCTTTATAATCCAGATAATACTCCTGCACTTAAAAATCTTATCACCCCCTATCACAATCCGCGACTGCTTAGATCCTCTAACAGACTACTAATTCAGACAAGCAAAATTAACAATGCAGCTGGTGACTCTCTATTTGCAAACTCTGTAGGCTGATCCTGGAACTCACTTCCAGCTGACAGTACTTTACTCTCCTCTCTAGGTCAGTTTAAAACTAAACTCAAACATCTGGCACTAAACTGGCTATGTCATTTTATCAAGCCTGGCTAACTCTCTTCTAGATTGTGTAAAATCTATTAATCAGCTACTGTTTAATTTACCCATGGCTTTCACCAGGGTTTAACTCTAACCTGTGGAACATGTTTATTATTGTTTGCTTATGTACTCTTTGTCAAAATTATGATTGTAACATGTTTTTAATGTTTTTGTTTACCTGGAAGCTTTTCTCCCTAGGCCTCTGCTGAAAATGGACATGCATCCAGTCGGGCTATCCCGGTCAACAAATGTAAAATAAATAAAGAAAAATATATTTACAATACATATAGAGAAAAGAAGAATTTCAGTATCACACTATGTCACACAATGTTAGGAATACAGTCAATCATCAAGGTAATCTTATACAATTAACACATTAAGAGTCTTGGTATTTTAATAGCAACATTTCAAGACTAACCCAACAGCTAAAAGTCTTTGTATAATTTATAGATTTTGGTCTGATCAGTTCTTTTTCAGTTTTATATTGCATTGCTATTAAATTTAAAAAGTCTTTGACTGTAGGAACTGAATTCAGATTGCAAATTTTTGTTATAACTTTTCTAGCTATTGCCAGGAGACTCTTCGAGAACAGTTTTTGTTGTTTAGCTTTTATAGATAAAAGAGGTGGAACTTTCATTAGTATTATTGATCTAGTTAAAGAACAATTATCAGACCACAACCTCTTAAAAAAACATATTTATCGCTTCACAATATTCATTTAATTTTTCTCAGTC
The DNA here is from genome assembly GCF_019279795.1 of Protopterus annectens. Classification (NCBI taxonomy): domain Eukaryota; kingdom Metazoa; phylum Chordata; order Ceratodontiformes; family Protopteridae; genus Protopterus; species Protopterus annectens. The sequence goes on along the minus strand of NC_056725.1, from coordinate 1,701,531,985 downwards.
CATAAACATGTGTCCAATCAGCTTTTACATCTTTACTATATCTCCAACAGACTGAAGTAATTTTCTAAACCTAGAAATTTTATAGGGAGTAACAAACATTCTACGTATATATTTCCACATAAAGACTTTCTAGTATAAACTTGAAGAAGATGACTAACTGATTTAAGTAGCAAAGTTTTACTCTTACAATCTGTTGAATCCTTCAGTCCACTACTATTTAAAAAGTTCCAGAGTTTTGCATCAAAATAAATTATCATTGTTTATAATTAACTAATATAACTTGGACAAGCTTCCTTTGTAGGTCAATTTACCCTCGATGATAGCATTCATATATTCATAAGAACTTCAAAACTTCCAGTTGAGGAAGAACCCACCTGAGGCCATGGATTCCTTTTAAAACAGAGCTTTGTTTCTTCAACATGCAGCAAGCAGAGGAGTGCAGTCAAATTGAGCAGTTCAGTTATGTTCTTAAAAAGTAATTTTGCAATCAACAAAATTTACAAGTATGATCTGTCCATTTCTTTTCCATTGAGCACATTTGTTCATTAGACTATACGCAATCAAACTTCATCAGAATGATTATAAAGTAAAGTACTGTAATTTCTTACATTTATATTGTCTGAGAATGTAACTAGGTAGGGTGTGGGTGTGTACTTTGAAGGAAATTGTTGTGTTGATATCTTCTATCTATTTCATCTCAACATAATTTTAATACTAATGTGGTCATTAAGCCCTGGCTATTTGTCTGCGTGGAGCAAGATTTGCCATTTTAACTCTCTAATTTCCAGTATTGGATTGGGATCTCCAAAAAGGAGGTTTACCTGTTCAATGGCAGCAAATCTGTACTCTCTGTGTCTGGACCAGGCCCTGCTATATTTGGCTAGATCATTTCTCTCGTCTTGTGATACTATGGCCTGAAAGTGTTCCCTGATCTGTCCTTAAGTTTTCTTGGTGTTTTCCCTATGTAATAAGCTTCACAGTGTATGCAGATATCTATGTACATTACATTGGTAGATTGACAATTACAGTGGTATCAAATTTGGATTCAGTGCATTGGGGTTTTCAGAACCACTATATCTGTGGCCAGTACCTTTACGCACCAGTTGCAGTGCCCACGTTGACTCATGCCTGGGGGTGCAGAGAGGGTCATCCAATCTGTGTGGTGGTTTCAAGGGTGTGCTTCAGATTGCATGACCTTTTGTAGCTGAACGAGGGTGCTGTCCCAAGTAAGGGGGTCAGATCGGGGATGCTTTCAATGATCCTCCAGTGTTTGTTAAGGATTTTCCTGAGTGTAGTTCTATCCACAGAAATGGGAATTGGGAATCTTAGTGTGCTTTCTGGAGGTTTGGGGGGGTGCTGGTATGAACACCCTTCGAAGAATGGGTGGGTACTTGGTGTCCCTGTTTTAGACAACAAATTGTACTTGGGAATTTATGATGCAGTACAGACAGTACCTTTCTAGGAATAACTGTTTTAACAGAGAACATTCTTTGAGAAAGGCCTGGTCATTGCTGTTGATCCTGCTAATTCTAATGCACTATCCCTTAATGGTGTTCCTTTTCATAAAGGGAGGGTACTGACTTTGGTAGTCAAGGTAGTTTTTTTGGAATGTTTCTTTTCTGTACAGGTTGGAGCTAACGTTTTCTTTTCAGTGTCTAAGGAAATGGTGAGATCCAAGAAATGGATCTCCATGCCCTTGCCAGACAGGGTGAACTTCTAGAACTGTACGCTGGAATCTATTTTCCAAAGAAAAAGGTCCAATTCTGTGAGGGTGCACTCCCAGATGAAAAAGATATCACCTAGGTATTTTTTGTAAAGATGAACTTTTTCGAACCCTTTGATGTGAGTGAATGTTTGGTCTCCCAGAAACTGAGCACAAGGTTAGGATAGGCCTGGGCCAGTTTCATGGCCATGGCTACTCCTCGTGTCTGTTGGTAGATGTCCTTTTGGAACTCAAAAAAGTTGGTGTTAAGCACCAGGGAGGTGAGTTTAACAAGTTCTTTAATCCTTGTTCTTCTTAGCCTGGTGTGCTTCCTCAAAAAGCTGCTGACTAGCTCAGTGCCTTCCTTATGTGGGATGCTTGTGTACAGGGCCACAACATCCAGGGTGACTAAAGTTTGGTTTTGGCCTGTGCCTTTGTACTTGGAAAGCTTGCTCAAGAATAGCCAGAAGTCCTTAAGGTAAAATTCTGCCTTTTGGGCGATGGGATTAAAAATACTGTCAAGCAGTTTGGAGTTGAACTCTGTTTTGATTTTCCTGGAAGAGATGACGTGTCTGAAGGGAGGATTCTGAGCATTCTTGTGGATCTTAGGGATCCCAAACAACTTTCCTAAATGGAGCTGGCTGAATTGGATGTATGCAAATTCCTCAGTGGACCTTCCTGTAGTAGCCTGACTAATGTTAGATCAACTTCCAAGAATGCAGTGGTTACTTGCTGTCCTGTAGTTTTTATAACATGTATCTGCTGCTAACCCTTGGTTAATCTTATCCACGTATTTTGTCTGGTCCATGAGGACTATCCCTGTCTCTTTGTCTGCTTTCATTATTCTGAGTTTAGGACTGGAGCAGATTTGACAGTTGTTTAGCTAATGGCAGAATTTTAGCTTGCTTCTGTTCATTTGTATTTTCCATACTATATATGCAGTTAAAAGCCCCTGCTAGAATTAAACCACCCATCTCATGACTTTGTAGTAAGTTTAAGTGATCTTTAGCCACCTCCTCCAAGATGGCTGCACATTGAGTAACAGTTTAATTCTGTATCTCCCAGTCTGAAAATAGAAACTTATCAAAGAAGGCCAGTGGACCTAGATTTCTGAATAAATTTTAGTAGCTGACTAGTAAGGGCACTGCCTAGATGTCAAGAAAAAAGAACTATAAAGGATCTGGAGGGAAATCAGCTATAAAAGGTGAGAAAGAAGCACAGACTGAGAGGAGTACTGCAGTGGTTCAGCAAGAAGCACTGCAAATTCAATACATGATTTCCAGTAACCCAGAGGAGAGTATAAAGCAACTGCACACAGATCTGGTTAAAATAAATTAAACACTGAAGGTGTATATGAACACAAAAAAGAAAAAGCTGGAAAAAATGGAAGAAGCTTTAAACAGATAGTCAGATAAGAAGACATAACTGCAAAACACAGAGGTTGAAATGAAGAAAAGGATGGCTGAATATGAGGCTGCACAAGAAGAGATGATTCAAAAAATAATAGAAATGGAGGACAGAGTACATAGGGAAAACTTGAGATTTTATGCTGTACCAGAGAAGTTGGAAGGAACAGACTGTATTAATTTTATGAAAGCACAAATAAGCAACTGGACTAGTTAGCATTCCACAACAGGAACTGTTAATTGAAAGGACACATCATGTGTATGTTCCAAATCTGGTTACTAAAAAACAACCTAGACCTTTAATAGTAAAAATGCAGTTTTATCAACAGAAGGAGATGATTTTGACAAAACGGTGGCAGAAAGATAAAAGTGATAAAAGTGGGAGATAGTAGAGAGTTTGTGGAGAATGATTACTCAGTGTACATCAGGCAGCAAAGGTGTAAATATATTCCATTATTTAGGGAATGTTTTAAAACAGATGTGAGATTCAAACTGATGTACCCAGCCATCTTCAGTGTTTTTCCCTGGAGGGGCAAAATCATTTTTTGATGAAGTACATGCTAAGGAGGAAATACAAAAGTCTGTCCAACATAGAGTGAGCTGTGAATAAGAAGGATGTTCTGCTTTGTATTGTCCTGGTGCTAAGGAATTCAGAGAGACTGAGCCTATGAAATATTTTCCACTGTTTCAATTGCCTGTGAGAAGGAATAAAATAATAATCGACTAGAAGAACCTGGAATATGTTGGAAATTAAAGAGAGACATGATTTGGGAGATGGAGCTGAACAGGTTTAAAGCTAGTAACTTGGAAATTGACAACTCTGTGGTAATAAAGCAATAATTATACTTGTGAAACATTACAGAATAGGAAAATCTGAAAATATTGAACTTCCTTGGACTTTGTTAAACTTGTGGGGAACTTTAAACTTATACCCTGCTTTATGTTATTAACGTTTGGAGAATAAAAGCAGTTACCTGCAAACAAATAAATGTGGGATTACAAAGCAATGATTATATTTGTAAAAAATGGCAGAACAAGAGGATTTGGAAATATTGGATTTTTGTGGACTTTGCTAAACTTGTAAATGACTCTAAAGCATATGCCCTACATTATGTCATTAAGCTTCGGAGAACTACTTTGAGTAGGGAAGGAGAAGAAAGAAAGTTAACTGTAAGTAAAACAAATTTATTTATTTTTTCTCTTAATGGTAATGTTTAAATGTTGCATGATTTTCTTAGCAAGCTATGAAGTCATTTTTTTTCATTTCTTTTTTAACATAATGGGGATATTAATATAAACAGGTGCTTTTGTTTTTTTTTTTTTTCTTTTTCCTCCCTTCTTCTCTCTTTTTACCTGTTCAGTTTTAAGAAATGTAGGCACTGCAATGTGAAATAAAGAGGAGAAAGGAAGGGTCTGGTTGAGAGAGCATGGCAAAAAAAAGAATAGTGTGTTTTTTCTCATGCTTCCATAGGCAAATGATTGGATTAACCTTGTGATTTATCCAGCAACAAGTATATTACAAAATTTGTAAATGGAAAAAAAATATTGAATATTATAAGGCTTCTTTCTGGTAAACAAGGTACCCTTAGCAGTCTGTGTCTGGCTTGCATGTCACCAGCAGCCAATCTGATAAAGAGAAATGGCTTGGAGAAAATGTTTACTGAAAACATTCAAGTGTTTTCTTAGCTGGGAGGGCTATAAAGGTAAAACAAAAATCAGATAGCATTTACTAAAAGCACAGGCTGTATCGTGCATCTTAGCATGAATGACCTTTCATTTTGGGTGTCTCTAGCCTGTGGGTGTGGCTATCAATTTAAAACATTCGTTCTTATTATGTACATAGTTGTGTGCGTTATTATTAAGTTATTAGGTTTTACAGGGCTATTGGGGAGTGTATGTATTTTGGTTTGAAGGTTTTCAGTAAAACAAAAAATTCTGCAAGATGTGACATAGGCTTAAATGAAAATGGCAAGAAACAATCGTATAAGAGATGAACCTGCCAAATGGTGCATGCATTGAATACAAAAGCTGGAACCATGTATTTAACAAAAAAGCTGTTATACAAAAATGGTGGAAGAATAATCCCTCAAGAACATGATTCTTTCTATAATGTGTTTAAACATTAATGGTCTCACAGATAAATACAAAAAAGAAAGAGTAGTGAATTATATTAAAAAATATAGCGTGCAAGTAGTTATGCTCCAGGAGACACACTTGGAAAGAACTCAATGTGTGAATTTGATAAAGATTTTTAAAGATGGATATTCAGCAGAATATCTAGGGCAAAGGAAGAGAGGAGTACTTATATTAATTGTAAAGAGGAGATCCATTAGTAATAGAAGAAAATATCGAAGACAATAATGGAAGATTTATAGTATTAAGGTGCTGCAGGCAAGGGAGAGGGATTACACTGGCATGTATTATATTCCACCAAAAACTGCTATAATGGAGCCTAAGAAAATTCTGGGAGAAGTAATCAGCTTTCAGCAAGGAATATTACTTATAGGTGGGGACTGGAATTTGATTTGCAGCAGTGAAGATGTGTCTGGGGGGGGCCCAGAAGGGAAAATATAACAAAGGAGGGTAGATTGTTAAAGAAATTTCTGAAAACATTTGGCATAGAAGATGTGACTTCAGTACTAGGAGTTTGGAGTGAATTTACAAACTGTTCTCCAAGATGCAAAAACTGGGCTAGGCTAGGCAGAATATTCATTTCACAGGAATGTGTGCATTTAATTGAAGGTCTTTATATGCACCCAATAACTATTTCAGATTATGCACCAATAATAACGCAAATAAAAACACAGGGTAATGAAATAAAAATGAGAGACTGGCACTTTCCAGCTATCTGTTGAAAAGACAGGAATTTAAGGAATGGGCAGTGGAAATTACCCAGAAGATATTACAGAAGATAGAAACTTCTTCTGAAAATATAGCTAGAGGGTTGGATAAAATTAAAGTAGAATTTAAAATAAGGTGGAAATAAAGGAAAGGGAGATATGGTTAAGAAGTAACAAGAATTACTTTGAGGGACTGACAAGTGTTAAAGTACTGCAAAATGGGGGAATCTCACAGAAGAAGAAGAGGAGTAACTGCAGAATGCTAAACAGAAAATAAGGGATTACCTCTATTATATGCATGAGTTTAAAAAGATTACTGTTAAGCAACTGTTTTTTTATAATAACCCTAGAGCACAAAAACTTTTAGCACAACTCAGGCAACAGAAAATAGAAAGGACTGTCACCAAGCTTAGGCAGCCTATAACAAGGAAGATAACAAGGGATACTATAGAAGTACTTTGAAAATTCTATGAACATCTATATAAAACAAAGAAATATGGAAATCAAGAAAAGGTACAAATGGAAATGTTTATGGAAGAATTAAATATGCCCAGGCTAGAGGTACAGGAAGCTCAATTACTAACAGTTATGATAGTAGAAGATGAGATAAAAATGGTGATGTATAACCAATCCAGAGTAATGCCCCCAGGAATAGATTGTATTCCTGTGGAGGTTTGGAAGCTAGGAGGGAAAAACTGATAAAGATCTGAAAGGTTTTGTTTAACAATATTTTAAGAGGAGAAGTATCAACATCCTGGAAGAAACAAAGTTGAAAAATCACGTAGACCACCTTGCTGGAAAGCATTTATTTTATTTTATTAACATCCTGGAATAAAGTGGTAGTAACTGTAATACCTAAAGAGGGTAAAGATCCAGCAGATCCAGCTTCATACAGGCCCATCTCAATACTAAATCATGAGTATAAAGTGTTTATGTCTATAATGGCAAAATTAATGGCAAAAGGGTTTCCAAAATTGATAGGTATGGATCAATATGGTTTTCTGGAAGGCAGGCAAACATTTGACAACATTAACAGAACAGTGATGATCCAGAGTGAAGCAGAATGTAAGAAAATACCACTGTTGTTGGTAGGTCTTGATGCAGAGAAAGCATTTGATAGGGTGAGCTGGGACTTTACGAGCTAAGCAATGGAAACATTTGCATTCCTTGAAAAAAAATATAAGGTTGATTAGGAGGATATATGAGGAATCGGAGGAGGAAATTAAAGTGGGTTGGGTCCTCTCTGATAATCTCTGCTTGAGAAGAGGAATGAGGCAGGGGTACCCTCTATCTACTTTGTTGTTTGCATTATATTTAGAACCATTGGCAAATAAAATGAGGCACTCAGAAATAATTCAAGGTTATAGTTGACATGGTAGTCAAGAGAAGGTGGCTCTATTTGCAGATGACATTGTTTTATACCTGATAAAACCAGAAAAGGATATTACAGTGCTGTGGAACATATTGAGACAATTTCAAACCTTTTTAAGATATAAAATGAATGAAGCCAAAACAAAAGCAATAGCAGTAAATTATGTATCCACATACAAATTGGTTCAGAAATATCCATATTTATGGGGACATGAAAAATGAAGTATTTAGGAGTATGGATTAAAATACTGATGTGATAGCTAAGGATATGTGGGAAGAGGCCAAACAAAAGATAATATGAAAACTGAGAAAAATGGAAGCTCTAGTATATGGATATTGATAGTAAGAGACAAGCAGTTAAAATGTTTTTATTCCCTTTGGTCTTATATATAGGTCAGCTATATTTTTATCAACCAGAGGAGAAGTTGTGGATAGTAATTACTACAGAGTTCAAGGATTTTATTTGGGAGAGGAAGATGACAAGAGTCAAGTTTGATAAGCTTATTCTTCCAATAAAACAGGGTGGATTGGGATTACCCAATTTGAAGGGGTATTTTAGAGCAACACAGTTAAGACCCCTATACATAGCACAAGCAGAAAGCTATAACTCAAAATTGAAAGAGATGATGAAGAAAGAGGGGGAAGTTCAAGTAACAGGGAGAGAATGGGATTTGGATACAGACCTTTAAGGAGAACAACAATAATCATACAGAATATTATATTCATAAATTAGCAGAATGTATTCTAAGAGCTAAACCAATATGGGAATAGAGAAGGGAGATTCTACCAATAGGGATGACTGCAATTTGGGATACAAACAATAGGCAAGAGGGGTGGGAGTATATTGTAGAAAACTGGCAAGGGAACCAAGGTATTGGGAGCAAATAACTAGACAGGGAAAGGTAATAGAATGGGAAGATGCTAAGAACTTATTTGGCCTGCAGGTGGGAGAATGCCTTCCATATCAAGAATTGCTATCAGAGTATAGGCAAAGAGAGAGAAATGGGGGGGGGTCCTAAATGAAAGACTAGCACTGGTAGAGTTTTTAGTAGAGTCTGGAACAGAAGTGGCCATGAAGAAAGGAATAATTAGTAGAGCATATACAATATTGCATGATAACTGTAAGAATCAATCTGAAGAGGTTAGGAAGAATTGGTAAGACAGACTGGATAAGCAATTCATAAAGAAACAATAGGGAGCTATATGTATGTCTCAAAAATATGCAACAAAATCTAGAATAGTTAGGAACTTTGCATGGAAGTGTTTACAGAGATATTTTTATACCCAAAGCAGGCTCCAAAGAATCTTTCCTCAGGTAGACAACAAATGTTGTAGATGTGATGGGGAAAAAGAGGTAACTGGGAATATATTCTCTTGGAGTGTAATGAGTTGGCTGACTTTAAAGATTCCCTGCAGACTGTTCTGTCAGAGATGCTCGGTAAGTAAATTGGAGTGACTAGGGAAACGATTTTTTGAGGTATGATACAGATTTGGAATTGCATAGACATAGTAAGACCTTGCTTAATCTAATTATGATGGCTGTCTAAAAAAGCAATAACTAGAAAATGGAAATCAAAGTCTAAGCCAACTTTAATAGAAGTAACAAAGACTGTAACAGAGATAAAACAACTGGAACTGGTATCTTTAGAAAAGGGTAGAAGTAAATTACACAAGAAAAAAATGGGAAATGTGGGACCACTGCATGCAGAGGAGGGACAATGTTTAAAAGAAGGCAGGATCTGAATGAGCTATGCAATGGTTGACAGACCATGACTGGATGTATTAAAAGTGATGTATAATGTTTGCAGCTACAGTTGTGTTGGCACAGTTTGTAAGGTATAATGTTTGCAACTGAGATTGTGGTGCTATGATTTATTTCCATTTCTATAAATGTAAGATTATCTGTGTCACACAAGATAATCTAATAAAAATGTTTCTTGTAAAAAAGTGATCTTTAGCCACTCTTGCACCTAAAAAGTAAAATTAGCTACTGCGTAGAGTTTGTCATTATATTTAATTATTACTAATGTAGACATTCCTTTGGCATCATTAATGGATGCCATGACCTTAGTTATTACAGTAGATTTTCTCCAAAATATAGTTTTTCCTCCCCCCTTTCTGTTAAAAGAAGCAGATAATAACATTACGTAACCTAAGTTATATATCTTTATCAAGTGAGCCTATCGCAAAAATATGTTTCCTCTATTTAATTTTAGATATCTCATTAATGATTTCCTTGTTTCCATTATTTAATCCATTTACATTAATAAAATAATAGATTAAATATCCATATTGTGTATTTATAATGTTCCTTTTAAAAGATAATATGACACATTTATTGACCATATTAATTTAATTGTATATAAGACTCTAATACATTCCTCCATTATCTTAACATTCCACACTGTTTGAATTCCTCCTTTCTACAAACTAAATGAGTAGAACTCACAAATATCAAAAACGTGTCTACAACTGTAACTGTATACATTACTAATAACACACAACCAACCATGGATACCAACATTCTTAGGTTTGCCTATCGACTAGACAAAATACTACTATATTATCTTTCTACTTACCAGTACTTAAAAATTCATCAAAAAACTAGCCAAAAGCTACCATGACTTACAAATAATTAACATAATATTATATATGTTAAAAATAATAAGAGAATTAATTTAGTTACATATTTTGTCATTTAAAGCTACTCCTATATTACTACATAAAAGTTTAATAATCCTCTTCCATTAATCACAAATTTTAAATAATCCAACAAATAATGTACTATATACCCATGTATGTAACAGTAGTATGTATTAACCATTAAATATTCCTAAATTATTAATTCACTCAACATTATTATAACCAAAATCTCTAAATAAGTAGAACAAACTGGGACCTGAAGAGATAAAGATATGAGTAAACTTATAGGTGACAGGAAATCTTATCATATTAAACTGTTATACAAAAGGAAAATTAATGTACATATATATTCATCATGCTAAAAGATATGCACATATTTTAAAGATCTGACAAAAGCTCTGAATTAATTACTTAGTTGCATATCTTTTGAAGTGTAAAGTCCAATACAAACCTTTTGTTCAATGGGTGAAGCTATTGTTTCAGAAAATAAAAGTTCTGCAATCAGAGAATAAAAGTCACTTGTTTTTATGCTTTTTAATTTCAAAAACAGTTTTACAGGAATTCAGCTCACTCAGCCACTTGAAGGATATCCTGTTCCAATCAAGTTATTCAGTATTATTAAGGATTTTATTTTTGTTGACAAAAGCGGATGCCTCCTCCAGTGTGTCAAATATTTTAGTTCCTTCAGAAAGAAATATTTTGATCTTTGCAGGAAACACCAAAGTGGCTTTAATATTGTTATTTTTAAGTTCCTTGATCAGCACAAGCAGGATTTTCTTTTACTCATTACTTTACTGGGATAATCATTGTCAAATCTGCCAACATGTTCACCTATTTTAATATGTGAGCTGGACCATGTTGTTTTTTAATATTTGATCTTTTTCTAAACTAGACATAAACCTAATTATTATTGAACATGGTGGTGAGTTTCCTCTTTTGAAGGTTCTTCAGAGATCTGCATGCTCTTTTAATTCCAAAAGATAAGGTTGCAGGTACATTTAATGTTTATAGAGCCAGGTTGTTAAGAAGTTTATTATATTGTCTCCCTCATAATTTTCAGGTATACTATATATTCTAATGTTATTTCATCTCAGTCTGTTTTCTAAATCAACAATCTTATCTTTAAGCCAGTTATTTTGTTTCAAAAGAAATTCAGTCTAAGACTCACCTTCAGTTGTTCTCCTTTCATGATCATTTAAAGCTTCTTCCATAAAGCTGATGTGTACACTTTATTGTTTCATAAGAATTTCCAAATGTTCCATCTTCTTTCTGGTCTCTTTGAAACTTTCTATTTTGGTATACAGTTTGTCCATTTTAAGTAATGCATCCTGCATACTAGATATTTGTGACTGGATGTCTTTTTTAACACAAGAATCCTAAATAGCATTTCTTGAGTGGCTTCATGTTGAAGTCTCTTCTCTCTTAAACAAGCAGTTGAAATTCTGACAAGAAAATTACAGCTTCTGAAGAACTTGAAGCTATAAATCTTTTCTCTGACAATTAGTGAGTAACATTAGCTAAAAAGTATCTCCAAATTTAATTTTTGTATTATATTTTCTGTCATAGAAAAGTTTTCAGTCACAGAACTTTCACCAGTTGCTGTTCTCGGTTAGCCATCTTGGCCATGCCCCAGTGCTACATAAACCTTTGTGCCTACTACAATAATCACTATATGCATTCCCTTTGATCTCATGTGAGGAAAGCTCATATCTGTTAAGTCCCATATGATATTTCTGTCTGCATAGTGATAGCTGATTATATCCTGGCCATGGAGGTGACAGTATGTAAACCACTGACAAATTATTTGGTGATGCAGGGGGCAGCAACGTACAACATCCCAGACACTCACTTCCAAGGTGCCCACTAACACAATCTCATAAGCTAAATCAGATGTTACTCAAAACATCTTGGTTTGAGTAATACACCTGTTCATTGAAATATTATGGCATTCAGATAAGCTGCTCTCCACACATCATTGCACATAGCTGATCACTGCATCTTATTGAACACATTTTATTCATTTCTGCATCATACTGCCATAATTGAATCCAAAATGTGCATACATTATTCTTTATATTACCATATTAGCACTAATTTGCAGGTTGCTATGTCATTTGCATGCAATTGGTTGTGCTATGTTCCTGCTAGCTGGACTATGCTAAGTGTCTCAGAATTTCTCCATCCCTATTGTCACTACCTGCCTGAATTTTTTAATTTTCACTACATTTCTTTGCTGACACTTCAAATGTTTAAAATAAAATGCCACTAAATCTTTTTTTTTTTTTGTAAATGCATTGTGTAAATGCATTGTACACCCCAAACCCTAATGACTTCACAATTATGCTGGACACATAATATCTAACAAACGTTACTTGCTCTATACCTTTAAAATAACAAAGATACCAAAGGCCGCTTGATGTTCAGCAGTGGTTTTTAACTTTATTTTCAGTCTGTCTTGTGCAATCACAGCAAGCATTCTGATGACCAATGTTTTGTTGCAGCATCCATTGAAGAGATTCACATATTACACTGTAGGTAACCTAGGTGATTTACTCACTCTCTGTCTCTCCCTGTCATCATTTGCAACACATGATTACCTATCCTTTTATCAAAAGATACAAATTCCTGGGCTCACTAAAAGGATGCACAGCATTCATTGTATCCTTTTTCTCACCCCAGCACCATTTTCTCATGTAATCTTGATACCTTTCATAAAACATCTACAGCAAAATGTCACTGGATAATCCATCCCTCCTCAGTATTTTAATTATGATTCATTTTGTTTCAGCCATAGTAACACTGAATTCACTATGCAAACCCACAAATACACCTTCTTCTCACAAACTCTCCCTCCTCCATTTTAGATCTTCCCTCTCTTCCAAGGTAATACTGCTCAATGCTAGGAGCCTAAATATAAAGCTGTACTCTTTATAGATACTACTAACTCTAAAATGCATATATAGTGAGTGTTCGGTAGTTAGTAGTGGTTCGATATATATATATGTGTGTGTGTGTATGTATATATATATATATATATATATATATATATATATATATATATACATTATCACAGAGACCTGGCTCAAGAATATTATAAAACTACACCTCCAGACTTGTTAAGCAGGATAATGACCTGGAAATCCTCCATGTGCAACTTACTATTAACAAAACTTCATATCACATAATAGCCAACTATAAAGCCCCCTCTATGACCCCCCCTCCCACTCCTACCTTCTAATATAGATGCCTTACGTATTCAGCCAAACACCATTCTCTTTGGGGACTTATTTTACCCTGCATTAACTGGGAAACTTACACCCCCAAACATGTATATCCAGAGATTTTTGGACTTAGTTCTTACCCATATGGGGCAGATCTGTTCCCTTCCAGCTTTAACACCTTCTCTAGTCCATTTAGACCATAAATAAGTTATATTCACCATAAAACTAAAACAGGAAGCATCCTCTACTAGGTCTTTATTCAGAGATTATGACAAAGAAAATGTACTAAAGCTGAGTGATGACCTAGCAAAATACAAATTTCCCTTCCATCTTGGGAACCCTACTACAACTGTGAAATTCTTCACTGCCAGATCCTAGGAACATGTAAATAACCAAATAGAAGCATATATCCCCCTCCAAAATAAACATAATGCCAAGTGTAGAAATGAACCCTTATAAAGGAACCCTGATATAAATAGGCTCTACAGTAAAAGGAAAAAGTGCATTGCATGTAAAAACAAATGTAATTCTTCAAGTGCCAAAAATGTTCTTGCTGAGGCTAACAGAGAACTTTGGACCCCAATTAAATAAACCAAAGCTAGATACTAGGCAGAAATAGCAACCCAGGCAAATGACAATCACAAAGTCTTTTTAACTTTGTCAGAAACCTCAGAAATAATTTTCAAAATTGCATCAAGAAAACAATATCATGCACTCTAAACCTGAAAAAATTGTTGATCTTCTAGTGGATACATTTAGCTCTAATTCCACACTCTCCCCCTCCCCTGCCCAGACTTCTTATCAGCATCAACACCTCCTCCCTGAAATCTCCCAGGAACAAGTCCTAAATGCACTCTCCAAGGCTAAGAACTCTGCTTCTGTGGAGCCAAATAACATACTTGGATACTTAACCTGAAGCATGACCTGGCAAACCCCCTACAGAGGCTTTTCAACATTGGCATTCAACCAGGGTTTGTACTAAACTGCAACAGTCATTCACCTTCATGAAGGTGAAACATCAATTGATCTGAACAACTATAGGCATACAAGCTTGACCAGACTCATGTGCAAGCCTTTGAAAAGATTATTATGGATGTAATAAACAAACACGTAGGATCATAGGACTGTAGGATGTTACTAGGCTAATGGCCCTAGGGCCCTTACAAGCCTAGTCAAGTTCTTACCCATATTTCCACGATCAGCACCTATTGCCCCTGCCCAAGAGGGACACAGATGGAACCCCCAGGGTGAATTTACGGTTACCCATCCAACTGTCCAGATTGCATTTGAAGGGGGCTAGAGACATGTACTCTGTTTGACATGAAGTGGGAGCCTGTTCCAAAGATGTGGGAACCTCTAGGAGACAAATCTGTCCCTCTAGCAGGTTTTATTAATGTCACATACCAGGTTAAGGTCTTTAGAGCGAGTAACCCATGTTCCACTTGACTTACGGATATGCAGCATTTCCAATAAAGCAGGGTCAGAGATTGCATTGTATGCAAGGCAGAGATCACCTCTGAGTATCTGTATGAAACAGAATAAACAGACATTGATTTCAGATGATCCCTATAGGATAGATGCTGAAGACATTGAATTTTCCTTGTGAGGAACCTTTGTTCTCCAATTTTTACAGGTGCTTGGAAAAGGGGCATTGTACTTAATTATTGGCCTGATGAGGGAAGACTACAGGGAGGTTATAACTTTTTTTTTTCTGGAGGCAATACCCTTACTTATGAGATGAGCAATATAGAATGCCTTTCTTACCAATGTGGAGACATGGTGGTGAAAGGTAAGGTTGTTGTCAACCTGTGTGCCCAGGTCTCTCACCACTGAGTGCATAATTAAGGTGTTGCTATTGATGGGGTAGTTAGCAGGAACATCGCTTTTACTGAAAGGGATGATAAAACATTTTTTTGCATTGAGTTTAAGGCCATGACTTTGGCACCAATCATTTGTTTGTGTTAGACCCTCTTGTAGGATGTTGACATCATTTGGAAATTCTTTGACCGCTCCCAGTTTGCAGTCATTAGCAAACTTTGTCAGCCACAGACATTTAGTTTTTGCTTGTACTTCTGAGAAAAAGATTCCAAATAGCAGAGGTCTCAGGACTGATGCCTGTGGAACACCACTGGTTACAGGCCTGCTGCTGGAGGTGGATTCCCCTATTTTGACTATATGTGTTCTATCAGTGAGCCAGTTAGTGACCCATCTAATGATATAAGGGTTGATGCCTAGTTGGGTGAGTTTGTCAATGATGCAAGTGGGGGATAGTGTCAAACATGTTGGCTAAGTCTAGGTGGGCTGTATGCACAGATTTCCCTTCATCCAGGGCATTGGGGACTGTCTCAAAGAAGTCCACCAGGTTTAACAGGTATGATCACCCTTTGACAAACCCAAACTGAGTAGGGTCAAGTGTTTGGAGATTACTCATATCTTTGTTTATAAGGTCCATGATGATTTGTTCCATGGCCTTGCAGATAAGGCTAGTCAAACTAATAGGTATATAGTTCCCAGGGGCAAGTGGAAGCACCACCTTTGTGCAAGGGAATAATGGTAGGTGTTTTCCATTCAGCTGGTATGAAGCTGGTGCTTTGACTATGATTGAAAAGAGTACCCAATGGTGTTACTATTTTATGTTGGAGCCAATGTAGGACACAGCCTGGGATGTTATAACGTCCAATAGATGCTGTGTTTTTGGCCTTAGAGAGGGCATTTATGAAATGCTCTTTAGAGATACAAGGTAGTGTACATGTGGTAGGGATGTCATGTGGTACATGTGGCGGGGACAGGGGAGTGAAATTTTCACAGAACCTGTCAGCCAACAAGTTAGCTATGTTCACAGGGTCAGTATATGTGGTATCATTAACTACCAGTTTGGCACAAATCTGAGTCTTTACTTTTAGGTTACAAATCTAACTATCGAATGCCTTTGGTTGTCTTTTGTTGAGGAAGCTAATCTGGATTCATAGTTTGCTATGGAGGACTTCACAAGAAGTCTTATTTGCTTGTTTAAGCTGAGGAGGGAGTGTTTCCAGTTTAGGAGGGCTTGCTCCCTCTTACTATTAGACAGCAATTTCTTCCTCTTATTGTAAAGCCTGTTAATGGCAGTTGTCCACCAGGCAAGTTTGCTCTTTCTTCCTTGAGGAGCTTGTTTTGGTCCTATTGGGTATGGCTGAGTCAATGCAGGTATACAGGTGTTTGTATAAGCCACTGGTGTAGAGCTCAGCATAGTTGCCAGTTCCATCTGAGGGAGGAGGTGCAATGAAGCTATTTATACTATCCCTTAAAAGGTTATAATCTGCTTTTGAGAAGTTTTTTAGTTTAGTTGCTGCTAGGGGGTGTCAGGTGTGATAGTTACTTCGAACGAGACCAATTTGTGGTCAGATCTCACAAGGGAGGACTTCACAGTGGGGGTGCTACAGTGGTCCGCCATACTGGTAAGCACCAGATCCAGGATGTCGGCACCTCTTGTGGGGCTGTCAACCAGCTGGTCCAGGACATTGGAGTTAATGAAATGGAGAAAAGTTTGGACAAGTAAGTTTGAGCATGAGTACATTACCCAGTCAATGGATGGGTACTTAAAATCGTCCAAAATCATGGTGTTCGGATGTATCTTGATAGAATGAAGTAGATCCAAATAGGCAGAGTGGGTGTCCTGATTCATGGAAAGGGTCCTGTAGCTAGCAATGACTTCAATAGGTGTTCTATCAACAGTTAATTGCACATGAAGTTTCTCGAGGAAATCATACTGTTTAACCAATCTGGAGGTGTATTTATCTTTAATGAATATTGACACACTGCCTCCTTTAGTTTTCATGCATTCAATCTGAGGTCTGAACGTGTGAAAGGAGGTGTAACCTGATATGGCTGGAGTGCTCTCCACAGCCTTGAACCATGTCTCCATGATTGCACAAATGTCTGCGTCTTCCAAGGTGAGGACAGCTTCCAGTGACTGCAGTTTCATGTTGAGACTCGTACCATTTAGCAGCATAACCTTGAGGTTGTTTTTAGATGGAGTTTTTACATTGGGAATTTTTTTCTTGAGACACTGCCTAAAAAGGCACTATTGGTGTGGAAAGAGCCTTATCCAGTAGCTGAAAGCCTAGGGCTGACAGATGAAGACCATCTCTGGCAAAGCATTGAGGTCTGTTGATCATGTCATCCCAGGCTGACAGATAGTGGATCCCCTTAGAATGACATGAGAAGCTAAGCCAATTATTGAAGTCAATCATTTTCTGTTTGTATTAAAGCATCATCCTAGGTGAAGGTAAAATGCTGCTTAAGGCTAGGGACATACCTGCCTGAGACAGATAGTCCAAGAGCTCAGTCATGTCACTCTTCATATAGTCCAGAGAGGTACCTCTCAAATTGTTCACACCAACATGGACTATGATGGAGTCAAAACAGTACCTGTTGTTGAGAGATTTGAGTGCATGTGTGATATGGTGTATCCTGGCCCCTGACAGACAGCTAACCATGACCTTTACCTTATCCAGCCTGATGAGAGGAACATCAGTGTGTCTCATGATGGAATAACCTATTTAATTTTGTGTTTTGGCTTGAAGGTAATTTACAAAACATCAACCTGAGTCAGTTCAGTTTTATCAATGGCATATTCTGTCTACTCAACCTAGCTGATATCTTCAAATCTGGACCTTGCAAAGACATTAAACACCATTCTGATTTGATCATAATTATTAAACCCATCATGCTAAATGTAAATCCCTGTGTAACTCATTAGATAGCAAACAGACTAACAAACAGCACCCAATATATTAGAATGGGTGGATCTACCTCTACCAAGAGACCTGTTACTAGCGGAGTACCCAAGGGCTTGGTCCTTCGGCCATTCATTTTTGACATTTACTTCTCAGAATTCAAGGCGAATGTTTAGGGCTTGCAGCTGACAAAGTTTGCTGTTGACTGTAAACTCAGTGCCATTTTAAACTTTCCAAAAATCACCAAGTACATTCAGGAAGGCCTGCCACAAAGAAATAGCTGGTGTCAATATCATGGCCTAAAACTGAACACCAAAAAGTGTGCAATTGTATCCTTTGGCAAGCAGGATATGTCTTGCAACTATCAATCAACAACATTCCCCTCAAAACTGACCCAGTAGTGAGAAACCTGGGAACATATGTAGACAATGAGATGGCATTTGACCACCAAGTGTCAACTATTGTTAGGAAGTCTTTCATTATAGGATAAATTATTTGCAAGGGTGTGACATTCAAATCTAGGGAAGAGATCATTCCAATGTATACTATACTCCTTAGGCCAATTTTTGAATGTAATGCCCTATTCAGCATGTACCTGTCCAAGCACCTGACTCATATCAAGTGACCACAATATTTTTACATCTAGCAAATCAAGGAACTAAATCACAAAAACTACACTGCCCACCTCAAAGCCCTGTTGTTCTCAGTGTCCTATACTCTGCTAAGGGGACATCTTTTCCCCGCATACAGAGTCTCTACTGACCCCATCCTTGCAGACATGGTACACATCCATTAAGTCCACTATTGACAGAAACACCCACTCTAGAGATCTCAATCTGTATTGCAAATTAACTAGAACATGCTGGAGTGATACATATGTCTTACAGAGAATATTACTTCCATGGAACCATCTTCCTTAAGTAATTTTCTTGCTTTATTCAAGTGTAGTCTAGCTGGATTGATGGTGAACCATAAGTTCACCCTTGATTTGACACCTTTGCCCCTTATGGATAAAGGAAATATGTAAATACCTGCTCTAGGGATATGGTTATTCATACTTACTATACAAAGGGTTCTTGCACAATACTAAAGGATTATCTCACCTGGAGATATGCAAGACCTCGACAAAAGACAGGAGCCTTGGTACTAAACTACTAAAGCTAGAAACGCAGTGGAAATGCATGGCCAGGCTGCTAAAGATCATCAATCTAATTAGTGCCTATGAAGCCCTGATTAAGAGACACATAAATCCAGCACTAAGAGCAGTGACACTTTTCTGTTCTGAAAGCCATGATTTCTCATTCTACAAGAGTTTCATTAATGCTATTACACTACGATGGCAACAGAATTAGGTGAACAGCAAGTGTTAGTTGCCACTCTCAGAGATAGTGACCACAATGTTGTATATCTCCATCTTTTAAAGGCAGGTCTACCAGCTGCTAAAGTAACATCAACTCCCTAATCAGGACACTGTTGATCGCTACTGTGTGGACAGAGGCACCACGCAGGAGTTAGATAGCATGTACCATTCATCCATTAATAGAACCAAGGCAGATGCATTGACTGCCTGTCCCAGTGAACACAAAGGTTTCTGCAGCATTAGACATCCTCATTCCAGGAACATTTCAGTGTCTGACAGGGGATATGTTAAGAGTTTTGCAGGGAATGGCCATGCAGATGTTAAAGTAGTTCTTTAATGTAATGCTACAGTAGTCATTTTACAGCATATTTTCTTTCTGTCAAACTTCAGGGGTAATTGTTTGCACCCACTTTGCCATCATAGCTCCATCTGGTCTGCATGGCATATCACGCCTCACTTGGGAGCGCTTCCACTCCATCAATTGACAATCATACCTCTCCACTGCTTAACACAAGAAATCAGACAAAGCCTAAAAGAACAGGGGCAAAGGTCCAAAAATAGGGACATATTTTAAACATTACTCTTATAAACTTAGAAAGTTACTAGAATAACAGGATTTATGTTAGCGTGCATTTTTCTGAAGGACATGAAGTCTGAAACTCAAATGTATGTCATTATTTAGTGGCTTCAGTCCTCAGTGGTTTGCTAGAAAAAACATTCATTTTGTGAGGAACAGACCAATGACATAAGGCAAAAGTCTGGACATTCTGTGAAAGTCTGGAGAGTTGAGAGGTATGTTGGCAAGTGGTGTGCAATGTACATAGTAATATATACAGTGTGTCTGTGTACTGCCCATACAATTCCCACATTTCCCATATCTGGCACACATGTGGCTACTACAAGCATTTTTTGTGGGCTTACTTCCCACAAGGCCATCTGCTTCGTAGGTGATAGATACATAGATCAGGATACATTATTTTCTGCTAAGTAGATATCAAGACAATTATAATGGAATCCACTTCTGTGTTTTGCAGGTGATGTTAACTCTGTCTTAGAACTGTGGATGAGAACACCCATCAGAAGCCCCTAGACCAAGGCTGACATGACATACAAGACCACACATTCACAGACATGGAGCATTGTTAAAGTGGGTGTTTGGACTTCTGAAGGGATGTTTCCACTGCTTGGCTACATCAGGTGGTGCACTGCTGACACATAGTCAGGTATTCATGATGTGTGCCGTGTTAAACATTATGATGTTATGCAGATACAACAAGGGAACATTGCAGCACTACCTGAGACCTGTATTTGAGCAGCAGAAGAGAAGCCACGCACTGAGCAGTCAGAAGTACTGGCTGCAGCAGAAGCCTACACAAGCCAGAATATGTTGTGGGACTGACAAAGAGGTGGTGTCTGCTCCACAATCATGGGTCATGAGAAAGACAAAACAGAATAAAACCAATGAATGTACCATCACACCAAGAGTATGCATTATGTAAGCAATAGTGTCCAGCAGGGTGTGTGTTAATATGTAATCAACTCCTGCTCAGAGGTGTT
>NC_056725.1:1701423667-1701506167 GCF_019279795.1 Protopterus annectens | reverse complement strand
CTCTTCTTCTGTTGCACAGTTTTTATCACAGGCTTAATATTTTTTTTTAGTTTTTCATACAATACCATATCCCCACGTGCACCCTGCTATTTTTCACAAAATGCTAATATAACCTCTATTTAAAATAAAATGGACAAAACACAAAGCATTTTCTTTTTATGAACATTTAAACGTAACTGTTTAATCAACTTTTAATTAACATATCATTCCATCATCAAAGCAGATAACAGTTCTTATTACAACATTAAAGGTCTCTTTTTAATTCATATTTTCAAAATAAATTCTTCTTCTAGGACATCATTTTCATAATGGACTCAACATTTTTGTTTTCATATAATTTCATCTTTACATGCACATGGCCAACTTCACAAACTGCTCTTACAACCCTTATTCAAAAAAGCGGAACAATCAAATTAGTATTTTCTTTTTTGGAGCACTTAAAGCAACTCCCTTTGTTTCATGTTTAATACTAATGCAACTTTATAACCTATGCAGACATGAATCTCACCATTAGAAAAACTTTTACTTTAAGCAAACTAGAAGAGAAAGCCAGCCATGAAAGAAAGCTGTACTCAGCAAGAGCAGCAATGATTAATGGATTGCTTTCCAAACTCAATAATGAAACATACACACACACAAACACACACATACACACATACACATATGCACACACATGCACACACATGCACACACATGCACACACACACGCACACACGCACACACACACACACACACACACACACACACACACACACACACACACACACACACACACACACACACACACACACACACACACACACACACACACACACACACACATACACACAGACACACACATACACATGCACTCAAATTAAAGTCAGACTGTTCATCCCAAACTAGGATGCAACAACCCTCTGCCTTTTTATTAAATAGTCCTTGTTGATATAGCATTATCCTCTGCAGCAGAGCAAAGAAACTATCCCATGGATTCTGCAAGCCCTGCATGGTGTGCAGGACTAGTGCAGGAGATCCAGCAGGCAATATGTCTGCCGTGTGATCCAGGAATAACCTGCAGGGACATGCACAAGCGCTCCTGCACTAGTCCTGCAATGACTCAGACCCTGTATGCAAATTACCCCATTTGCAAGAGAAATCCATGAAAATGAGGTGAATTTGCGATTCAGGAAGCTGGAAACCGGCCGTGCAGGACTAGTGCAATCTGCAGAAATAATAATGGAGTACAATTCTGCAAATTACAAAACATAGCCATGACAGCTCCAAATAAAGGGTGGATATCATGTAGAAAGCATGCCAATGGTCAATTATAAGGCCATTGGCATGGAAAACATTTGTAAAAATAAAACAATCAGCTTTTATATTTTTAGCCGATCTCGGCTGTTTAAGCATAGGGCAGCGGCGTGTAAACGGGATCAGCCAGAAAATAAGAAAAAAACCATAAAATACGCATTCTAACCAAAATCATTATTTTGCCATTATACCCAATGGCAGGCAGAAGACAACATGGCCAGTGAATAATGGTTGCTAAGGGGGGTGGCTCAGTGTGGGACATGTAACTATGCATTAGCAGGCAATCCTATGCAAATGAGGGGAATGATACTGAATCCCAGATTTTACCTGCATGCTAGTCAGCACCCAACAGTGTAAGAGCAGGAATAGCTTGGTGCAAGCCCAGGAGTTAGCTGACATCATAGGGGTGTTTGTCAGGCATACTGTAAGTGGATTGGAGCCCTATGGCTTGGGTTTGCTCCTAGATTAGCAGAGCTAAGCAAGGGGATGTGTCTGAGGCTGCTTAGCACTCTGTACATTGACTAAGTGGGTGTCTGCGCCGCGCACTGTGTTTTAAAGGAAAAATAAGAAAAAGTAAAGCAGGAAATAGCAGCTCTGTGCACATTTGAGCACTGCGTTTGCGCGGCATATCCCTGGGCTTAAACAGGAAGGCAACGAGAAGGGAAAAACGCAGTAGGAAGGTAATCTAGGAGAACTAGCATAGCTGACAGGTGAAATGTATCAGAATCAGCCAATTAAACAGGCAGCAGACCAGCCCAGCCCAGAACACTACTATAAACTATGCAAACACCTTTCCCTCTGGCATTTCCCACATACTCTACACCACCGGTGTATACAAGTGGGGAAATTTTAACAAACAAAAACAGAATGATAGGGGCTGCAGCAGCTATCAGAAATCAACATGTGGAAGAGGCTGAGGGTGGTGAGGATGAGAATGCTGTTGACCAACCCACAATGAGGAGACGGAGAAGGGTGTACAGACCCAGGGTAACCTACCAGAGGCTACATGAGCTGGAGATAGTGTAGCACTATAGGGTGGACAGGGACCTCTTACAGCAAACTGTTGAGCTGTGCCAGCCATGCCTGACACACAGAATTAACAGAGGGGAAACCATCCCAGTGGATACCAAGGTATGTGTAGGCCTAGGAATACTAGCCACAATTACCTTCCAAAGCCCAACTCAGGATATCATGGGGATCTCACAGGTATCGGCATCCAGAGTATTCCACCAGTTCCTGGATGCCATGTCAGCACATGCCGATGAGCACATATATTTCCTCAACACGCGTGAGGTGTTGGCCAGCAATATGCGTCTCTTCCACCAAATAGCAGAATACCCTGAGGTGGTGAGTGCTATAGACTGCATGCACATACACATCAAATCACCACCCAGTGAGATGGGTAAGGTCTACATCAACCACAAGGGCTTCCCCTCCATCAACTGCCAGGTCATGGACATTATAATGAATGTGTGTGCTGGCTGCCCTGGAAGCTATCACAAATTCCCACATCTGGCATCTGACGCAGCTGTACCAAAGATTTGCCAATGGGGACATCCCTTACGGTCACCTAGTGGGGGATGCTGGTTATGCACTGGAGCCGTGGCTGATGATACCCATCAGAACTGCACACAGACCCAAACAAGAACACCATAATGAGGCACACAAGCCAGAATAATAATAGAGCATGTGTCTGGGATGCTCAAGTCACAGTTCTGGTGCCTGGACACATCCGGTGGAGCTTTGTAGTACTCACCAGCTACATGTACCCAAATTGTTATCATATGTGCCATGCTACACTATATGATCCTGTGGAAACAGCTGCAGCAGGAACAGTACAGGGCAGGGCCACACAGCCTCCCACCAATGCCAAGGCCTGCACAAGCACATAGTGACTCAGAGGAGGAACAACCTGAGCCTGCCCCAGTAGGCAGATGGAGGCATGGCCAGTATGCCATGGCCTTGGCAAAGAGGCAATGCAAAGCACATACACTGACACAGTAGGGACCCAGGGAATGACATCTCTCTCTGACTCGCACATTCAGTAAAAGGGATGCCAAACATGACACTACCTGTGCTCAACCATATATAGGGATTGTACTATGTGTATCCAACATAGGCATCCCCCAGCATCATCCTCAGTACTTGCACACCCACAAGGTAAGTTACTCACCTTACCGACTGCTGATTGGAGTAGTATGTGTAGTTACTTGTATCTATGGTATGGATGTGAGCATGCAAGGGAATCAGGTGACTGAATAGGATGCCTGCAGATTGTAGACACCTATAGTGGCAGCATGAGATCTGTAACAAATACGTGTGTCACCATAGTAGCCAGTACTACACATGTTGACAAAACCCACTGCAGGAAATGTACTGGGTCACATATGTGTCCATATGACACACACATGCCAGTCAAAGAGGTTCACATACCCAACAACAGTCACAGCCATCAGGAAAGGTGTAGACAAACACAAAGAAAGGCTGTGCTAAGTCACTGAATGATGCCTATGGGTAGGCTCCCCCACCAGGTCTACACAGACAGACCACATCCGTTCAGGCAGTGGGATGTTAGTTCTGAAGGGTAGGAAGTCAGAAACTTATATGTAGGTCAATCAAACATAGGACCTGTATTACACTGACATGCATCTAGTTAGCATGATAGGTTAAAAAACAGAATAAAATGGAGTATCTGACATACCAGTACAGTCACAGCAAATGTGTACAAGTGTCAGGTATGCACCCCCCCAAAACTGTGTAGCAATGTAGAAACATCAGGTGTGCCCCCCATAGCCTATGTAGACATGTAGTAACAGTCAGGTGTTCCCCCTCCAATCTTATGCAGAAATGTAGTAACAGGTGTGTCCCCCCAATCCTATGTATACATGTAGTAACAGTTAGGTGTGCCGCCAATCCTGTGTAGCAATGTAGAAACAGTCAAGTGTGCCCCCCCATAGCCTATGTAGACAGTAGTAACTGTTAAGTGTGCCCCCCCCAATCCTACATAGACATGTAGTAACAGTTAGGTGTGCCCCCAATCCTATATAGAAATGTAGTAATGGTCTAGTGTGCCCCCCCAATCCAATGTACACACGTTGTAACAGTCAGGTGTGCCCCCCAATCCAATATAGAAATGTAGTAACAGTCCGGTGTGCCCCCCAATCATGTGTAGCAATGTAGAAACAGTCAGGTGTACCCCCCATATCCTATGTAGACATGTAGTAACAGTCAGGTGTGCCCCCAATCCTATGTAGAAATGTAGTAACATGTATGTGTAGGTATAATACCAGTGGAGCACGGATGCCCAGAGGTGGCCAAGGTAGCAGGATAGATTGTAGCATTTGTACAATATGCAGGTATGTGTGTGTCAGGTTGGTGTGTGTTTCATATTGTGTGAGAGTGGTGAGTATGTATGCATGATGAGGTATGACCTGGCGGCCATTACCCACTACTGCTGATGACAGGGCCATGTCCTCACAACTGCAGTGCCAAAGACAATTCCCACCAGTATAACACATGCTAGCAGTAAGCCATTGTAAATGTATGGTGGTAATATCTGTCACCATCTGAAAGAGTGACATGGCATGGCGGTTGGGCTAGATATACAAGCAGTCCACAGGGGAAAGTACCCCAGACATACAGTATATAATGTGTAACTGAAATGGGCACACCATTGGAACTGTACATACAGGTATGCATCACATTATCTGGGCCTGTAGTAGGGAATACCAGTGTATTCTGCCCGAACACTTGCAAATCACAAAGGTGGTAGGATTGATGTATTGGGAAATGGCTGCTGTACCTGCACATGCCACCATAACTGGAATGCCCCATTGATATCTGTGCATCAGATGCAATTAGTGTCCATAGCAAACATGCACCCAGCTCACCCAAACACCACCCACAGGTACCTCTCTGGTTGTATCCCTGCTGATGGGAATGGGTACAATATGACCCCCACCTGTATATGGCAATAGTGACAGAATGCAGCATGCAGTGCAGGTGTCTCATGCAGGTGTGTCCTTAGCTGTAGCTAGCACCCTGCCAGCATCCACACCACCTGATCAGTACTGATAGAAAGTATTGGCATGAACACTTAGCACACCTACCCTGTCACCCCAGGGGAATACACTGTATGGCGGTCTGGGACTGTAGGACTGACAGAATGCAACAGCCTGCCACAGCTGGCCTGATTCACCACCAAATGTCCTACAGACCTTTGCCAAAGGCCTGTGTCTCACATGTACTGCCAATGCATGTTATGTCATGGACACCCACGTAACAACATAACACATTCCACATAAGCCATATGCAAGGCCACGTGGACAAACCACAGTAACATGTCCACCATGTCCCACTGTATGAACTGTGGACCAACACTGAAACACAGCTGTGATGAGGTGATAACCTTAGGGATAGTATCAGAGATTGTATGCATAATGTATGGCAGAAGATAGATTAATAGAGGGGGGCTGGGAGCATGGGCAGCATGGAATGTGCAAGGTCTGACACACAGCTGTGGGCACACACTATCCCTGGCTGCAAACACATAAATGGGTGGCTACAAGCCTGCCGTACACCACAATATGGGCAATGTCCTGACTCATGGCCCCTGCCTCTGGGTAACCTGTGTGAATCTGTACAGCGGTGAGGTATTTCCACAGCAAGTTAAGGCCATACTGTCATGTTGATGGATGCACAAGTATGAGATCCTCTGCCAGCACTGTACCAAGGTGCTGAAATGGAAACACAGACCCAGCAGCAATTGTCTGCAGCTTCCCCTCCAGAATGGCATAACTTACCATTCACCTGTGTTCTCCAGGTCATCACTGTGAGCAAGAATGTCCACCTGACAGTACTTGAGGACATAAAGCATCACAGTGTATAACAGTACACATGTCTGAATATCTCTGCTAACACCAGTACCATGTAGCAGAAACAGCACAGACACAATCACCTACTGGATACACTATCCCTTGCACAGTTTGTCCCCATATTGCCAAATGATCTATGGATACCCTGCAGAAACAGTTTGCTACCTGTAGGTGTAAAACACAAAGGTCTGCACTGGAGTACAAATGACCTGGAATGGATCCACACATTCAATACAGAAGGGCATACTGGGCATGCTCACACACTTAGAGAAATGAAGGCAATGTCAGAAAACAACATACTGAAAGGTCATACTGGGCATGCTCACACACACAAACAAATGAAGCCCATGTCTGCAAACAATGGACCATACATATCTGACTGTTGCAGATGTTAGTGCACACACTCCTCAATATGCACCAGTCATGCTTTGCACACACAGTGGATAGGAATACAGACATATATCCAAGGACAACACACTATAATAAGCCAAAAGTAGACATACCTAGATGTGTGGAAGAGAGTGACTGTGAGAAAGAGCCATCCACCACGAGGTCTGTCCCACCCAGCACACAGCCAAATGGCTACAACCACATGATGTGTACATTTCACTCACTGTAGAAATTAGCCACTGGTGTCCATCAGTGTTACAGACTATGTGGTGCAAGTGCTAGCTGTGCAACATGACTGTACAAGGCAGTAGTCATCTAACAGCTGTATACATATACCTGCAGACTATAACCCTGCATGTGCCTGCATGTGGTGTGTCAACCTCTAGATGAATGAATTATGGCCCATGCACACACACTGATTTCCCCATAGCCCTACTATGACAAGCCGGCTGATGTCATCCACTTTGAAATACACCTTTGGGAATGGAGTAGCCCAGTAATCGCTGTTGTGCATCCTACTACTGCGCAATGCTGTAGTATGATAAACTAGTTAGGCAGGAGTTCTAATCCCAGTCATGACAACTGTGTTTGTGTGTGTGTGTGTCTGTCTGTGTAGGAAGCAATGCTTTTTACGCTAGTCAAGCACACTACAATTCAAATGTCCTACTTTGGAAAGGCTGCTTATGTCATTCACTGTGAAATTCACCTTTGGAAAAGTTTGTGTGTGTGTGTGTGTGTGTGTGTGTGTGTGTGTGTGTGTGTATGCGTATGTGTCTGTGTAGGGAGCAATGCTTTTTTAGGCTTGTCACACTTACTACAATTCAAATGCACTACTTTGGCAAGGCTGCTGATGTCATTCACTGTGAAATACACCTTTGGGAAAGGTATAGCCCAGTAACCTCAGTGGAGTTTCATATAACTATGTAATGCTGTAGTGTGATGACCTAGTTAGGTAGGAGTTCTAATCACAAACTTGGCAACTGTGTGTGTCTCTGTCTGTGTAGGAAGCAATATTTTTTACTCTAGTCACACTCACTACAATTCAAATGTCCTACTTTGGCAAGGCTGCTGATGTCATTCACTGTGAAATACACCTTTGGGAAAGGTGCAGCCCAGTAATTTCCATGGCGCATCATATAACTGCATACTGCTGTAGTGTGATACACTAGTTAGGTAGGAGTTCTAATCCCAGACAGGGAAACTGTGTGTGTCTCTGTCTGTGTAGGGAGCAATGCTTTTTAGGCTTGTCACACTCACTACATATCAAATGCTCTACTTTGTCAAGGCTGCTGATGTCATTCACTGTGAAATACAACTTTGAGAAAGATGCAGCCCAGTAATCTCTGTGGAGCATCCTGTAATTGTGTAATGCTGTAGTGTGATATAGTACTCTGGTAGGAGTTCTATTCTGACCTATGGAAAGTGTGGATGTTTGTGTGTGTGTTTCTATGTCTGTGTAGGGAGCAATGCATTTTTAGGCTAGTCACACTTACTACAGATTAAATGCCCTATTTTGGCAAGGCTGCTGATGTCATTCACTGTGAAATACACCTTTGGGGAAAGAGTACACCAGTAATTTCAGTGGTGCATCCTATAACTGCGTAGTGCTGTAGTGTAATAAACTAGTTAGGTAGGAGTTCTAATCCCAGACATGGTGTGTGTGTGTGAGTGTGTGTTTGTCATTCGTATCCTGTGTGGAGGTTGCCATGAGTGTGTAAAAAATGGACTCATTGTGGAGTGGGTTTTGCAAATTTCTTATATGGTGGCCCTATTATATGTCACAATGCCTACCATACAAGGATAACAGATGTGAAATAGCTGAGAGGCTGGGGTGCCAATCCATACCCCTACATGTGACACCAAGGCATGGTGAACAAAGTTAGCAACCCTTGTATTACCCAGAGAACACTCTCAACCCATGTCTCATACACAAACACACCTGCCTAGGCAACAACCGCTATGTTTCTAGTACCCTGCATATTGCCCACAGATAGTAACAATGGTGTGATTGCAGTGAACTACAGAGGGCATGGCACTCTGTCCATCAGTACAATAGGCACATACATGCAGACAGTGTACCTTCACTATGTTCCCCACTGAACACCTGCAACACCTGTGGTGCCATCAAATGTGACCCACAAAGGACATACTATGCCTTAAACACATGCCCTATATGGACAGATGCCACTGACACCAGGGAATACCTGTACCATGCTATCAATGTAGGTCCATGGTCAACCTCCTGTCCATCACCAGTTCCCACTACATGAGTCCAGGACTGGCACATCTGATGATAACAATCTGTGTACACAACATGGGACAGACACGCCAGGTACAGTTCCACATGCCACTGCACATGCATGTGGGACGTGTGCACATCCCAGACACCGTCCATGTCATGAATTAAAGAACACATACATGACAAGCAATGCACAAAAATGGCCACACACATTAGTTACCCAGGTGACTGGATGGTGAATACAATACCCACCTGTGTGGGCCAATCCAGACACTGCACCCCTGAGCCACACTGCAGACCATTGTCATGTAGCCTGATGCCAAGGTATACCCATCACCTAGCCTTGTATAGCCTTCTGGCACAGTCAACCACTACACACAAGTGAAACAATGCATGTCAGTACTGGCACCCTGTGTCTGTGTGTGTGGTGTATGATGCTTCTGACCACATTCACACTCACTAGAACCCCCATTGGCATACTGAAGCATGCTGTCTGATGTCAGACATCTCAACATACTCTTTGCTCATATAACCTCTAGATAATGCCTGTGGTGCATGGGATACCTGCACATTACTGTATTGTGGCAAACTAACTAGTGAAGAGGTGTATTCCTAACCCTGCCAGTGTGTCAATGTGTGTGGGTCCCTGAAAGGGTATTGCTGTATTAATGCTGACACCTGTTCATGTAGACAGGCACGTGTACTACACCTACCGTATCACTACCATATCACTGTTGCAGATGTCACTCGCCATCACATATACATTTGGAGAGCTCCTTAACATGTAAGCTATGTGGTGCATCCAATAACTGCATAGACATGTGACAGCAATACACAGTCAGTCAGGGGTTTGATACCCTGTACTGATAGGTGTGTGATGCAAACATGCTTAGGTTTTACTCTCCCACCCCCTCCCTGACCTATCTTTGCCTTTGTCTGCCTCTCTCACTCCCTCGGTGGTGGATGTGGAGATGTACACCTGCTTTGCTTAAGCAGCAGCATGTGTTTTGTAAGTGATGCTCATGATCAGCTGATGGCCTCTGCATGAATTGCAGCCCTCCTTTAGCTGATTGCATGTGGAACAGCTGTGGTAACATTCCCTTAACCAATTGCATGGAAACACACTCCAATATCTAGGAACATCATGTTGGTGTTGGGGCTTTTCATTCACTGTGAGCAGGACCTAGATCTGTTGTTTGGCAAATAGCATCACAGATGGATTGGGGATTTACCTCTAACAACATACACTGTGGAAACAGGCCAACACACAGGAGGGGGGTGTGCCTGACATGACTACAGAATGTAAGTGTCGCTATTCTGCATTTGGAGTAATGTTGGTTTAACAGGGTGTGTGTGGATATGGCTGGTCTACATGTTTTAATACGTGTCATAACAGTGTTATGTTTCTGAGGAACCCCCCATCTGTAGGCTCATCTGCAGACTGGGCAGTGTGTGGTACCTTTTGTTTCTTGGGTTACTCACAAAGCACCTGTGAACTGCAGAAGCATAGTGTGAGGATTGCAGACAGTACATGGTGACAGACATGAGAGTTGCTGACTTCATATCCCTCATAGGACATATGTCACAACAAATCCTGTTACAATGGTAAATGTATGAGTTTATCACAGCAACATGTCAATATTGGCCCTGTGTTTGTGCCTCCAGCCACAATTCTGTCAACCTGTGTACATAGGTCATATGGTAAGAGGTGCATATGTTCTGTACACCATAATTTAGTGACATCATATCTGATAACAAGCCAGTGAGATATCAGACTGCGACACATGTTATGTATAGTAGGGGTTATCTTTGAGCACATAGCCTGGGGATTCTGTGGTTGTGTGTACAGTACTGAGGTCTGTGTACTTATGGTGATTGCCAACAGTGTGTGTATTGTGAATATGTACCTTGGCCTGTGCACAGACTGTGATAGATGTCATTGTTCTTGGTCCTGTTCTATCTGATGTTACATGTTGCTCCACTGTATGTTACCTTATTGGCTTACATGTTTGTAGGGCCAAACACACACACATGTCCCATACCACAGACAGGCATTGGACCACACTGTGTAGTGGCCCAGTATATGTAGGGTTAGTGTGTGAGTGGCACATATGAGAATGGTATTGATCAGATAGTCCATATACTGTAATACTACGCTAGCAATCATATGTGACTGTTGCTGTGTTCACATTGGTTGTGGTTATGCATTTTCACACAGGTGTCTGTTACTCTGTGCAGTGACATGCCTGTAGAGCCTGCTATATATGCAGGTACATGTGTATTCCCACATATGAAATGTAGGCCAGTGTTGTGGCAGTCTGCCTTTAGCCTGCACAGTGCTTTGTTACATGCCTAATAGCTTAGTGTGTTTACCCAGTAATGTCCAGATACTTGCCAGATGTACTGCTGCCAGGCCGCCATAACAGTCATGTATGTCGGACAAAGCAGTGGG
Source organism: Protopterus annectens (assembly GCF_019279795.1). Classification (NCBI taxonomy): domain Eukaryota; kingdom Metazoa; phylum Chordata; order Ceratodontiformes; family Protopteridae; genus Protopterus; species Protopterus annectens. The sequence goes on along the minus strand of NC_056725.1, from coordinate 1,701,494,919 downwards.
ATGCTCTACAGATGTATGTCACTAACTTGTGGGTATTGTGTGGCCATGGCACCTCTGTACCAGCGGTTAGTATGTGTCAGGACAAACAGGGGTGTGTGAATGCATAACCTATGGGGGCAAATGTATACCCATGTTTACATGATATACCCATCTACATGGCTGTTAACATCCACATTGTCAGACTCGGTCCATATGTCTTGCACTATGGGGTTCTGTGTATACCTCTGGACTGACGAGAATGTGTCAGACTGTCCACATTTATTGGCCCTATCTCAGCTGTAGTCCACAGGATCATTACTGTGCTAGCAGTGGTACTGTACTATGATGTCCTTAGGATGTCTGTCTGTGTCCAATGGCACACATATTAAAAGCAGATGTGACCTCCCACACACACCATGTCTGTGAAGACAACCCATATCACAGTAGCAATAGTCTACATATATACCTGCAATACATACTTGACATCCCCTTGCACTAAAAGGTTGGGACTATTGGGGCTGAGGTAGGGCTCCACTCCATGTTCAGGACATATGGCGAATATATATGTATATATATATATATATACTTATCCATATATCTATATAGATATATACACATACATATCAACATACATAGATGGATATGTATACATATATATATATATATATATATATATATATATATATATACACACACACACACAAATAAACAGCAATATATGTCTACACATATACAGATAGATACATATGCACATATACTTATGGATATCTACATATATATTGACAGTAATAGGTATAGCAGAATAGATCTGTATGCACATATAGTTATAGATATCTACATATATATATATATATATATATATATATATATATATATCTACATAAATAGGCATATCTGTACACATAGGATGTGCATACATATATAGCTATATATACATCTATCTATCTATATATATATATATATATATATATATATATATATATACATATATCTATCTGTCTATATTATATATATATATATATATATATATATATATATATATATATATATATATATATATATATATATATATATATATATATATATATATATATATATATATATATATATATATATATATATATATATATATATATATATATATGTTGCACTATACAGATGTGTATACAGACATATGTATGAATATACATGTGTATGTACATGTAGGCATATATTAACCGAATTTATGTATATATCCATATTCCTGTCATGTGTAAGCCTCATGGTTGTGTATACACTCCCAGATGTATCTCACTGTATGTATCTGCTATGTGTACATTATGATAAAACAACATATGTGATGCAACAGTCATATTCATAACAAGTACTATACAATTGTGGAAGTAAAGGTAATTGTTCAATACTAATCAATATGTGTATTGGCAAATATAGTGGAAAAGCAGCAGCTGACTTCACAGTGGTCATGGCGTAGTGATTACGTTTTGTGACGTTAATGTACAGGGTTCTGGATTCAAGACCTGCAAGGGCTGTTCATTTTGTTGCTGGGCAGGACAAGGGCTGTCATATACGAAGTGGTTAAGGCAGTTTTGAGCAGCTTTAAGCATGTTTGCATGGGTAAGCGGTGCTAAGCTACGGGTAAATGTATGGGTGCTTACACATTGTAGGCTTCGCTTACCAGTGTGCAAATCAGATCAGCAGTTATATTGCAGCAATGCTGATACCTGCTACTCATGGTTTAGCCCTGGTAACCAGTTCACAGCACCCAGTCTGATAACATAGCAGGGTAATGACATCTGTAATAAGTGTATGCAATGCCATGTACAATACATGTGCCAATGTGCTGTCATAACAGTAGCAAGGGGTGTGAGTGTCATGTGTGAGACACAGACATATATGAGACCTGTACAGCACTGTCATCCATATGACTATGTTAAATACAGGGGTAGTAGCCCATGGTACATGCTGTCACACTGGCATGTAGTGTATCATGGCGGTACTACTGTTGTCAGTGCCTACCCAGGCAGGAGTAGAGTGCTAAATGTAGTACTAACAACAGGCATACCTGCAGGCATAGCTGGACTCTGAGGCCTCCCTGTTTTATCTCTGGTGTGCGAGCTGTGTCACAGTATATAACCCCTACTGGGTAATGATCCAACATGTGGAATGTAACTGTAGACTACCGCCTGTACAGCACATGATAGCGAGGGCTTCTGACATGTAGGTATGCCATACATATTGTTGTCAAACGTCTGTCTGTCAACACATTCATCCTACTGCATAGCTACTTGCTAAGCTGATGACTGTCACTCCCTGTACAGATGTGCAGATGGCAGGTATCCAGCTGGGATATATACAAGCATCATAAGCTTGATTGACACTGACATGTCTGCCCAGCTGTGTAAGAACTGGCACATATTGGAGATAACACCCTGTACGCACCACATGCCACGGGTACCTCCACTAGACTACCACAGTCAACAGAACATGCTTGGGTACAGATCTCCATCACAGATACTAATCATGTGTTGTAATGCATGTTGCATGCATGTCAACGTGATCACCTCAGTGGCCATGTGCAGGAGGCACCTGTAGGAATGGCTGATGCATGTCACTCACCCTGAGGGTCACCACAGTAGTGTCTATCGATAGATTGCCTGCTGCCACATGGCAGGTGGAAGGATACCACTGTACACACAACCCCTACACAACCCATCTCTCCTTGGACAATAGCTAGGTGCACAGCTATGACCACCTGCAGCAATGCACGCCAGTACTGACACATGTGTACTTGTGCATGACTGAATATAGCAGTGTCTGTGTGTTAGCACACCTGTACATGGGAATTCCATGACGGCCTTCACAACCACTGCAACACCCATTGCCATAGCCAGTCATGGCTGCTGCTGCTGTATGGGATATTACATGTACCCTGTTACTCTCCTCACCATACCAGCTAGACGAGCCTTGCAGTACCATCACAACAATGTTGTAAAAATGGATTGATAGGCATGGGATGCCCATTTTGTTCTGGCAAGTGTGGGTATGTGTGCATGTCCATTTATCTGTAGGGTACAGCATTCCGAGGCCACATACACCTATTACAATACCCATTGTCACATGGTAGTACAGATAGTATTGTTGCTGCCCATTGATGAGGTATGGCAATGCAACACCCTGCTATACGTGTGGCATGTGCATCAGATGCATATACCTGTAGTACCACTGTTGGGATCTACAATGGGTTGTATCAGAGCCGTGGCCAATGTGTGATGGTGGGTATATCAGAGTGTCATCATGGTTATCAGGGAGTACAGTATCCGCAGTGGGATGTGGGTGCTATATACACTGTCATTACACCAAGGTATACCCGGTATATGTCCCATGTACCACATTATGGGTACCACTGTCACCATCAACCATATAGGTAACTGATAACACATTCCAGGTCAGTTATGCATGTGCTGTGTGCAGCCTTCCTGTAACACATTGGACACATGGTCAAGTTAGTTAGCAGTGACAGGCCCTGGCCTCTCGGATATGTGTCTGCCTATTATGTGTCTATTAATGTGTATATGAAGGTATGTCACACTATGTATTGTCCATATACACCCATTACATCCCCCATTAGCATATTGTGCATGTCTGGGGATATTCTGCATGTAACATGTAACCTGGGACACACCTCACCCTAAACGCTGTGTGGTGTGTGCAATGTAAGCCACACACTTCAGTATTACTACATACATTAGGTAGGGGTCTAGTCCCAGTGTTGCTAAGTAACAGTGTGCATGCATGTGGATGGGTCTACATCAGGTTGCAGGGTATACATGCCCCAGCGGGTCACCTGTCCATGTGGCACAGGCAATAACTGTTATACTAACCTGTGACATGTGTTTAACTGTACCCCAGATATGTCACAGCCATGGTGTCAGTGCCATACCCCATTGTGGAATATGACTGCAGGCCATCCTTGTGCAGACACATGTACACCTACAACACAAATGGATAACATTACAGAGACCACAATCAACCAGTGTTACTAACAGCTATAATGCATCATTGCTGAATGGCTACATTAACTGTCATATATGCATTACACTTTACTCCTTACAACATGTTACACTGCAGTACTGTGGTACACTGTAGTACAGTCACTGTGTGCAGCAGAACCATATTAGCCTATCCCTGCATTGATGGTATGGATGACAAGGATGTGGCACAGGTATCATCATATACACAGGGTGTGTTGTTGGTTTGCCAGAGGTCGATATACATTTGACACCATGTGTGTGGGTGAGGGGTGTACTGAGGTGAACTGGGTGTGGTGATGTGATGTGTGTAGGAATGGGGTTCTGCTAGGTGTGTTTGTATAGTGTGTGGGTATGCATGCACACAGTTCTGCCATGTGGCTGCATTGCACACGCGTTTATGGACAGCTGCAGACCACACCTGGCAGGGTGTGCAGTTCACTGCCTCCAGCCACGAACATGTGGACTGTGCCTGCCAGGAGTTCCATGGGCATGTGCAGGTACAGGCCTCGATGTGCTACTCTCACCTGATGATGACAAATGTCCGCTGGTACCAGGTCCATCCTGGGACTGGCAAGGACCACATGCTCATGGCCGGGTGTGGTGTGGACAGCACCTCGCCACAGTGCCAGGGCTGGTAGTGCCACTACGGGAGCTCCTTGGTGTCCTAGTACATCCATGTTGACTGCCAGCTGTTGGCGTGGTTGGCCTACGTCCACGCGGCTGTCACCATACTCCCACCACATGTTCAAGCACAGGCAGACCACAGCTGATGAGGGCCGTTATCTCACCAGACCTTTTATCCGTGAACTCAGTTAAAGCATGGATAGCACCAGCCAGTTCACAGGCATTGTCACTTGAAAATGTGAGAGCAACCCTCTGCAGCCTCAGGCCCTGTCTGATGTAACGTTCTTTACATGCCTGCACCTCCATGACAGCCTGAAACATGTGCCTGCTGGTATCAGCTATGTCGCCTTTGACAGGGGCGTGATGTCCAGTGGCCCTACTATGTGCACCCTGGGACATCTGCCTATGTGCTGCCCTGCTGGACATCTGGCTATGCCTGCTGTGACCAGACACAGTAGGCATGGTTACCACACTTTCCTGTGCACTGCCACCAAACACCAGTTGTCCCTCTGCTATGGCCACTGGTGATACGGTATGTATAGGCACTGAAACTGTGTGCGAGGTTGGGGTGGTTAAAAGGGGGATGTCAAATGATGGAGCTGTATTGACCCTTGACAACCACACCTGTGCCTCAACAGTACTATCATCATCTTCAGTGTCTGTTTGGACACCAACATCAAATTGCATGCAGGAGGGACCCTGACCCACCTCGCCACCTGTTGTGGAAAACAATAAATGCACTTTGAAACCTGTACAGCATTGCCTAACAGTACACACATGCACACACGTGCACACGCACACACACACACACACACACACACACACACACACACACACACACACACACACACACACACAAAACATGTATATGTACATGTGTACCCCATTCTGCATCACACTTGGTAACATACACACATTGATACCACTCATTAACATATCAGTCCTCTAAATGCTTACACAAGAAATCAAAACACAAGGCCTGTTACTACATTACCTGCCTGACCTGTGTGTCATTGTTTTAGATGGCCTCATTGCTGTCATTCTGTGTTCACCTTGTGTATGACCAGACATCATGAGCATGGCCCCTACATGTGTGGGCTACTATGTTCACTCCATAATATTACCCACTGGTGTGTCATGTGTATGTAATGCTCAGTCAATGCCAGATATGCTGCTCAATCAGCCTTTCATGTGACAACTGTAATATTATGGATACTCTCTCTGGTGTCGACTAGCACTTCCCCAATGCATCTGTAGTGCTGCATATGTGAGTTGTAGGTGACCTCTTTGCTGAATGCGATATTAAGGGTGTACCTGGTGTCTACCTTCCCTCTTAATGCATGTTCCATGCTTCAGACCATATTATACTATCAGCTGTACTGTGATTACATACATGACAAGTATTCCTGGTGTTATTGTGGCAGCCCATGTCCATGTACTGCACGATCCCAAAGGGAGGTACTGCTGTATAAACACCCCACAATCACACATGTGCATGCATGGCCAGCCACACAAACACACATATGCACACACGCATCCTACATGCATCAACCTCCTCCACTTCACCAGAATGACACTACATACAAACTAACTACCCACCAGGATGCACACACACACACACACACACACACACACACACACACACACACACACACACACACACACACACATACAGGTGAAGTTGCACAATAATAGTACACACAGTCCTATTACCCATCTGTCAACATGCATAACATATGGTACCAAACAGCATGCAGTGCAGCTATAGTAAATCCATGCTAGCAACAGTAAACATGTGTGTGATGCATGTGCTGTGTCACTAGGTGATGCCCCTTCCCCTGGATACCACTGCACCCATGTACACAGTATTGCTCTGCACCTGCTCTGTACCCTGCCATGTACTGTGCACCACACCTCGCAGGTGTACAGCCTATTGCTGAATATGTACTACTGTGTCAGTTATGTCAGCTTTAATGCTCACAGCCCCTATGTTTTCTAGCAACACATACCTGGGATGATATGTGGACAGATGTAATTTGCAATGCCTGTTGTCTGATTTACAGCTCTCAATATCAGTGGACCATGTATGACCAATCCAATTATCTTACACTGACAACCATCAGAGCATACCATGGCTATGGGGGGTGTACACATTCTTATTGATATGACGCACCCATCCTTGATCTGCCATGGGACCACATCACCACCTATCGTAACAGTACATGAGCCCATTATATGACATATGTCCTGTACTTTCACATGCAGTGTCTACGGAATGTGTTAGGTGTGCAGATGCTGACCGCAATGCATTCACACCATGTGGGCATATGTGTGCACACCCTTATCATGACAATCTGTCGCAACTCTTGTGTGTACTACAGCAGTCACTACTCCTGGCAGGGGTATACCAGTGTGGGCCATCTGCATTTGCCAGTGTATGTTCAGTCTGCCCTACACATGTCCCCCTAATCTGCACGATTGCATGGTCTACTCATGTGCACATCCCTTGGTGCTCACACACTGCTGTCACTATTTCTGTGGGGGTAGGGTTATATCTGCCATAGGTCCTGAACCTGACTATGTGCAGCTACAGCCATTCTTAGCATCCTTGCTGCAGTGCACTGGACTATCATGCTGACACCCCCCCCCTCAGCCTTTTTGCAGATGCATGACAAGTAAGCCCTACACATGTGTCACTTTGCAGTGTCCCATACACTGAACTCCACATGTTACAGCCTAATCCCAGCTGATAATGTGGACCACTGCAATGCCTTATGCCACAGTGTGTCTCTGCAGCAGTTGCCATTGTCCTACAGGTATATACACTGGTGTTGCACTGTATATGGGTGTTGTTCCATCCATGTCCTTACTGTAGGCCATGTCTCCCACCATTATGTTACTCATTGTGGGCACATTCCACAATGACAGGATGTTAGTTATCATGCAGGTGTCTGACATACCCTTCCAATACTCCATCATGGTCACCCTTGTGATGCCATGCATTTCACAGCAACAATATGTGCACATGTACAGCATGCATTCCAGGTAGGTGTGTTAGATGTGTGCATGGAATATACCATCACCATTACATGCCCGGTGTATTGGCAAGCATCTGCATAAATCATACTCACCAGCTACAGGCTGCTGCCCTTGGTGGAATCCCGGAGGGACCTACATAAGAGGGTGACATATGCAAAGTCAGTGGCTACACCTGTGGCATTGCTACAGAATGGGTGCAGTATTACAATACATCAACAGTACATTTCCACAATACTACCACATATGGACATCTGTTTATCACTACTATCCAGCAACAACATATATCTATGACATGTCAGATATTCATGATCTACCTGTATGGATGTGGATGTTTATACAACAGTGGTCTACTGATGGGCCCTGAGGTCTTACCTGCATGCTCCTCAGCCAGTGTGTGGGTGGCATCCACCTCCACAAAGATGTCCAGCGGTTGGTGGCTGGCCAGATGAGCAGGTGCCATGAGCCTGGCCAGGAGCTCCTCCACATGTGTCAGAGGGGATGGATGGCATGCCCTCCCCTGTGGTGAGGTGATCTCCCCAGACTGCAGCAGCACACCGACTGGCATTGTGAAGCAGGTTAGAACAATGATGTCGGACCTGCTCATAACTGCGGTTATGCAGTCCGGCATCATTGACCTTGTTGACTAAGTCATTCCACAGGGTGGTATGCTGCTGCTGATCATGAGCAGCATGGCCAAACAAGATCACATAGTGCTGTATTAGTTCATTCAACAGGATTTCATTTTCAACAGCTGTGTAGGCAGGCAGCCTTCCATGGGACATCGTGCCTGAAAGACATAAAGATGGACACAGGTGTGAGCAAGTCATGGGGCAAGGTTACCACAGTTCGTAATACACATCACTGTCACCACCCCACCATATCAGTGACAACAAACTGAATACACAACTCAATAGGTATGGCTACAGCATACCTACCATTGGGGCAGATATTGTACTGTGCCACGCATTGTACAATGTGTTTGTAGCCATGTTCCCTGTGTGGATACTATCATTGCTGGCCTGTTACAGACTATTCACCTGCATGCCATTGTCAGGCCAACAAGGGTTCCATGTATGCCTGGGGTATGCTTGCAATGTGTTTGCTGCACATCTGACATTCTGTGTTATTGCGGTTATCTATGCATGCTGTTGGACATATTCTGGGATTGTGTAGACTATTACTACCGACATATATTCTATAACAGTGACACAATAGCATGTATATGTACTATTGGCCAGCAGAACCACCTCTCCAAACTCATCTGCCCATGTTACTGGGCCACATCACACGTGTGACCCACCCTGGGGCCTCCTCATGTACTGGTCCAGCAATACTGCCAGGTGGAACCAACCCAGGGGATGTTGTCCTCCTCTGGGGGCACACACCAACATGTTCCTGTCTCCTGAGGACAGGTCCAGGGTTTGTTCCATAACGGGCTCCACAGACACATGTGGGATGTGCTACTTCACCTTGAGGCACCCAGTACAAATTCAGAGGGCCCACATTCTCCTCCTGTTCAGCCTCGAGGCCAGGCACCTTTGGGATGTGGACTGCTGTTGTGAGTAGCAGTGGGTGGGAGGTTTGTTCCCATTGTGTCCATATTGGGGCCCATGGGGCATCCACATCACAGACCACACACAACATCCAGGGTGTTTACCCACCACATGTATTACATACCACCCCTGTAGGCTGTCCTCTATATCTACCAACCCTGACCACCTCCATAACTATACTTCCCCATATTCCCATTCCATACTTCACAGAAAAGGGCAATGTGGTCCCAACAAGAGGTTCACATGTGACATACCCTTCCATGTTGCACACACTGAACGCTGTAGATATCTATGTGTATTGCTATGTGTGCTGTTTCTTCGCACATAACATGCAGCACTGTGTTAGTAATATAGGGGACATGTATTTACATACATATATGTTTCTGTGTGTGTTTGTGTATATATATATATATATATATATATATATATATATATATATATATATATATATATAGTTTCATAGTTTCATAGTTTAGTACTAGGCTATCTGCCCTGGGGCATTTGTAAGCCTAGCCATAGTGATGTGGCTTTCGTCACCCCATGAAATGGTACAAAAATGCACAGAATAGATTTAGAATACTGTGCCTATGTCTAGTAGTGACACAATGAAGGCCCCCTTATATAATAGAATTAGTTTACTGTGCCCCTGTCTAGCAGTGACACAGATGTGACCCCTGGGGTAAACTTACAATCTCCCATCCACTCATCAAGATTTCTCTTGAAGAGAGTCAGTGAGGGGCTCTGCCTAACATGAACTGGGATCTTGTTCCAAAGCATGGGAAGCCTCTGGGTTATGAATCTATCCCTCCAGCATGTCCTATTCATACTTGTGCCGAGGTTTAAGTCTTTAGCTCTTGTGGTCCTGATGGATTTGGATTTTTTGAGGTGGAGCATGTCCATCAGATCCTGATTGGACATGGCCTTGTACGTCAGGCAGAGATCACCTCTGAGCAGGTGGTATGCTACTGAATAAGCTGGAGTTTCTTTAGTCTGGCAGAATAAGACATTTATTGGAGACTCTTGATCCTCTTGGTGAGGTACTTTTGTGGTCTCTCCAGCTGTTGCAAATGCCGGGTGAGGTACATACCAAATGGGGCATTGTACTCAATCATGGGTCTGATGAGGGAGGAGTGTAGGGGCATAATGACATCCTTGGATCTGGATGTGAATCCCTTCATGATGAGGTGTGCAAGGTAGAATGTTTTTCTAACCACTTTGGCAACATGCGTGTCAAATGAGAGGTTGCTGTCGACTTGGGTCCCTAGGTCTCTGATTACTTTTTCCGTACTCAATGGGTTGCTGTCTATGTGATAATTTGTGGGTACTTTGTTTTTCCCAAAGGGGATGACTATACATTTTTTGACATTTAGTTTAAGGCCGTGACTCCGGCACCAGTTTTCTGTTTCTGTGAGGCCTTTTTGTAGGATGTATGTGTCCGCTGGTGTATCGACTATGGCGCCTAGTTTGCAGTCATCTGCGAACTTTGTCAGCCACAACCCTCCCATGTTTGCTTTAACATCTGAGAAATAAATGCCGAACAAGAGGGGTCCCAGGACAGATCCCTGTGGGACACCACTTGTGACTGGCTTTGAGTCTGATATTGCTCCAGCGATTTTAACTTTATGGGATCTGTCCTTTAGCCAGTTTGCAACCCATCTAGTGACATAAGGGTTTACGTTTAAGCTGGTGAGCTTATCTATGATGCCTGAGTGGGGTATTGTGTCGAAGGCCTTAGCCAAGTCCAGGTAGGTTGTACGGACTGCTTTGCCCTCATCAATGGCTCTAGTGACTGTTTCGAAAAAGGCAACCAGGTTCAAAAGGCAGGATCTGCCCTTTACAAAGCCGAACTGGGTGGGGTCAAGTGTCTGTAGGTCCACTATGTCTCTGTTTATGAGTTCCATAATGATTCTTTCCATAGCTTTGCAGACCAGGCTGGTTAAGCTTATGGGGCGGTAGTTCCCAGGGTCTGTAGAGGTACCCCCTTTGTGGAGTGGGACCACTGTTGCTGTACGCCAGTGTTCAGGTACATATCCTGTAGTAAGGCTAAGGTTAAATAGCATTTTATGTGGGTTAGCTCCTCTTGGAGTTCACGTAGCACGCAACCCGGGATACCATCAGGTCCCATTGATGCTGTGTTTTTAGCTTTGTTGAGGCGGTTCTCACTTGGACATCTGAGATGACAGGAGATTACATTCAGCTGTGAGAAGTATTTCTACTTTTGGGGTGAGGGAGGGAGAATTTGCACTGAACCTGTCAGCCAGAATGCTGGCAATATCTGTGGATTCAGTGTATTTTTGCTGTTGTGAACTAACTCTGAGCATATCTGAGGGTTTCGCCCAGGTTTCTAACATAGCTGAAGAAGGCTTTGTGGTTATCTTTAGTGTCCTTAGCGATTTTTCTCTCAAAGTTGGCCTTGGATGTTTTATGAGAGAACGTAGTTTTGTGTAATGTTGATCAGAGATGTCTTCCCTTATGGGATTTTGCTCTGTCGTGCAGTAGCTTCCTTCTTTTGTTATACAATTTGTTAATGGCTGAGGTCCACCAGACAGGACGCTTGCCTTTGGTGGAGAGGGACTTGGATTTATTTGGGATTGCATGATCCATGCATTCTTGGAGATGTCCATAGAAAGCATTTGTGAAGGATTCGGCATTGTGGGATGTGGTATCCACTGGCCCAGTGGGCTTAAAGGATACCATCTCAGTCTTAAGAAGAGTGAAGTCTGCTTTTGAGAAGTTTTTCACTGTGGTCTTTTGTGCTGGGGTGGAGGTGGGATATGTATATCCAGGGTGATTAGTTTGTGGTCAGATCTCACTAGTGAGGGTATACCTCCGGTGTGGAGCATTTTGTCCCCATGTTTGTGATGATCAGGTCTAGTATATTATCTCCCCTAGTGGGAGAGGTGACTAGTTGTTCCAGTGCATTTGAATTTATGAATTCCAGGAACCTTTGGGCTAGGGTGTTAGGGCTAGAATAATGTACCCAATCTATGTTTGGGTAGTTGAAGTCTCCCAGTATGATGGTATTTTGTGATACATTCATATCCTCCAATGTCTTCAGGAAGGCTGAGTGGGGTTCCTGAGATTGGGAGGGTGGTCTGTAACATGCTACCAGTTGTATAGCAGTTTTGCCTATGGTTAGTTGCACCTGTATGGTCTCTGATGCTTCATGTGTTGCTACTAACCTGGAGGTGTATATAGACTTATGCATATAGGTATATATCTATATATGTGTAGATATATGTGATGTATATATGTGCTCATATATATGTCTACACATGGGTATCTGTATATTTGTGGACATACATGTGTATGTATATATATATATATATATATATATATATATATATATATATATATATATATATATATATATATATATATATATATGCATACCTATATATGGGGTACATTCAGACATCAGGTCCACAATCTCAAAACACCCTCCTGCACAGCTGCACTGTTCTGCCTTGCTACAACACAGACAGGTGCCACATATGGACACAGCCTGACATTAGGGGGTATATTTAGGGCCAGATTGCAGGTAACCCTATTGCACACCTATGGCATTCCTACATGCTACAATACAGGTTAACCTGAGTATCCTGCAAGAGGTGTGCTGTGGAACCTACGTGTCCATCATTATGGCATTACTTCCACCACCAGCTACTGGTCACATAATATACATACTTCCCATTACACAACACACACTATGATGGCTTACATCTTATCAGTCATTGCTGCTCTGCATGGTTGACAGGTATGGCCCACAACCCACAGGGATGGACTCTATTGTCTTTAGCAGTTGTTCAGCTGAACATCATTACAACACCTGACTAGCACATATAAATAATTCCACATCAAATATCCCATTATTATGGATGAAGTACTATGGTCAATTACATACACATACACTTCACATACCTGTTCTGGAATGCAGACTCTTCTGGATGTTTTTTTTTTCTGTTCCTTACATGCACTCTCTCTCTCTCTCTCTCTTTCTCTCTCACTCTCAGCCTCTCTCCAGTAAATGGAATGAGCTGCTTTGTATAGATTGCAGCATGGAATTTGTAGGTGATGCATATGAACAGGTGATGGCCTCTGCACCAATCAAAATCCTCCACTTGCTACCTGCACACAGCATGCTGTGTAGTACTTCCAATTACCACTGTCATGGCAACCAACTACTATAAATCCCTACATTATGTGGGTGCGGTCCCTTTACCTTTCTTGTATGATGGACCTCCTTCCTGTGTGTGGCAGCAGTGTTACAGAGAGCAGGTAGCAATATCTCTTACACAAGAACCTGCACACTCAGGCCAGCTACATATTTATAGGAGGTTCCAGAACTACAGAGAGAGTGTGAGTAATGTTGTTGTCTGAATTGTATAGCACTGGTGTTACAGGTGTTGTGTGTACATACTAATTTAACTTGGAATGCAGTCTGTCTGCATAGCTCTCAACTGTGGGCCTATCCGCTTGATGGCCAGAGGTGTGCCTATTATGTTTTGTCTATATCACTGGCAGTGTGTGTGTTGAGTGCTATCAGTACATGGCTACATCCATTTCTGTTGCTAACTTCATATTCCTGACTAAGGGTATGTTGCAGACTATCCTATAATACCAGCAACCTGCTTAGTGTATGACAACAGTTTTACTCATATAAGCCTGTGTTCCAGCCTCTGTCCTCCGCCTAAATACCAGGCTTTGTACATATGACATGCTGTCAGGGGTGTTATGCAGTGGGCAGGGAGTATGTCATGCTGCCATTCTTGCAATCAGTCCACTGCTGTTGTGTCCCCCACATATACAGTGGGGTTGGGTCCATATATGTGTGGGCTTCACCTACACAATACATGTGTGCCCTTATACACTCCAGAGGCCAGTTGTATGTTACAGTGGTATATGACTCTGTATTATTGAGTCTAGGGGGGGTGCTCCATAACTAATCTTGGCTGTTACAACATGTAGGGGTATCAGGGGTAACCTGCCTTAAGGTATCTGGATGTACATTACCATACAATTCACTTTGGGTAAATACAGGCCTACGGCCTCCTGCCATACAGACTGTTCTGTTTGTCAGTGTGATTGTGGTGGTGTCAGTTATGCCTTGTTATGTAACAGATACATCCCATTTTGTCAACTGAGGTCTTTACCCCCTAGGGATTGTGTACAGAGTGTAGATAGAGGCTGCTGGACTATACATCTGCATTACTTACTGTTGATTGATTGGTATCCTGTGGCCCAGTCTGTCTTTACTATTGTACTACTTGAAGGCCTCGGCCTGGACAGCAAAATATGTAAACCTTTCCAGACTACTGTATTAATATAACTGTTTCACAGTTGCATTACTCTGTTTATATGCATGTCAGTGTCTAAACAGCTATATGACATGGCATATACAACTGTAATAGTACACAAATAAAGCTTTCCCATGTATGCAAACCTGTGTGAGGTGTTATATCCTGTGACCTCTCTGTGGGTATATGTTGCAGGCAACAATTGTGATTTGTATGGGTGGCTCATACAGTGTCCAGTTGGTAAGGTGGTAACTGTAGGAATAGTGGCTGTTCCATATTGTGTGCACCATCTACATATGTATCTTCCTATACATATTTCAGTGTGTGTATGTGTAGTTTCATATATATATATATATATATATATATATATATATATATATATATATATATGTGTGTGTATATGTGTGTGTATATATGTGTGTGTATATCTGTATCTGCATACATGTGTCTGTGTGTATGTATCCTAGGGATGCTGATTGCTTCCACATTGTACATTCCCTATGGTAGCCAGACTGTACTGCATGATATGTTACTGATACCAGCCTGACATCATACAGGTGGGATGGAGTACTGTTAACATCTTGTGCTCATGATGTGTCAGGTCCTGGTTATGGGATCTGCAACAGTTGGTAGTGTATTTCAGGGCAAACGTGTTTGGCTGTGGGGGCGATACCTATATGTACAAGATGTATGTTGTTTGGGCCCCCTCAACCCCATTAATGGTGTATGTGGACATATATGTTTTTGTTATGTTCCAATGTTTATCTACATATGTATGTCTGTATATACCTATATAGATATACATATCTGCTTACATATATAATATACAATAATATGTTGTGATGCCAATTAGACCAGATTACATGTGTCCACTGGACACGTGTGCGAAATGGACAGCTATGTATGGGGCGATATTTTTTTTTGGGAACAAAATGCCCTTTTTTTCAGGGGAGAGTGGGATGTTGGGGAGGGATAGTAGGTATATTTGTAGAGGTAGGTTGGATAGGTTAACAGACAAGACAAACAAAATGAATACAGTGGCATTATATGACACATGTGGGGGGTAACCACCTTGATGGGGAGGGGTGCTGAGAAATCGGAAGCCCATGACCCTCCTAGTGGAAACAGTAGGAATGAGATCCCCACCCATGGGCAGTCACCACTGCACCTTCACAGCCCCGAAAGCGGCTGTGCTGGGGGCTGAGCCAGAGAGCCAGGCTGACCCTCTAGTCATGACAAACGGCCCTCGAGCTGGCATAGAAGATCTCCAAACTGCTGATCGAGCTCTTTATGTACCACAACCCAGACCTGGCAATGGGTGACAGCTTCCTGTCTGCGGCCGCTCCTGGGGGGGCAAGCCCCATCCCCTGAGGAGGTTCCACCCGAAGGTGGTGCAGGAACAACTGATGAGGAGGTCCTGGATTGGGCCTCAGATGTGCTGGTGCCTGGTGCCATGGCCAGCTGAGGTGGTACAGGTTGGTTCACTGGGACCTGCATTCCCATACATGCTATGATGTTTATGGTGTATCAACATATGTGGGTTAGTAATAGTCAACACATTCCAGGGTTTAAGTATAACAGCATGCATAGATATTCCCATTAACTCAGACACCAGATACAGAACAGTTGCATAACAAATGGAACACGTGCATATATGGGACCACAGTGGTAATAACAACATCAAGCAGTTACATTGATGGCACCATGCCACCAGTGTTGGTGTATTTCCACATAGCACATGCATAGAAACAGATTTAAATAATTATCAACCAACAAAACATATGTCCCAACATAACAGTGGAGTCATCACATACCAGTTGAGGTGGGTATGTAGTGTATTGTTGGAGATATTATGGGGGGCAGAGAAAGATGTCAATTAACAACTAGTATATTCCTGTAGTTCACATTACTTTCCTATTCAGTGCTGTTATCTGTACCTTACAAGTGTTACTAAACTACCATATTGTCTTAGTTTGGACAGTGATATGGCTGCCATCATCTTTATACATGGACTGGTTTTACCTGCAGTATACACCTCTTGCCTGGTATACCTGTGCAGGAAATGTTTGTTAACACTAACTGTTTCTACACATACTTCCAGATTCCAGGTAGATGTTGTGCACATACCTGTCCATCTCTTTTTACACAGACTCTGGCCATGTCTTGACCACATGCAGGTGAACCGGGACATATCTAGACTATTGTCCTCTTCAACCTTTACTGACTTACAACACTCTTATAAAGGATTTCCTACACAGTTATATTATGTAGCACAGTCTGGGTGACAGAGATCAGTGATACCTTATTATTCAGAGCAACTGCACACAAACAATTCCATACAATACCAGAGTAAACAGTACCAGTACAGGGTATCAAGCTTTTATTTCTCAGCATAGTTGTTTGTATCCAACATACCTGTGGGAGCAATGTTTGTTAGCACTACCTGAATGTTGCCACACAAATTACCAGATTTCACATTAGTATTATGCACATACATTTCACTCTGTTACTGTACACACTCTGGTCACAGCTTGACAACATGGGGGTGTAGATAGGACATACTTGGCTTATTACTCTCATAAAAGTTTCAGGAGTTGCTAGAGTGACAGGTTTGTTCTCATAGATGTGTGACAATCAGTTGTATTTCCTGTTTGCTGCTTAACATCTGGGAACATCCCACTGACTTCCCAGGGGGACAGGGTGACAGGCAGCAGATATGGACCTATATACTGGACATTCTGGACTTATCTGTACAGTTGTAGGGTATGGTTCTGTATGCAGCCTACTTCCACTCCCAGGTTTCAGACCATGGCTGTGTCTGCTAAAACTAAAACAGTGTCCATCACAGTTGTGTGTGCTATATAGATATTGCTGTATATCTCCTATCTGCTTTCTGTCTTATAATTCTCCTGTGGTTTTTCATTCTGATCTTGTATTCCAGCACTCTTATACAGGATTTCCTAGACAATTATATTATGTAGCACAGTGTGGGTGACAGTGATGAGTAATATCTTATTATTCAGAGCAACTGCATCAGTCACAACACCATACAATACCAAAGTAAACAGTGCCAGTACAGGGTGTCATTCTTTTATTTCTGGGCACAGTGTTCATATCTGACAGACCTGTGGAAGCAATGTTAGTTAGCACTACCTGAATGTTGCCACACACAGTACCAGATTCTACATTACTATTATGCACATACATCTCACTCTGTTACTGTACATACTCTGGTCACAACTTGACAACATGGGGGTGTAAATGGGACATACATGGTTTATTACTCTCATAAGATTTTGGGGAGTTGCTAGTGTGCCAACTTTGTTTTCATAGATGTGTGACAATCAGTTGTATTTCCTGTTTGCTGCTTATATGTCTGGGATCATCCCACTGATTTTCCAGGGGGACAGGGTGACAGGTAGCAGATATGGGCCAATTTACCTGACATTCTGGACATAACTGTACAGTTGTGGGGTATGATTCTGTATGCAGACTACTACCACTCCCAGGATTCCAACCATGGCTGTGTGTGTGTGTGCTAAAAATACAACAGTTCACATCTCAGTTGCATGTGCTATGTGGATTTTGTTGTCTGCCTTTTCGCTGTTTTCTGTCTATGTGTCTCTCAGTTGTACTACCTGACCTCTGGGGATTACACCAGTCATACACAGACATTCCTACACATCCTATTTATGTTGCACAGTGTGGGTAATAGTGCTTAATACAACAGTACTATTAAGTGATTGTAAATCTACATTACCATATGATACCAGAGTATACACATGCAGTCCAGCAGTTAGACCTTTATTGTCAGGCTATTATGCTTTTATTTACATACAAACTATATGAGACTCTTCCTGCCATATTCTCTGGTGTATGTAGTACTTGCCTTAAACAATACAGGTTTTATACTGGCAATTAATTTACTAATACTTTTAGATTTATTTCCTATGACAGTACATGGAAGAGTATTACTAACCTGCCTCACGTCGCAACCTCTCCAGGCGACAGCCATGGACCACCTGGTTCGTGGCCCACTCACTTTCCGCTGTGAAGGACATAAGAGGAATATTTAGCCATACCTATCCATAATATACATGAGCTGGCAATTATTAAACAGGTAGTGGAGTGATACTTACACACAGCTGGGACCTCCCCTGTCATTCTAGCCTCTTGGATCCACTGATCCAAGAGATCCCCCTTTCACCGCTTCAGGTCAGCATAGTGATGCCTGACCTGCTCACCAGTTCATGGTATGCCAGTGGTACTGGTGAGGTCATGGGTGAGATGGTCCCAGGCTTCTGCCTTATATTGGGAACCTTGGTACTGGCCCTGCAGCAGTCTCTGCTCATGATCTTTGACAAGGAGTCCTGCCATGACTCTGGACTCCTGGATGACCCAGTGCTGCACCCAGAAGTGCACTCCCTCTCCCCTTTCTGCCATGGTGCCTGCAAGGGGAAGCTACAACCAGTTATGAGATGTATTCCCGCCTGTTGGGTTTAAGTAGGGCTGAATTTCTGCACTTTGCCATGATTGGCCAGTTTTGAAAAGGCTAAGCTATGAGCAAACTTGCTTACTTAAGGTTGGCATTGTTTAAAGGGGTATACCACTGGGCATATTGAGTTAGCTGGCCTACACATTGCTTACACATCCTAAGTTGGCCTGTGCAATGCTTAGCAGTGCTTAAAATTGACTTTGCATTATATTTGCTTTTTGACACTGATTTATTATTCATTACATCTTATATATATGTCTGGTATCCACGATTCATGTGTGCATACACTATATGGGGTCCTTGTGTTTAGTAGGGGACTTCGAAACTCTATTACATTTACACCTCACATCTGGCCTTACTTCAGTACTCCAGTTCACATATTTATGTTATGTAGTAGGTTATAGAACATATGACTGCATACTGACTCCTTTCACATGTTCAGTTTGATTTTACTATAGTGAGGGTTTGTTTGGTGATACCTCACTTTTTATATACTGCTGTGATTGCTTGGTGGTTATCTACTGTGACTATAGTGTGTAGGGTCCTGGGTTCAAGACCTGCAAGGCTGTTCATTTTGTTGCTGGGCAGAACAGCTGCTGTTGGATACAGAGTGACAATGGCACTTTTAAGCAATTGTAAGCGGGTTTGCTTGGGTTTGCATGAGGGTAAGCAATGCTAACCTCCGGTTAAATATGCTTACTTAGAGTTAGCTTCAATACTGTTTAACCTGTGGACGCATTGCTTACCCTGCACAAACGGGCTTAAACCTGCTTACTAGTGCTTACATATTCTCACTTCCATTTACTACTGCTTAATTCTGCTTACACTTGCTTACTACTGCTTACTCCCGCTTACCGCTGCACTAATTTAGACAGTAATATCTAATGGTTCTTGGGAAGTTGGGAGATTTGGAAGCTGTATGGAATTATCATTCATTACACATTTTACCTTCCATTTGTATCCATGATTCCTGTGAACATATACTGTATGGAGAAGATGCGATTATCTGTGGACTTTGCAGCACTATGACACTGACAAGCAAAAATAAACTGCACAACAACGTACACGGTCAGAAACTTTAGGTCTGCTGAAGTGACTTGTGAGTCGTGAAAGCACTAACCTTTTTTATTTTTTATTTTTTCTGTGATTACTAAAGTTTCTGACCATGTGCGCTATTGTGCAGTTTAATTTTGCTTATCTTACATTTTTTACTGCACTATACTGCACCCTGCATCTGTTTTTTTGTTCTTTTTTTATGACACTGACACCTCACATCTGTATTTAATGCAGTACTCCAGTTCACAAATATATGTTATTTAGTAGGTTATGCAACTAAAATATTGGTCATAACGTGATTTGACATGGAAAATGGAATGTGCTGTAGTGGGACTCGAACTGGAAATGTCTGCTCGTAAGGCGAATGCTCTGCCCACTACAGTATTGCTATACTGCTTCATTTGCATATATCTTCCTTGCTATCCTCTTCATCCATTTAAGCTGCATTAACCGTAGCTAAGCAATGGGCAAACCCACGCACCTATGGTTAAATTTAATCTGTTTCATAAAAATAAAAAATGGTATATTTATATTATGTATTTACTATTGCTGTTGTACACGTGGGTGGATGTTGCTGGGGGTATGCGGACACCTATGAGTGGTCTCACTCATTCTTTTGGGGTTTCTGCTTTTCTTCATTGTGGGGGCATGTACATTCTGAGAGCTCTGCTCTCAGGCACGCCCACTGCACTCGCACTCTTTTACGCTCCATGTAAGATTAGGAACTCAGGCAGCGCGCCTTCATTAATATGCATGGCACACTTCTGTCCTGCTCCTAAATGGCTGCTTCTGTGAAGGACTAAGCTAGGCCTGCATAGAAGATTAGTAAATCCTGGGGCATGTTTTACACAAAAGTGTTTATGTGAATCTTTATACAAGGTACCACTCTTCTGAGCAAAAGCATTTTTAAGGTTTACTGTAAAAAAATTTGATAAAGAAATCTGCCACCCAGTGTCCCCACAGGAATATTAATTTGCTGTTGGTACCTAATGATGTAGTCATATGGACAAACACAAATTATGTTAATTGTTATGCAGAATGAATTGTAAATCACTTATGTAATTGCCAACTTGTTAATAGCCTGACAAAAAATAACTAGATTTAGCTTTTTGTCCAACTGCTAACAATCCAGTCCCCATCACCATTTATCTAATCAATTACACCATCACATGCCACCAACACTTTAATATTAGTATAGTATATCAGGATATATGGCTATAACATTTCACCATTTTGGAGATGGGTTTCTATTTTTTAATATATTTGCTTAAATATAAAAACTCCATTAAAAATAATATTCACAAGCATGGAGTCATTTGTGAACCTTCTTATTTAAAAACAAAGTTAATACAAAAATCATTGCATATGATGTTACATGGCTAGCTCTTACAAACAACAATCTTTTCTCAGCCACACTTGGCCTTCCTTCTCACTCACTTCATTTTTTCCTTTTGCACTAATGTATCTCAGTTCAAGAATTTCTTTTTCCTTTTACTCCACCTGCATCTGCAGCAGTCTTACTTGCATTTTTTTCAGCTGCTTCTCCAAGCGTATCAAACACCAACACTTTTCTATTTCCAGAATGCCTTTAAAATAGCAGGAAACAATTTCAATTTCAGCATTTTATGCTTGCACTCTCTTAATGTATCTAAAACGTGAGATTTTTTTTATTCAGAACTCGGTAATTATACTCCACAAACATCATGCTCCAGGCTACAGATAGCTTTCTACATTGCCAAGACTTTCACAATGTTTGTTCTCTCTCTCACAGCAAGTCAAAAACTCAGTATTGGCTTGTGTTTCCCATATCTGATGTCAAAGTTGTAACTAATGCAAGGCAAAAGGGTGCAGCTATTCAGGGAGAAATCAATTAAGGAGGAGCTACTGTAAGGTGCTGATGATATGGGAGTACAGTAATGGCATTGCTTCATGAAGCAGTGAGGATAACATGACATATAACCAAATGCTGATACTGCATTTAAGTCATGTCTGAAGTTCTGAAGAGCTCAGTATGTGGTGATTTATCCATAGCAAGCTGCTTGTTACATGTGTAGCAAACATCTTCAACTTTGAGAAGACCTTTATTTATTTGTTTGTTGATTGATTGATTGATTTTTCTCTCTTCAGCTTTAAGTTGAGATTGCCATCTGTTCCAAGCAATGGCAAACACTTTACTAGTGCAACACACAAAGGAATCTTTAGTAAATATGGTCCAGTCTGTCATTTTAAGCTCTCTTATTATTCAGCAAATCATTTTTTTCATGCTCCAAAATGCCATGTAATTTTAAATTATATTTTCATGCTTGGAATTCTAGTTGAGTGAGGTGCAGCTTAATTTGGTCACGCATTTAACTGTACATGTTGCTTTTTCCTGAATCCCTCCCCCTTTGTTGCTTAACTGGATCTATCATAAGGTATAGGTTGTATATGTTCAGCATCAAAGAAGGTAAAATCATTCAGCCATTGCATATAAACATCAAACACTCCTGTTAGATTATATACTTCAGTTTGTTTTGCCTCCAGAGTATTGGGCACCTCACAAAAATCTAACATTTATTTATTTATTTACTACAATTTGAAACTTATATTAACAAAACAAATCAGAAAAAAAGGTAGGTACAATTTTTGCTCTGTCCTCATGCACGGTGTGCTTATTAAAATAGCTGGTGGCTGTCTCTTAAATATATATACATTGACTTATTATACTACACTAAAGTTATAAAAATAGACAAAGGGAATCAGTTTAATACCAACTTTAACAAAGTTATTACAATTTACAATAATTCAACCTTGATACCTTTTTAACTTCTTTGAGTAATGAAAACCAATTACAGTGACTTATTTCTCACTCCCAAGCTAATTCTCCCACAAAATTTTAATCTTCACCTTGTCCCTTTTCAGATCATAATTCCCTGTTATTAACAATATACTTGGAATTCAATCAATTAGTTATTACTTCAATGATTCCTTCATGTTGTTGTTGTTGTATCTTTCGGCTTTTCCCGGTTAGGGGTCGCCACCGCAGAACTCCGGTCCACTAATGATTGGCAGTAGATTTTTATGTACAGAGTTGCCAGCCCTGACGCATAGCCTTCAACGAAAGTACGCCCATTCACGCATGTCTCCACACAGAAGACGCTTTAGCTGAGAATCGAACAGGACAATGTCTTACTGTGAGGTGACAATGCTACCGCAGCACCACCGCCGCAGCTGATGATTCCTTCATATATCACAAAAATTAAAGACTTTAAATCTTGGATAATTTCTGAACTTCAGCTTTTCTTAGAGATTAATTAAAACCTGAAGCAAACAAAATTATGGTTTGGGATTCTCTTAAGGCTATATATATATATGGTAAAACCATTAGCTGGTACAAAAATAAAATTAAAGAATGGGACTCAGAGTTACAGCAACTCCAAAATCAAATATTATCTATTAAATCTAATAAGAATGTAATTGCTACAGATAATAAAAAGAAAACAGAAGAAGCACATAAGAAATACAATGAAATATTATCCCATAAAACTAATTTAGCTATAGAAAAACTGAAATTAAATTCTTATGCTACCTCTCATAAGCATCTTCATAACCTATGAAAGTAAAGATACAATCAAAAATTAATAACATTGAGAGTATCTTTCATGAAGGGAAAAGGAAAAAGTCTCGGACATAGGGGACATTCTGGAGGCTTTTAATTATCATTATGCAGAGCATCATAAAGATAAAATAAGTACAAATGAATGTGAGAAGTTAGAGAATATAGTTCCCAACATAACAAGAATTCCTGAGGAACTTAAGTTAGATCTACAAAAAACTATTACTCAAAAGGAAATTATAGATGGGATTAAAGGAAGTAAGTCTAATAAAGCACCTGGAATAGATAGCTTAATTATTGAAATTTAAAGATGTTTCCCTTCTTCTATAATCTCTCTCCTACATAAAACCTTTCTTGAAGTTCAAACATTAGCAAATATTCCTCCTTCTTGGAGATATTCTCTAATTTACCCTATATTAAAAGAGAATAAGGACTCTAATCATTGCAACTCATATAGACCAATTTCTTTGTTGAATAATGATTATAAACTATTTATGTCAATTGTGGTCAATAGATTGAAAATACCCATATCTAAAATAATTAATGAAGACCAAACTGGTTTCATATATAACAGGCCTACACAGGATAATATTAAAAGAGTATTAACACTGATAGATTACCTCAATAGAGGAAACCATGAAGCATTGATAATATGTCTAGATATTCAAAAGGCCTTTGACTCCTTAAATTGAGGTTATTTATTTAAAGTCTCACAGTTATTTGACCCCTCCTTTTTATAACAATGATAAAGAAAATCTATGAAAATAATCTAGCATATGTCAAATTAGGTCCCTTTACTTCCAAAGCAATCCAACTCATTAGAGGTACTAGACAAGGATGTCCCATGTCCCCTATCCTATTTGCTCTGGCTATAGAAATACTTGCCATTTTAATACGTAATAACCCAAAGATAAGAGGTATACATGTATATGATCAATATATATCTAAAATTATGATGTTTGTTGATGATGTCTTACTTACCTTACCCAACTATAAGGAAGTGTTAGGTGAAGTGAATACAGTAACAACAAATTTCCAAAGACTCTCAGGACTCTCCTTCAACAAATCTAAATCAATATATTTATTATTAAATAAAAAAAGAACATACAGGTTCCAGTTAATCATATTATTGGAAACCAAGTTTCAACTCTAGACTATTTAGGAATAGCCCTAGGTAATAATATAGAGGAAACCTTACAGCTTAACTATGCTAAAGCCATAGACTTAATCAAGACATTAATAAGCAAATGGAATAATTTGTTTATAACATTTGATGATAGGTTACAACTGATAAAAATGGTTTTGTTACCTAAAATATTATATATATAGCACAAGCCCTTATACTTGCACCAGGAAAGAAAATCCTTAAAAAAATCACCCCAACCCTGATTAAATACCTATGGTACCCTAAAAGAAATAGAGTGGCATATTCTCCTCATATCAGAAAATGGGACCAAGGGGGGGTTAAAATTCCCAGAGACTGAAACTTATATAAAAGCATCTATAATTAAAATAGTGATGAATTAGATAAATCCTAGATATTCTTCCAATTGGAAACAGTTACACTCCATTATATTAATGAATGAAACTTATTTATCAAAAAATGCTTTGGTAATGACAAAGATAAGATATGGCACTATTTAAGTTTAAATTTGCAGTATAGTACAACAAAATTAACAAAACTAACACTAATAAACAATATTTTTGATATGTTTAGAAGATTCAGGAACACAAATTTAGATATAAAACTGTGGCATAGATTTTTGATACCATTTACTATTACAATGGATTTCCCTGATAAAGCACATAGAGATATTTTTGCTTTATGGGAAAATAACAACCTATTTTGTTGGTTGCAATGTATTGAAAACCAACACGCTTTGAACACACAAAGTATATTGTCAACTTATGGCCTATCCCCTAATGACTGGTTATTTCTTCAGTGTCACATAGACTGAAGATCTGTGTAGAATAATACATAACTCATCTTTCAAAACCGTACCAAAAATTATAAACTAGATTTTTGGAATTCTATATAATAATATCATTGTTAAGAATGAATTATCATATCTATATAACACTTTGTCTATAAGGCAGCTCCTAAAGATTCTTACTGGCAATATCTAACCAAAGGGTTTCAAGTATCATTATCAATGGAAGATAAAGCAAACATTTTATTTTCAGTTAAACTAACTTCTTATTCACAATTCTGGGGGATTTTTCATTGGAAATTTCTACACAGATCCTTTTTGACACCTGAGTAACTCGCAAAAATGAACAAGTTATATTGGAGATGTCATCTGTCCACTAATGCTGACTGGCCTCATATTTTTTATGACTGTACTAATCTAAACCATATTGGAATGAGACTGACAAAATTCTTTAAGTTATCTATACTGATATATTTGTTTTGACAAACCCCCGGTTTCACGAATCCTCCGTGTAAGACTTAATAAGTCTTACTCGGAGGCTGCAGTTGAACGGTATGACATCAGCATGCCATGAATATTCATGGGGGCATGCTGACTCAACCGTAAGTCTTACATGGACCGGGTAGGAAAGCAGGGGGCATGTCCGACTGCCAAGCAGTCTAAACGTCCATGCCCCTGCAAGGTTTGTAAAAGGAAAATGAAAGCATAAAAGAGCGAGTCCACTGAAATGTCCTAGCACCAAACACCACACTCCCTGACATTGTAAACCCCCATCACAGTTATGAAAAGTAAAAAATTAATTTTATTTTTTTTAAATTCCCGAAATAGCTGCCCGTATTTGTGCGTGTGTACGCGTGTGTGTCCATTGCTTAGCTGTAGTTAGCAATTCCGACATGGAAGAGCATAAGAAAGAATGTTTATGCAAATCACACCAAAGAGCAATAGCGTAATGGTAGAGTGTTCGCACAAAGAAGAGGCATTCATGGTTCGAGCCCCACCACTCCCCTTCTTATTTATGTTTTAAATCAGTACATGGAATAATACCTGACACATATGATTAAAATATCAGTAAAAAACAGTGAAATGGCCAATGTATCAGTGAACAAAATATTAATTTTTTAAAGGATCCTGATACATAATTGCTTGCAGTTAAGCAGTGCTTTACCCAGCGCAATAGAGTTGCCCATAGTTTAACAGCACTTTACCCAGCGCAATAGAGTTGCCCATAGTTTAATAGCGCTTTACCCAGCGCAAAAGAGGCACCCATAGTTTAATAGCACTTTACCCAGTGCAATAGAGGTGCCCATAGTTTAATAGCGCTTTACCCAGCACAATAGAGGTGCCCATAGCGAAATAGCACTTTACCCAGCGCAATAGAGATGCCCATAGCGAAATAGCGCTTTAACCAGCGCAATCTGTTTGTGAGGATGTGAGCGCAACGCCAACTAGCGCACCATAGGGAAACGTGGAGCAACGTAAGGTAAAGTTGCTTAAACGCAGCCACGCCCCCTAGCCTGTCTGGACAGTATGAAAATAAAATAAATGACAAGGTTTGAACCCAGAACTCTGTGCATCCTAATCAAAGCACAGAACCACTAAGCCATGACAACTTAGGAGATACAGCCACTGTTAACATACATATACTTAGTAATGGTAGATTAACCATTACTAAGCAGGTCTGCAGTCAGCCAAGAATTTTCAAAAATGGCCAATCACAAAAAAGTGCGGGAAATGCGGCATATTTAAGCACCATAGGTGGAAATACTCACCATAACTGATTGTAGCTCACATCTGCAGTTAGAATGGCTGGTGCATGAGAGCGTAAATGCTTCAGAGCGCAACGTTGGGGCATCGAGGAGTCAAAATACATGGTTTGGATCCTTGTCCACCATCATGAGTCAAGACTCCTGCAGGGCCAGTTCCAAGGGACAGAGTACAAGGCAGAGGCTTGGAACTGGTTAGCTCATGACCTCACCAGTGTCACAGGCGTTCCTTGGACTGGTGAGCAAGTCCATCACCCCCATGCAGACCTGAAGAGATGGAAGCAGGACAGCCTAAACCAATGGATACAGGAGGCATGTGGGATGCAGGATGCCCCACAACTGAGAAGGTAGCCATGGAATGCAGTATGTAGGAATTGATAATTAATTCTGTATAATGGATAGGTATGTCTCAATATCCCTTAATTTATTTTACAGCTGCAGGTGACCGTGCTGCAAATCAGCAAGCCTATGAAGATAGGCTGATAAGGCTGCGCCACCAGGCAGGTTAGGGATTATTCTGCATGTATTGTTATAAAAAATAGGGGAGAGAGCATGAAATAAAGTGTTGTAGTCCAATAATATAGCAGCCATAAATGGCCTGAATAAGTCCTCTGCATGTACTGTCAGATAAAAAAGTCAGAGAGACAGAAAAAGAGTGGAGTAACCCATTAAGAAAGGTAACATATTTCGGGAATAATATCTCTGCAGGTACTGTCATATAAAATAAGTGAGTGAGCCTGAAAAGAGTGTTCTAACCTATTAATAAAGATATAATATGTCTTGAATATGTCTTCCATATGCACCGATATAACAAATAAAGGAGTGAGCCTGTGGAAAAGTGTGTAATGTCATTAATAAATGTCTAAAACCCAGTGTGTCTGTGTCACTTCGTTGGAAATGTTGTACCCTTGCATTATACAAATAGTACTGTTTTAAAAAGTGCTGGCAACCCAGAGTTGTGCAGTCCCATATAAAGTGGGTGATGGAAGTACTAGTAGCTGTGAAGCATATATACAGTCCTCAACAGTCAGTTACTGGCTGGCATGCATAAGTAAATCTGGCACACGAGTAGCATGTTAATTTGTTCCCCAGAAATGTGAGTGTGTGTCAAGAAATGCAGGGTTCTGTACAAATAGAAGTGAAAATGTCATGTGAAAACATCCAGATATGTAGATAAAGAAATATAAATGCAATCAAGGAATATGTAGCAGTAATATCTGCATCTTGGACAGTTAGTATGTCAGATATAGGTCAGGCATATATTGAACTAGCCAGACCCATTACACAACCTAATGCCTGGTGGCAAGAGTAATAATACATGTAGGGGATATACACTTGCAGTCACTAGGAATGTAGTGTAGACTAAAAGTAGTTATAATATGTTAATCGAGGTTTTTTTCTACACCCTACTGTATGTGCATAAACCATGCAATTCCACACCTCAATGGGTATGTGTAATCTTAAATATTTGTTGGGACATATGTCCTATTGTTTTATAAATATTTGCATTCATGTTGATGCATGTGCCCTGTTCAAACCCACAATCATGGTGGCCTGTTGCTACCAAACATCCCTGCATGCTGTTGGAATATCCACTGATGTTCAATATATGCATGTGTTATGCTTGCTGTTCAACTGTTGGAACCTTGGTGTGTTGGGTTAATGGGAATATTACTGCATGCTGTTACCACTAATCTGGAATGCTGTTGTTTATGTTGTAATTAAACACACCTAATCACAGAACGTATGGGAAGGCCGGTCCCAGAGGACCCACCTGTCCCTCCTCAGCTGGCGAGTGCACCTGGCATGAGCAGGTCCGGTGCCCAGCCCAGGCTCCCCTCCTCCATTGGTCCTGTGCCACCTTTGGGTGGAAGCGCTGCAGGGGATGGGGCTCATCCCCCCCATGCAAGCGTGGGTGGAGAAGGGCCACCTGTCACCCTTCGAAGGGTCCAGGCCGTGGTGCGTAGGGAGATCCAGCGTTCAGTCGCTGATCCCCTATGCCAGCTTGAGGCAAGAGTGGTGCGTCTCATGGGTGAGCCTGCCCGTCCTTCGCAGCCCCCAGCACAGCCATCCTCAGGGCAGAGAAGGTGCAATGGTGACTGCCCATGGGTGGGGATCGCAGTCCCACTGTTACCATCTGTGGACTCATGGGCTTGCGATTTCCAAACATCCGTCCCCGTCAATTGTGTTCACCCACCCCATGTGTCATACACCGCCCCTGTATGTGTCTTGTCTGTCTTGTATGTTTACCTCTCCAACCTACCTCCCCGAACATACCTACTTCCTCTACCTCACTTTCCACTCGCACCTGAAAAAAAAAAAAAAAAAAAGCAATCTGTATCCACAAAAAAATTACGCCCCATACATAGCTGCCCATTTCGCACACATGTCCACTGGACATGTAAACTGATAATTATAATTGGCAATATAACATACTTTGTTGTCCTTCAAATTTCACTCCAAATTTATTGCATATGCACATCTGTTGCTAGTAAAGAAATGGGCAGCTATGGACCTTCCCTACACCCGTCCTGCACATCCCGAGCTTGTTTACCTACTGTTTGTTCCTCTTTGTGCCCCCTTTTTCACCACTTTCATATCTCCCAATTTTCTTTTCTTTAAAAGAAATTAGCGTGGGGGTTAGCGGGAGTAAGCACTTTTAAGCGGTAGTAAGCGGGTTTAAGCGAGTGTGCTCATGTGTGCACTTAGCTAAGCATCGTTAAGCATCACACAAACCCATGCAAACCCACTTACAGCTGCTTAAAAGTGCCTTAGTCACTCTATGGAAGGGTCGTTGTTCTGCTCAGCAGCAAAAGAAAAGACCTCTGTCAGTCTCAAACCCCAGACCATTGACACAATAGACTGCATAAATTACCACTAAGCCACAGCATATATACAAATAACTTGGTGCTGACAGAAATATATCATGCATTACAATGAGGGAATGTAAATGGAAATTAGGAATGGTATAACACAAATCCTGTTCTGTGGGTCTTTACCAGCAGTTGTTGTGGAATTGCATACCATGACTGTGAAAAGAGAACCAGCCATCCAAGTGGGGAATAATGTTACAGCAGCACCTTACAAACACCACACAGTATCAGACCAGGATAAATACTGGCAAAGTTGACTAGGGCAGAGGGCAGACACCCCAACTGTGACTGCTTTACAGGGATGTCCCTGATTTGTAAACAAATGTTAGCTGTGCCCCACTGAATCACTCTGGAAAGTACTAACTTTAGGCAGACAAGTGTGGAATCACACGTAATGAATAATCTCAATAGGTGAGAGTAGATACTGCTTGCACGTCAGAAAAGGTGTAGGTATACATATGCTCTGATTCCCAAGAAAGTCTCAACTGCAATATGTCTGTAATATATTGCAGGTGTACCTAACGTATATGTACCTTTTACTGAGGCCGTTCAAATATATACCTGAGAGTATCTGAGGCCTGGCAGAAACAGAAACACACAGGCATATCAGCATTACTGCTGTTACACACTGCAAATAGCTTTGGAAGGAGTTCCACAAGTATGCCCTTATGTAGGAGTACAACACAGAAATATCACACGATGTAGCCATGTACTGCTAACAACCAACTGTGACAATGCCAATGTGCCAGTGCTGAAAAGACTGGTGTGGTGTACAGACAAAGTATAATAGGCTAACCTCTAGCTACCATCTGGATATGTCCACAGGTGGGAGCTACGCAGACAGACTACTTGCCTTGATAGACTAACAGGTACACAGCAATCCTGTATGTTCAGCAAGTTAAACCTCACATGATAATAAAAAATGCTTTTTGCAGTTCTGCACCCCTACCCAAAGGTACAACACACCTGTGTAGTTAGGCAAAAACCAGGGTGTAGGTAGGCATACTCAGTACTGAAATATGTCCAGTTGTGTTGAGCAGCCTGTGTTAATTGCAACACAAACAAACCACAAACTGTTCAGAGGTGAGTAACATAATAATTACAGTATAGCAGTTCACAAACACTGCATGTGCCACAGGAATACAGTGCACTAACCACATTTGTATGGCAGCTAAATGCCTAATTCAGAAAGAAAGTACATACTCCCATGTATCCTGTGTTAGCATTTGGAGGGGTGAGTACATGTCTGCACTGAGAAGTGTGTACTGGAAGCAGCAACATTCAGGTTTCAGTACAACATGCATATCACTGGCTACAACCCTAGCTTCAGATAAGAGACATATATCAACCTTCTGACTGACACAATAGTGTCCAGAGCAAACAAGCATGGGCCCCACCTTGTAAAGCTGAAAGGGCTATGCCTACCTAACCTAGCATTTTATAGCAGTGGGCTGCAATCACAGTGAGTAATGCAATCAGCACACAGCAGGCTACATGCAATTACTGAATGGTAGGCAGCAATTGGTGCAGAGGCTATCACATGCACAAGTGCAGATACCTAGTAAAGCAGGCTGTACCTGCTGTCCACACATGCAATAATATCATTGCAGGTACAGGGAGATAGAGAGCGAGAGAGAGACACAGACAGAGACAAAGACAAAGACAACAGAGAGAGAAACTGAGACAGAAACAGAAACAGAGGAGAAAAACCAAAACAAACAACCAACCAAAAAAAAAAAAAAAACCTACAAAACTGTAACAGACGGAGCAGGGAAATACAAAGGTAAGGTATGTGTAACTCATATGTATGTGTTGGTATGTAGTAGATGTTCCTGAAGAGTACTCTACACACTGCAAATCATCCATGTGAGGCAGCAGTACGTTTTTATCTGTATCTGCATATGTGCATAGGGCAAGGGACATACTGCAACTGTTAGTGAAGGGTGGACAGATATCTGTTGTTGAAGGTTGTTATGTGCATATATCTATGTAGGTCATAGTGTGTGGCATAGAAAACAGCATGCAGTGCTGATATATGTCATGTGCTAGTTAAACGCTATGGGACTGATTTGTCAGATCTGCTGTGTTAGAGCCAGTGAGGCCTGCTAAAGCTACATGGGCCGAGGACACCCACATGCATTCTGCACAACACTGTGCAAAATAATCACATAACTGTACATCCCACAACTGTTGCATAACTGATATCCCCACCATGAAAGGTGGACTATACATGTGCCTATATGTACATCTATGTGTACAGCAATGGATGTGTACATGTATGTATATAGATATGTATATATATATATATATATATATATATATATATATATATATATATATATATATATATATATATATATATATATATATACATATAGAGAGATAGAGAGACATGGGGCCATATGTACTGCAACAGGTGTGTGGTGACCAAGGCATGGACTGTAGACAAGTGTAGATACTGCAGTGCCATTCCTTCTTTCCAAAACACTGTACCCATTAACTACCACATAGGCAGAGATCTACTCAACACCGAAGGTGTGATAAGGGAACATGGGACACAGGTGGACAGTAGCCACCTCTTTGATAAAGACAGTGCCACACTAGACCTGTAATCTGTCTGTGTGGTATGTGTCATGACAACAGGTGTGTCATCTAGGGAAATATAGGTCGGTGTTCCCCTCAACTCATCACAATGCCCTGTGTGGTATGTACCTCACATGACAACTACAGCAGGTGGAAAGGCCACAGACATACCGCACAGAGGGTACTACTGGCCACAAACATATGCCCTATGCAGACTGACTCACAAAATCACATCCAGACTGTATTGCATACTGGCCACACAGAGGTGACCTCTGCCGGACATACAGAGGTATGTCACACCCATAGCTGGGTGACAACCACCATGGCAACATATCACAATCCCTCCGGGATACACGCCCTAGGGCCCTAAACCTCGTCAGCTCACTAAACAGCACATGCTGGAGGGATAGGCTCCTATCTCAGAGATATGCCATACACTGGAATTGACCACCTAGCAATAGCAAACAAGGCTTCCCATCAGCAGTTGTCATAAATACCCCTGAGGAGTGTTTGGGAGATTGGTAATACACCCCAGAAACCCCCTCTGTGGTTCTGGTTGGCAAGGGCAAGTGAAATCAAAGTACATGTGTGTCAAAGGCCAGGGTAGCATATGGCTAGGCTGCCGTAGGCCCTAGGGCCAATAGCATATAACCTACTCATGACACTATGCACTCACACATGTACTCAATGCAATACCTGCTATGTGAGGTTGAATAAGTGTAACGCTGAATGTGTGCAAGGTCTGTAAAGGTGTGATAGGTTAGTGTGAAGTTGTATCTGATATGGTAGTGTCTATCCTAGCTGTGACACCAGGGAAAGATGTGTATTGTACTGTTAGGCAGACATAGTAGTATGGCATACAATGTGATGTAGTTCCTTGTTGACGACTGTGGTATCTCATTGTAGGCTAAAGCAATACATGTATGCTTAGTGAGTGGCACTGCTGGTGAATCCAACTCCCATAGGAACTGTAGTACTACCTGAAGCTGTAGGCCTAAACAGCACAGTATGGTGTTTGTTCACATTGCTTGGAAACACTGTTATGTGTGTTTCCTGTAGTCTGCACAGAGGACAAATCTCAGGCATAAGGGTCTATAAGTAGTGGCACACAGTACTGTATGGTACACAGGTAATGCTCATCTGTGTTGGCATACAGTGGTGCGTTGTATGTTTGTCTGATGTGTGTGTAATTATGCCTGTACCATGGTTGCAATCATATGTATGTTACAGGGTATACATGTGTATCCAGCAACATACATACTCTGTAACAGCAGTATGCCACCTATAGTAACAACTGTACTCATATGTTAGGCAGGGCTATGGCATCAATGACTAGTGTGGTTAAATGGTAATACTGTAACTGTACTTTACATTCATTGCAATGGATGACATCTCTGTTCATGCATTGTCATGATATATACCCCTGTGTCGTGGTTGTGCATTGTGTCACAAAAAGTGTGCCGGGTACTGTTGTATAGTGCTGTGATATATGGAGTATGCCAGGCACTGTTAGTCAGTTGTGGCCTGAGAACCAATAAGTGGTAGTGAACGTGTGTAACCCCTGACAGAGAAATGGATGGTATATATATGTCAGTAAAGTGATATCTTTGGTTAAATGTTTAAAGTGTGCCACAGGACTCACTCACACATATTGGTCATATCTTTTTCAGCCAGATGGCCCACCAATGCAACCCATCATATACTGCAGCGGAGGAAGAGGAAATCATCCAAAGCCTGGTGCAGCAGTACACTATGCTGTTTTCCCGAAGCAGCCAGCACCAGCAGGAGTGGACTGCTCTGTGGCAGGATCTTGTTCGTCGGGTAAATGACATAGGCATGCATAACCGGACATATGAGCAGGTACGCCATCATTGCAGTGATTTAATTAGACATGTCCGGCAGCGTTCATCTGATATCCAAAGACAACAGCTTGCCACAGGTGGTGGGGTGGCCATTTATTCCCCCCTCACCAGAGTGGAGGAGCTGCTCCTAAGCATGGTGGCTCCTGGACAACAGCAGCAACAACCTGTGACATGTGTTGTCATGGAGGCCGGAGCCACCCAGCATGTTCACATGGAGCGAGCAGGTAACATGCCCTATCTGTAGACTACAGTTGACTGTATTGTTAGATTATCTCTACGTGAGATGTGTACTGTGTGTTTAGCATTTGTGCTGCCTAGAGTTATGCAATACTGATATTTGGAATATTATCTCCACACCTGTGACTGTTGACTGTTGTTCTACTGTAGTTTGACATATCCACTTTAGCAATGCCACAGTTGTGGCCACTGACGAACTCTCTCATATTCTCGTAGGTCCCTCTGGTATGACAGCAGGCCAGATGATCCATGCTGGTGAGTGTGGTATACCTGCAATGTTGGTAATGAAATGTGCATGTCATAGGTGAGGTGTAGGCCATGTACACGTAACACACCTACGCATAATGCATGCCGTGCATGTTTGCTGTAAGGCATTGCACAGCTCAGTAATGTCAGTAGCTGCCTCAATGACATGCAATACACAGAGCATCAGATACAGTTGTGGCAACACCGTACTGCACATTGAATAGGCATAGTTGCTACAGCTGTACACAACATAACATGTTTATAATACGCAGTACACAAAAACATCCTACATATGGTGTTACCACACACCTGCTGTAAGGTCACACTTCAGTATCCCACATGTCATTCACACACATATGATGTACCTCAAGGGTAGAGGCCTATCATGGAGCTGTGCAACACTCTTCAACACATAACACAGTCATGTTAGGCAATGCTCCCTATCCTATTGGGCACCTCACACACCCATGTACAAAGTGGCTGTGTAATTGTGAACGTAGCCACGGCACTGCAGTTCAGGTACAGCATGCTAGGCAGAGGTCTGTCACACATTAGTAGCCAAGAGTGACCACAAGATGCATGATGATGATGGCACATGGTACTACACCCCATCCAGTTACAGTGATCACAGTACTACACATAGCAGTCATTGCTTTGCACCTTAATGTTGTGTGTGTGCAAACATATGCACCTATACACTATATGCATAGCATGTTGTGTGTGTGCTTACATATGCCAGTATACACAATATGCACAGCAGTCGCCATCTGTACAAAGTGTCACATATATGTGCTGGAATGCTATTGGGTGTATAGGTCACATGACACACATTGGGTATGTGTGGTGTTTAATGTTGCAACCATAACCACTGTACAACTGCCATGTTGAGCATTAGGATTCCTTCATGTCTACATGCACCACTCATCCCGTGTGTGTACATAGCATGCATGTGCTACACCTGTCCCCACTATTATCTGCTATGGACACAGACACTGTAATCACACATGGCAATCTATGTGCCACACAGATAACACATGCAGCCATGGTATGTATACTTGTGAGTGATGGTGCACAGGACATTGTAGAGCTGATAATACATGCACAGCAATGTTGTGTCCATGTACACATTGTGTTCCAGGGTGTTGCCCATCACTGAACAACTACACACATGCATCAAAGCCATGTATAATGTCATTAAATAGGGCCCTCTACACTTGCACTGCATGGTCTTGAGTAACATATATTCTGCATGCTGACACGTGTGAGGTGACTGTTTGCCTTGTGATACTGGCACCCACCTTCATCCTTTATTGAGTATGTGTTGGATTGCTGGTGTGTGTGTGTGTGTGTGTGTGTGTGTGTGTGTGTGTGTGTGTGTGTGTGTGTGTGTGTGTGTGTGTGTATGTGCTGTAGTGAGGAGTGTATTTGTGTGCATGTGTGCATGTGTTCATGTGTGCATGTGTTCATGTGTGCATGTGTTCATATGTTCATGTGTGCATGTGTTCATATGTTCATGTGTGCATGTGTTCATGTGTGCATGTGTGCATGTGTGCTAACATCATGTACAGATTGTAAAGTGTGTTTCCTGTCTTTCTCTCACAGGTGCTGAGTTTGGGGTGGCTGACAGCAGCAGGGAACCTGAAGTGACTGCCACTAATAGTGGAGATGATGAGACATGTATTTTGGCACAGGAAGGTTTGACAGGGTCTGTCGTTGGTCCACCAATCGACAGTACACAGTGTTCAACCCCATCTATGCACACACTCATACTGCTGATACATCCCTTATCACCAATGGCCTTAGTCGAGGGACAGCATACAGTTGGCATTGACCAGGAGAGTGTGGTACCCATGGCACTTGCATCCCCTCACAGCAGCCATAGCCAGATTCCTGGAACGGTACCACAAAGGCAGATGTCCAGGGGTTCTCGGGGGAGCACCACTGTTCGTATTGCCCCTGGCAGATGTGCCCCCAGAGGTATTACAACCTTCAATATGTTCCGGGCTGTAATGCAGGCACAGGCAAATATGGAAAGGTACACCAGACAGGGACTAAGGGCGCAGAGGGCCCATTACAGTGCTATCGATGACAGCATCCGTGACCTTGCCGGTGCCATCCGGAATTTCACCGAGGTCATTGATAGATATTGGGGGGAGACAACAGACACCCTCTACAATGTCCCTTCCATGAGCCAGGAATGTGTGGGACAGGTGAGATGTTGACGCAGATGCATGCCAGGAACTGCAACAGCTGGCAGTCGACACAGATGGCACACAGATCACAGCCACTCCCATAGTGGCAGTACCAGCCCCAGCAATGCTGGGGTTGGTCTGCCTATTGACCGTCCTGGTAGACCACGTGCACGTGGCTCTGGCCAGTCCCAGGAGGGACATGGGTCCAGTCATCATACCTCTGCCTCTGATGATAGTACTCAGTCAGGGTTGGTACCCAATACTGCCTGTAGCACCCCTGACAGGCACAAGTACTGTGTCCATGCTCAGAGACAGTGATCTGTACAGCCTAGCAGGTACAGTCTGTGGCTGTCCCACAACCTCCTGTATAAGGCAGCCACATGGTGGAGCTGTGTGCATGCAGACACACACACAGTAACCAAACAAGTAGGGCTCACACATACACACACACATTACATCATCATGGGCCCATGCTGTACTGTTGTCCCACACACACACACACACACACACACACATGTCGATTGGATGGGTCACTGTCGGGCTCTGGCAAACCAACAACACACCCTGTGCATATGATGACACCTGTGCCACCTCCTGTCATCTGTAACATTGATGCAGGAACAGGCTAACATGGTTCTGATGCACAGGGTGACATTACAGCAGTGTAGCAATATTAGCAAGTTGTCAACAGGAGAGTGTAATGATATACTTGTAGGTATATCTGAGCAGGCATTATGCATCACAGCTCTGATTGTCAATGTAGCATTGTTTACACCAGTGTTAGGTCTAAGTATGTATTGTCCACCCATGTGCCACTTGGCTGAAGTGTACAGTATTGCCAGCATGTGTTAGTGAGTGAACAGTACGTGTGTTGTGTGTGCATTACAGATTAGCAGGTGTACATCTGTGAACATGGTGGGTGCGCACTGTCTGCATGTACGTGCATAGTGGATACATGGAACGTGTGACATACCCTGTTGTACACATTGTTAACATCTCATAGTATCTTTCAATAGCCAGTATGCATTCTACTACAGATATGTACTAACATGGGTACACATGTGTGTGTGACATGGGTCGACAGTAAGCTGTGGATGATTCTGTTGATACATGTCAATGATTTGCAGTCTGGTAGTATACACAACCTCAACAGCATGAATATAACCAATCATTAGATGATGTCCTGACAAATGACACACAGTTGTAGGGAACTCAGTAACAATTGGGTCCTTCCGGTACTATACTATAACAGTGACCACTAATATTGACCGCCACCCATACCTGGGACCACACCTGTTTGGCATATAGCCCTCTTAGGTACATGCAAACACACTAGGGATATGTCCATCCACATCTGGAAATGCATGCATTCGCCTACAATGCATTCCCTGGATGGGACGCATATCCTACACAAGGGTATCATACAGACAGATACCTGTTGTCCAATACAGGTTGTATAGCAGTAAGCCGACTATGGCATAGTCATCCACATTTACTATACATTCTATCCCAACAGTACCACATAGGTGGTAGCCCTCAACATGTATGTTGAGTAACGATGTGTACATACAGCCACGTGTTATGTCATCTGTCCCTTGGTATCCACATATCCATAGGTATTGTGGAGTCCCTCAGTGTGTCACATAAGACATTAGGGGCCTGAATGCATATCCACAGGGCTGTTGTACACCTATGATGACTGTCCATTATTGCCAGTCGTTGTTGTGTATGAACATGTCTGACATATACCCCAGGCATGTACCCTCACTCACAGTACTCTATAGTAATGGTCATGGGTGTGTGTGGCACAGATGACCTTAGACACAGATCACTACAGTGGCCGGGTTTGTCACATACATACATATGTGACCTACGATCTGAGAAGCAGTGGCACAATCTGTCAAAGGTAACAAATGTATTCGTGTAGTATGCAGACTTCACACCTATGTACTGATTGAGGTCACATGTACACATATTTATTTGCCATGCAGATACCTGATGTGTGCAATGCACATACTGTTTTAATCATGATATGTCATACCATAGTAAAAGCAAAACCAACACTGCATTAACTAACTGTGTCACACACACACTCAGCAATTGCAGGATTCAAACCCCTACCTAACTATGTTATGATACTAGAGACATACGCATTAACATGGCATGCTATATGCTTTGTTGGGTGGTTTCGCTTCTCCTGCTATATTTGTAGGATGCTGATATCATCTGACTTTCCAAAGAGGAATGCACGTCTTGTAATATGTTTTCCCAGTCTCCAAAAAGGGCACTCCTCTCACAGGAAATCACACACATACACACACTCAGGAATCTCCTCAGTATGGACAACAGCAATATGTGTGCACTAACAGACACCTAGTTCAGGCTCCCAAATGCACACCAGCACTACCAGGTTATATTTCATACCATTCTTTCTGACCACAAAACTCAGAATGGCCAACACATATAGGGGGAGTATCCATATACATGACAGATACACATACCTCCGGGTTGGTAGCACTGCACAAAGCATCACAGACCATACATATGCACCTAACATTGTGCAGATCTGCCTTTTGGTTTGTTGCCTGCTACAGACCACCCTCCCAAACTTATGAACCACACTCGGCTTTCCTGGGAACACTGGACAATATGAAGGTCTTCCCAAACACCATTATATTGGGTGACTTCAATTACCTACACATTGACTGGGGATAGTACTCAGGCCCCAACACCCTCGCCCAACAGTTGCTACTATTTGTACACTCATATGCTATGGCACAACCGGTCATGACACCCACAAGAGGGGAAAACATATTGGACATGATCATCACCAACATGGGGACTCTATGTTCCACACCTGAGATATACCCCTCATTGGTAAGGTCAGAACATACATTTATCTCACTGGACATCCATATCCTGTCCACACACCCATCCTGGGTAATCTTGGTGAACTTCTCAAAAGCAAACGTCACACTTCTCCTAACCAAGGTGGTATCCTTCAAAGACCCTGGGATAGTGGTAAGTATGGCTCTGACTGCTGAATCCTTTACATACACATTCTATGGACACCTAGTAGACTGCATGGATCATGCTAGCCCGTATAACAACTGCACTCACTCTTCCAATGGTCTGTTAGACCCTGGCCATTAATAGGCTATACAACAAAAGGAGGACGCTACTACATGATAGAGCACAATCCCAGACAGGGAAGGCATCTGTGATCTGTAATACCAGACAGCTACAATCACTCATGTATTTATGTCAGGCCTGGTTCTCACTGACAATTGCACCAGACATGTAGGACACTCACAAGCCCTTCTTCAGTTAATTCAGGTACCTGGGTGGGCACTCACTGATATGCTGTGAGTTACTGCATACTGACTAAACATACCCTGAACCCACAGACATTGCCAACATCCTGGAAAACAGGCTCAGTGCAGATGTCTCCCCCCCATCCCCCCTAAGGAGCTACTGTCCATCCCAACAGAGTGTAACCTCCCTGACATCACAAATAAACAGGTGAGTGTTGCCCTCCCCACAGCGGACAACACAGCATCAATGGGACCAGACAGTGTCCCGGCCTGCGTCTTACACGGGCTTCATGACAGACGTAACCCTCACATTACATCACTGTTCAATATCAGAGTTACTGCAGGATATGTACCCATGGAATGGCGTACAGTGATAGTGGTCCTGCTCCACAGAGTTGCTGCCACAATGGACCACAGACAATATTAGCCTATAAGGCTAACTAGCCTGTTTTGCAAAGCTATGGAGCGTATTGTAATAGGACTCATGCACATAGACATCGGGAACCTACAGACACTGTGTCCTACACATTTCAGCATTGTTGTGGGCAGATCTTGCCTCCTGGAACTGTTCGTATTCTTTAAACAGTTACCAGATCCATCGGTGTAGGGACCGTCATCCACGCAGCCTGCCTGGACCTTGCACAACCCTTCAACACAATACCACACTCGGCCATTATGCATAGGCTCACCAGCGTCAATATCGACACATATCTCACACGATGGATTGCTAGCTGGATCAGGGATAGCACCCACATACTCAGTATTGCAGGTGCCATGTCTAGACTATACACCAGTTACACATGGCATCACACAAGGCTCAGTCCTGGGACCTCTCTTGTTCAGTATATATTTGTGTGATGTACGGCGAACACAGGAGGAATATGGCTGACCATGTTTGCAGATGACTGCAAACTGGGTGCCATAATCAACTCTCCGGCTGGCACATGCATACTCAAACGGGGTCTCACAGAGATAGGATGACTGGTGCCTGAGCCATGGACTACAGCTAAATGCCATTAGTTGCATAGTCATCCCCTTTGGGAATAACAACATGCCCACACATTACCACATAGGTAATAATCCGTTACATACGGTAGTAGTTGTTATGGGTTTGGGGACACAACTTGTTTGTACTCTCGCCTTTGACAATCATGTTGCCAAAGTGGTTAGACAGAACTTCTATATAGCCCACCTTATCCATATGGTTTCACATGTTGATCAAGTGAGGTCATTGAGCTCCTATACTCATCACAACCATGTTTGGTTACAATACCACATTTGGGATGTACCTTACCCGATACCTGCAGCAACTGTAATGGCCACAAATGTTCCACAACAAGCAGATGTAGGGACTCACATGGATGCCCTGCACAGTTCAGATACAGTAACTCCAGCTCTACTCAGTCGCTTACCGCCTACACGGATGTGTTGTGTGCCTGTAGTTTAAGGAAATATCTGAACCAGATTTAATGGACATGCTCCACCTCAGGATATAGGTTCATAGGTTCATAGGTCCATACTAGGCTATCTGCCCGAGGGCATTTACAAGCCTAGCCCATCGTTTTGTGGCTTACGCCACCCCTTTAGTATGGGGAACTATACCTATTGTTTTGCTGTGCCTCTGTCGAGCAGTGACACTGAGGTAATCCCTGGGGTATATCTGCGATCTCCCATCCATTGGTCAAGATTTCTCTTGAACAAGGCCAGCGAGGTGCTCTGCCTCACATGTACCGGGATTTTGTTCCACAGCATAGGGAGTCTTTGGGTGATGAATCTATCCCTCCAGCACGTCCTATTAATAGCCGTGTCAAGGTTTAAGTCTCACGCCCTTGTGGCTCTGATGGATCTAGATTTTTGAGGTGAAGCATATTCATCAAATCTGGGTTTGACATGGCCTTGTATGTTAGGCAAAGGTCACCTCTGAGCAAGCGGTAGCGACTGAATAGAGCTGGAGTTCTTTCAGTCGGGCAGCATAGGACAGATTTTGAGACCCTTTATCCTTTTGGTGAGGAACTTTTGTGGCCTCTCCAGCTGCTGCAAGTGTCGGGTCAGATACATTCGAATGGGGCATTGTACTCAATCATTGGTCTGATGAGTGATGAGTAAAGGAGACTATGACCTCCCTTGATCTAGATGAGAATCCTTCATGATAAGGTGGGCAATGTAGAAGGTCTTCCTAACTACTTTAGCTACATGGGTGTCGAATGACAGACTACTATCAACCTGGGTCCCCAGGTCCCTGATAACTTCTTCTGTGCTCAGTGGATTGCCACCTATTTGGTAGCTAGGGGTAACCTTGTTTTTCCAAGGGTATGACTATGCATTTTTGGCATTTAACTTTAGGCGGTGGCTCTGGCACCAGTTATCCATTTCTGTGAGACCCTTCTGAAGGATATCTGGGTCAGATGTGTTTTCTACTATGGCCCAGTTTGCAGTCATCTGCAAACTTTGTCAGCCATAACCCTCCTGTGTTTGCTTGTACTTCGGAAAGTAGATGCCAAACAAGAGTGGGCCCAGGACTGAGCCCTGTGGGACACCACTTGTGACAGGCTTTGAGTCTGACATGGCGCCAGCAACTCTGACCCTGTGGGTTCTGTCACCCAGCCAGTTTGCAACCCATCTTGTGATGTATGGGTTGACATTTAAGCTGATGAGTTTTTCAATGATACCCGAGTGGGGTATTGTATCGAAGGCCTTAGCCAGATTGAGGTAGGCTGTATGGACTGCCTTTCCTTCATCAATGGCTTTGGTGACTGTTTCGAAAAAGTCAACCAAGTTTAAAAGGCATGATCTGCCTTTGACAAAGCCAAACTGGGTTGGATCCAAAGTCTGCAAATTCCCTATGTCTTTATTTATGAGGTCCAGTATGATCCTCTCCATGGCTTTGCAGATAAGGCTTGTCAAGCTAATGGGCCGGTAATTTCCAGGGTCGGTGGAGGCACCGCCTTTGTGAAGTGGTACCACAGTTGCAGTGCGCCACTCCTGGGTACGTATCCAGAGGTAAGACTTTGATTAAACAGCTGTCCTAGCTGTGGGTTTAATTCCTCATT
Source organism: Protopterus annectens (assembly GCF_019279795.1). Classification (NCBI taxonomy): domain Eukaryota; kingdom Metazoa; phylum Chordata; order Ceratodontiformes; family Protopteridae; genus Protopterus; species Protopterus annectens. Next base: position 1,701,451,199 of record NC_056725.1, on the reverse strand, counting down.
GAGTTCATGGAGCACACAGCCGGGGACACCATCAGGTCCCATGGATGCTGTGTTTTTGCTTTGGAGAGCAGTTCTCACTTGGGCTGGAGATGTTTGGGGGCTGCAATCGTTTGGTATAGATATCTCTCCTTTGGGGGGAGAAGTTTGCACTGAACCTGTCAGCCAGTATGTTGGCAATGTCTGTAGGATCAGTAATCTTCACATCATTTTGAACTAGCTCTGAGCATATCTGGGAGTTTACTCCCAGGTTTCTAACATAGCTAAAGAAGGCCTTATGATTGTCTTTTGAGTCTTTAGCTATTTTTCTCTCGAAATTTGCTTTGGATGATTTTATGAGAGCTCTTAGTTTTTTACTTATAGTGATCAAGGGTGTCTTACCTTTTAAGGATTATGCTCTATCTTGTAGTAGCTTCCTCCTTTTGTTGTAGAGTTTGTTTATGGCTGGGGTCCACCAGACTGGATGCTTGCCTTTGGTACAAAGAGTCTTTGTTTTGCTTGGGATTGCCTTATCCATGCAGTCCTGCAGGTGCTGGTAGAAGGCATTTGTAAGTGATTCAGCGGCTTGAGTACTGATTTCCCGGCTCGGGGCCTTAAAGGAGACCACACTAGTCTTTAGAAGTGTGAAGTCGGCTTTTGAGAAGTTCTTTACTGTGGTCTTTTTTATTTCAGGTGGGGGTGGGATGAGGACCTCCAGCGAGATTAGTTTGTGGTCTGATCTCACCAGTGAGGGGTACACCTCCGGTGTTGAACATTGTGCTCCCATGTTCGTGATGATGAGATCAAGTATGTTATCTCCTCTTGTGGGGATGGTGACTAGTTGTTCCATGGCATTTGAGTTTATGAATTCCAGGAACTTTTAAGCTAGGGTGTTTGGGCTTGAGTAGTGTTCCCAGTCTATATTAGGGTAATTGAAGTCACCTAGTATGATGGTGTTTGGTGATACATTTATCCCCTCTAGTGTTTTCAGGAAGGCCATGTGAGGTTCCTGAGTTTGTGAGGGTGGCCTGTAACATGCTACAATTTGCAGAGCAGTCTTGCCTATGGTTAATTGCACCTGGATGGTCTCCGATGCATCGTGCGTTGCCACCAGTCTTGAGGTGTGGGTGTCCTTGATGAATATGGATACCCCCTCCTTTCTTGGTATTGTCCGGATTTTGGGGCGGAACGCATGATATGAGGTAAAACCTGATAGCTGGGGTGCTCTCAGGAGCCTTGAACCAGGTTTCGGTCACAGCACAGACATCGATGTTCTCCATACTGAGAAGGGCCTCAGTGCGTGCATTTTGAGATTTAGACTTCTGGCATTGAGCAGCATTACCCTTAGTTTTATTCCTTTTTGTGTTCTAGGGTGGTAGGTTTAGAATTTGAGCCTTGCCTAAAAAGGCACTATGGGGGTGGCAAGAGCCTTGGCCAATATCCGAATCCCAGGGTGACAGGTGCAAGCCGTACTATGGCAGCGTGGCTTGTCCAGCATGTCATCCCAGGCAGACAGACACTGGATCCCCTTTGAATGACACCAGTGTTTAAGCCAATTGTTAAAGCTGATCATCTTATCTCTGTATTGTGGCATCATTCTTGGTGAAGGTAGGATACTGCTCAAGGTCAGGGTCATACCTGCCTGGGCTACATAATCAGAGAGCTCCTCAATGTCTCTTTTCATGTAGTCCAAGGAGGTACGTCTCAGGTCGTTTACACCAGCGTGGACAATGACTGAGTCATATTTGTACCTGCTGTTGAGAGACCTGAGTGCTTGCATTATGTGGCGGATTCTAGCGCCTGACAGGCAGCTTACTGTGACCTTCTCCTTACTCAGTCTGGTGAGCGGGACGTCAGTGTGTCTGACTATGGAGTCACCAATGACTAGTGTGTCTGGCATTGTGTTTGGCCTTAAGGGCTGTGACTGTTTGACACTCTGACTGTGAGGTCTATGTGTTGCAGGTGTTGTGTTCTGAGGTGGTGGTTGTTTGGGTGTCTGCTTTGGTGGCCTCTGCTGTTTTGGTAGATTTTTGATCAGAGCCTCCGACTCCCTTGGAGCTACACACTCCAGGGACATATACCTCAGCACAGATGTTAATGGGACATGCTGGAGGGATAGATTCTTATCCCAGAGGCTCCACTCACTCCGGATTGTAATCCCGGTTTTGCATGGGGAGAGCCACCCACTGACCACCTACAGGAGACATCTTGACAAGTGGATGGGTGATTCTATGTTTACCCATGGGATGTCTTCTGGGTCCCTGCTAGACAGAGACACAATACACTAAACATAAATGGGCTATCTTGCATGACCTACTATTCACAGGCACAGTGTTCTACTTTGACAGGGTTGCAAAAGCCAAACACTCTGGCTAGGCTTGTGCATGCCCTAGGGTGGGTAGGCTACAATCGACCTCTGAACCTATGCTAATGTTCAGGATGCACAATGTTTATTGCTGATACTGTTTGCAGGTTTTATCATCTTTGCTTTCCCACCTTCAATGAACAACTTAGGTATCTGCAGAACATATTTGATAATGACTGGGTTCCACTATATTATATATGTGTCTGTTGTCCTATAACTGTGTGCACAGGGCAGATTGCAACTGCCTGATATGTGTGGCCCACTGCTGTACTCCGACATGGCCTAAGTGTGTGAGCACGCCCAGTTCAGACTGTCAGTGTTCTGTTGCCTGACATGTGCCTCATTTATTCGTGTGTGAGCATGCCCAGTGTGACCTTTCAGTATGTTGCTGTCTGAGGTCCACTACATCTGTTGATGTATGTGTACATGTCCAATATTAACATTTCTACTGTGTGTGTTGAAAGTCGGGTTCTATTCTTACTGCGGGACTCACCTTTGTGTCATAACTTGACAGGGATTATGCTGTGCCTGCAGGGTTTCCATGGAATACTTATCATAGACTTATCAACATTTCTTCATACAGGCTGCCCATTGCAATACTGTCATGGTTTAGTGGTTCAGTGCTATGACTATAGTGCACAATATCCTGGGTTTGAGGCCCATCACTGCTTTATATTTTCATACTGAGCAGACCAGACTGCTTAAGAGCCAGTAGAGCAAATATGAGCATGTTGCCTTTTGTTCAGCTATGCCCTACTTAGGTTCATAGGTTCAAAGGCTCATACTAGGCTATCTGCCCTGAGGCATTAACAAGCCTAGCCAGAGTGTGTTTGGCTTTCACCACCCTCTGAACTGATTTTACTGTGCCCTTTTTAAGGTTAGTTTACTGTGCCTCTGTCTAGTAGTGACACCAACGTAATCCCTGTGGTAAACCCACAATCTCCCATCCACTTTTCAAGATTCCTCTTGAAGAGTCAGTGAGGGGCTCTGCCTAACATGGGCTGGGATTCTATTCCAGAGCGAAGGGAGCCTCTGGGTTAGGAATCTGTCCCTCCAGCATGTTCAATTTATTTCTGTGCTCAGGTTCATGTCCCTCGAGCGCATAGCTATATGGTATTTGGATTTTCTGAGGTGGAGCATGCTCATTAATTCCGGGTTGGACATGGCTTTATACGTCAGGCATAGATCGCCTCTAAGTAGGAGGTATGCAGCTGAGTAGAGCTGTAGTTTCTTTAACTGAGCAGCATATGGCATTTGTTTGAGTCCCATGATTCTATTTGTGAGGTACTTTTGGGGTCTTTCTAGTTGCTGCAGGTGTCAGGTAAGGTACATCCCAAATGGGGCATTGTATTCAATTATGGGCCTGATGAGGGATGAATAAAGGGGCACAATGACCTCCCTCGATGTAGATGTGAATCCTTTCATGATATGGTGGGCTATATAGAAGGTCTTTCTAACCACTTTGGCAATGTGGTTGTCAAAGGGGAAATTACTGTCAACTTGGGTCCCCAGGTCCCTAATTACTTCTTCTATACTTAATGGATTCCCACCTATGTGGTAATTTGTGTGCACTTTCTTTTTGCCAAAGGGTATGACTATACACTTTTTAGCGTTTAGCTTTAGGCCATGGCTCTGGCACCTGTTATCCGTCTCTATGAGACCCTTTTGGAGGATGCTTGTGTCAGCTGGAGAGTCAGTTATGGTGCCCAGTTTGCAGTCATCTGCAAACCTGGTCAGCCACAGTCCTCCCATGTTAGCCTGTACCTCCGAAAAATATATGCCGAACACAAGCAGTCCCAGGACTGCGCCTTGTGGGATGCCACTTGTAACTGGTTTAGAGTCTGACATGGCTCCAGCAATTCTGACTATGTGGGTTCTGTCCTTGAGCCAGTTTGCAACCCATCTTATGACATAGGGGTTTATATTTAAGCTGGAGAGCTTATCTATAATGCCCGAGTGGGGTATTGTGTCGAAGGCTTTTGCGAGGTCCAGGTAGGCTGTGTGGACTACCTTCCCCTCTTCAATGGCCTTGGTGACTGTTTCAAAGAAATCAACCAGGTTTAAGAGGCAAGATCTGCCCTTAACAAAGCCAAATTGGGTAGGAGCCATTGTCTGTAGGTCCCCAATGTCTTTGTTTATGAGTTCCATGATGATCCTCTCCATAGCTTTGCAGACCAGGCTCATCAGGCTTATGGGGCGATAGTTTCCAGGGTCCGTAGAGGCACCACCTTTGTGGAGTGGGACCACTGTTGCTGTACACCATTCTTTGGGTACATATCCTGTAGTAAGGCTGAGATTGAACAGCAGCTGTATGTGGGGGTTTAGCTCTTTTGGAGTTCATGTGGAATGCAGCCCAGGACACCATCTGGTCCCTTAGATGCTGTATTTTTTGCTTTGGAGAGGGTGGCTCTCACCTGAGCATCTGAGATGTCAGGGAGGCAGCACTCTGCTGGGATAGATATTTGCTCTTTAGGGGGGGAACGGGGGTAGAAGTTTGCACTGAACCTGTCTACCAGGATGTTGGCAATGTCTGTGGGTTCAGTGTATTTATTGTCATTTTGGACCAACTCTGAGCATATCAGGGAGTTGCCACCCAGGTTACTAACATAACTAAAGAGGGCCGTGTGATTATCTTTAGTGTCCTGTGCAATTTTTCTCTTGAACTTGGCCTTGGATGATTTTATGAGGGATCATAGTTTTTTGCTAGTACTGATCAGAGATGCGTTCCCTTTTAGGGATTTTGCTCTATCATGTAGTAGCATCCTCCTTCTGTTGTACAGCTTATTTATGGCTGGGGTCCACCAGTCAGGACACCTGCCTTTGGATGATTTGGTCTTGGTTTTGTTTGGGATAGCATGATCCATGCATTCCTGAAGGTGTCCATAGAATGTGTTTATAAAGGATTCTGCAGTTTGAGTCATACTTTCCACTGGCCCGGGGGCCTTGAAGGATTCCACCTCAGGTTTGGAAGTGTGACATTAGCTTTTGAGAAGTTTTTCACTGTGGTTTTCTGGGCTGTGTGTGGGATCAGGATGTGGATATCCAGTGGATTGATTTATGGTCCAATCTTACCATTGAGGGGAATACCTCTGGTATGGAGCATAGAGTCCCCATGTTGGTGATGACCAGGTCCAGTATGTTATCCCCTCTTGTGGGGGTGGTGACTAGTTGTTCCATAGCATTTGAGTTAAATTCTAGGAACCTTTGGCCTAGGGTGTTGGGTCTTGAGTACTGCTCCCAGTCAATGTTTGGGTAGTTGAAGTCACCCAATATAATGGTGTTTGGGGAGATCTTCATATACTTAGACCCAGCTTGTCCAACATTGCTCACTATTAACCAACAGTGTTGGACGTTGCCCAATATTACTCAACATTGACCACAGTTGTGCTAGTTGGTGAGTGTGATTTTCTTTACATATACTACATGGTGGTAAATGCTGTTTAGCACTGCTTTATATTGCTTAACACATGTCAATCATGCCTCAGGTGGTGCTGCAAGGCTGGCTATGTCGGATGCACATACTACAATCCCTATATATGTTTGGAAGCAGGTGGTGTCAACTTAGGCATCCCTTTTACTATATGTGCTAGTCAGAGAGAGGCATCATTTCCAGGGTTCCTACTGAGCCAGTGTATGTGCTATACTTTGCTTCTTTGCTAAGGCCAAAGCATACTGGGCATGCCTCCTTCTGCCTACTGGGGCAGGCTCAGGTTGTTCCTCCTCTGAGTCACGCTCTGCCTGTGATGGCCTTGGCAATGGTGGGGGGCTGTTTGACCCAGGCCTATGCTGGTCCTGCTGCAGCTGTTTTCGCAGGATCATATTATGTAGCATAGCACATACCATGACAATTTGGGTATATGTAGTTGGTGAGTACTGCAAGGCTCCACCAGATGTGTCCAGGCACCGGAACCGTGACTTGAGCAGCCCAAACACACACACTCAATTACATTTCATGTTTGTGCGTGTGCCTCATTATGGCATTCCTGTTCAGGTGTGTGTGCATTTCTGATGGGTGTCATCAGCCACAGCTCCAGTGCATAGCCAGCATCCCCCACTAGGTGACCATGTGGGATGTCCCCATTGGCAAATGTCTGGTACAGCTGCGTCAGATGCCAGATATGGGAATCATGGTAGCTTCCAGGGCAGCCAGCACACACATTCAGTATTATGCCCTTGGGAATTACACACAACCTGGCAGCTGATGGAGGAGAAGCCCTTGCAATTGATGTAGACCCTAGCCTGCTCACTAGCTGGTGCTTTGATGCGTATGTGCATGCAGTCTATTGCACCCACTACCTCAGGGTATTCCGCTATTTGCTGGAAGAGATGCATATTGCTGGCCAATTCCTCATGGGAATTGGGGAAATATACATGATCACCGACATGTGCTGACATGGCATCCAGGAACTGGTGCAGTAACCTGGATGCTGATGCCTGTGATATCCCCATCATATCACCAGTTGGTCTCTGGAAGGTACCTGTTGCTAATATTCTTAGGCCAGCACATACCTTGGTTTCCACTGGGATGGATTCCCCTCTGTTGGTTCTGTGTGTGAGGCATGGCCTGCACAGCTCAATAATTTGCTGCAAGAGGTCTCTGTCCACTCTATAGCGCTCCACTATCTCCAGCTCATGTAGCCCCTGGTAGGTTACCCTGGGCCTGTACACTCTTCTCCGTCTCCTTACTGTGGGTTGTCCAGCAGCATTTGCATTATCACCACCCTCAGCATGTTGCATATGTCGCCTTATAACAGCAATGGCAACCCCTAACATTTCTTTGTCTCAGTGAAGCTATTTCAGTTTTCACTTCTATTAGCTTACTGCAGTGTTGTAGTGTCTCTTGAGAGAAACATAATGGACTGTTGTTTGCAGAGTTTTATGTGTTGGGATGGGCTGGGCTAGTGTACTGCCTGTGTAATTGCCTGATTCTGATTGTTTTCACCTGCTAGCTCTGATAGTACTCCCTGGTAACTTCCTACTATTTGGTGTGCTTCCTTTTCCCTTTCTGTTTCCTCAGGGTGGAGCACCGTGCACACAAGCGCAAACACACGCACACCCGCTAACACACGTGCACACATGCTTACACGGACTAAAACTTGCTTATTTTTGTTAAAACGCATGCACACAGGCGCAAACATGCTTACAACTGTTTACACAGCCTTACATATGCATACTCCGGCTTACACGTGCGCACACACGCTAACACGCACGCACACTGTCTTACTCGGGTTTACTTGCGCGCACAGCGCTGCATGCACGCTCAGCAAGAAACTTTGGTGTTATCCACGGCATACACCTTTGATTTCTTTACTTTACCTAGCCTACCTGTTGACACACCTCTTTCAATGATATGTTAATGCCACCTGACACATGCCACTCAGCTCCAATGAGTTTCACTTCTTTCATACATGCCCCCCTCGTGATGTCACCTATCTTCTACTCTGTTACTCCCCTTATTCTACTCCTACACTCCACTGACTGTGCTCATTTGCTATGTAAACTTGCGATTCACTATTCTAACCCTCATTTGCATGGGATTGCCTACTAATGCTTGGTTACATCTCTTAGACTGAGCTTCCCCCCTTAGCAACCTCTACTCGGTGGCCATGTTGTCTTCAGCCTTCCATTCACTTGCATTGTAAATTCATATCAGCTATAAAATCCACATTTGTGTATCATAATTATTGATTTTCTGTTTTTTAGGGCACAGCGCGTTTGCGCGGCGCTGCGCTATGCTTAAACCCCGGCGATCGGGATGAAAAAAAAAGTTATTTATTTTTATTTTGCATCGGTGAACATTGCCAATGGCCATAGTTTTGGCCATTGGCATGCTTCCTCCTGTAAATGCATCCTTTTCTGGGGGCTGTCATGGCTCTGTTTTGTTATTTGCAGAACTGTACTCAGTTGTCAACTGAGTACATTTCTGCAAATAACACTACTCCTACTCGGACAGGTTCGGGTTTCCTGGATCGCAAATTTACCTCATTTGCATACCTTTCGCCTGCAATTGGGGTAATTTGCATATCCAAGCCCTGTCCATGTAGGACTAGTTTAAGGAGCTCTGTTAAACACCCCTACAGGCTCTTCCTGGATTGCTCGGCAGACATGTTGGCTGCATGGATTCTTACTACTCTTAGACTCTGTACAAGCCTTAGTGAATCCAGCCCAATGTCTTTAATTTTATTGAATGTTGTTAATAGAATAATATGAAGAAAGATGACCTGTATTTGTTGTGGACAATGTTAGCAATAGCCAGAAAATGTATAACTAGAAGATGGAACTCTAATGTAGCACCCACAATGGAGGAATTCCTATTATCACTGAAGAAATGCATACTAATGGAGAAAAGAACTAAAGAGTTAAGAACTTTTCCTAAGCCATTGGTTAATAGTCCGTGGAGGAAAGGTTTGAATTTGATTGATACCCTACAGATGGAACCAAACTCTTCCTATCATAGTTTATACATTAACTTATTAACTACAAATGTTTTTATATGAATCCTTTTTGTCAGGCTGAATGTAAATACTGTAAATAGTTATTGAATGTTATGAATGTATTAAATTAATGTGTTTATTCATCAAAATAAAAATAATTTGAGTACAAAAAAATGTTAATTTTCTCAACAAAATCCATCCCTTCCCTCATCAAATGTTCAGTGATATCTTTATCCTTCAGAAAGCAAAAAACAGAGTCAAATCAAATAATTTAATGTTTTTGTCTGTTTGCACTAATTATCTAATTGAGCTAAGAAAACATCTGGATTCAAGCAACACTGTGCATACACTCTTCAAAGGAAATATGTTTGATATTGTCAGATGTAAGAATGTATGAGGCAAACACTGACACATCTCCCAGTTAAAAGATATTTTTGAAAGTCAAAGTACCTTTTCCTTGAAAGTACATGCCCTGCAGAAACAAAGTATATTAATTTTATACAAGCAAGTAACTGAAAATTAAATCCTTTCAAAATAGTTTTCTGTATTTGTATTAAGGAAAATGGCGTATATATGAACATTCTGACACAGTCAGTGTTCTTATCTAAGTAATAAGAGTGGACTTTGATTTTTTTTTAATAATTTTCTCTCTAGGTTCACAAGGACTAATGATCAATATACAGAAATAATGGCAGGATGCGACAAAAATAAGAAATTAAACAATGAAAGCAAACCTCCATAATTAAAAATTATGTCTGTTCTATAAAGAGAAAATAAGGGTGGCTGAATGTATGCGTACATCAATTAATTTAATAAGTTTATTCTGATAGTACTTTATGACTGTACCCACTTGAACATGCTAAAGATCATTTGATCTTACCAGACGCCAAAAGTGTTCATACAGTATTGCCAGAATAAAATAGTGTGCAGTGATCTGGTTGAACAATTTACTAAGTGTCTCATAGTGTGTAGTTGGAGAGGAAGGGAATCAAACCTAGGATTTCAGGATACAACTTTTTTCTGAGCTAGTAAATTTATGTATGCTTGAAGTATGCTGCCAAACTAATACCAGTGTAGAACTGTTACTGTAATATTGTTCCTTTCTGGAGTTTCAGTTTGGTTAAGGAAGTATAAGTGGTACATAATAGTATGCTAAAGCAGTTTATGATGGACAGTGGGTGTAAGAGACATGCGGCCAGAAATACGTGTTTAAAATCTTTTTCCTCATTGTATTTTGCCACACTGGTAACAGTACTGAAATCATGCATTATAACTCACTGGGATCATCTTCCTCTGCAATGCCTCCTCTGACATCTAGTTGTCCATGCAGATATTAACCTGTTTTATTGCACCATCACCTGCTATTGCTTCTGGCCACACAATAAGCTCTATACTATGCTTACATTTAATGCTCAGATATTACTTAGTACCACCAACAATGACATCTTCTGCATATATTTTATTTTATCTAAATAATTTGTTAACATTTCAGCTGTTTTTATCCTGCTGGTCTTTTCTGAAGCAATATGGGTCTTGACAGCCTTGGTCATAAATAGCTGACAGGGTAAATTAGACATTCAGCTAACTGAATAGATAATAGCCATTAAGACTGCTAGTAGATGCAAGACAGTTTTAGAGCATTTGGATAACATGACATTTACATTCTTAATGTCCTTTTGTGGCAGGAACGTTTTGCCATTTCTCTCTTACGTCATTTTAACTATACCCATGCTTCAAGGTGCATAAAACTAGTGTAAATATCAAATGTCAGCTTGTGCGCCTTTATAAAACAGGACCATCTATTGACACAATGGACTTACTTAAAGTAATATAAAAATGTAACAAATGTTATATATATATATCGTAGACCAGCAACTAATAGTAGATTCTGAGTGACCTTTTCAGAAACTGGAGTTTTTTATAAGACTGCATCAAAAATTATGCTGTTGTGTTCTAGTCCTACATAAAAATTATGCCACACTGACTAAAACATATTAAGAATCACAGAAAAAGGTAAGAGAAACATAAGTCCAAGTCATATCAGAAAATGCACAAGTACAAAATAACAAGAGGCAACTAACAAATGGATTATTCTGGTGCTGAAAATGTATCTTAAATTGAAGGAACTTTGGAACTGAGGAAGATTCCCCATTGCTAGCTTATCAGCTCTCAAGTAAAATATATACAACAACAAGGGTTTTGCCTTTCCATCTTTTCTGCTAGAGCGATAAGTTACATACTTAAGTTTTATTACTTTGGAAGAATGTTTACAAAATAAAAGCACAATTTTGTACGGAGCAGCCTTGTCATGGCTGATAGCTGGAATCATGTAATAGCATTTTGTACACACTAAGTACAATAAGCTGTAGAAAGGAGTGTTGAAGTGCTTTGCTTTTTAAACTAGGATTTTCTCTACTCAACAGGCCACATGGTATACCTTATATAAATTTGCAGGAGGCAGTGGGCCACAGAGTGACCCTAATATAAATTCACAGGAGGCACTTTGATGGCTTTCACATTCATTGTCTTCTTCACTGCATATGAGGAAGGACTGGTATCGGGTAGAAGTAATAACATACAGAGGCTCTTCTGGGACACCATAAGAATGCCAGACAGTTTTTCCAATTAGTATTCATTATTAATATGTAAGAATGAAATGCCTGTAAAGAAATTCACTTCATCTGAAAGCTATTTTTACTAGACAATGACCTTTAAAATCATAGAAGAAGAGCTTCCCAATTAATGTGCAAGTCAGTGTACCCTGAAGACTACACTAAATGGTATATTAAAGGAGGCTTGCTTTGTTCTCTTTGCTTAGTTCTTCATTTAGCCATGCTTATGACATATTTGTTTTTTTATTTGGGGATTCAAGTTGTTGTAGGACTGTAAATGAAGCACAACTTCAGTGAAAACAAGACACTTTTATTATATGCTGAAATGTTTCAGTCTATTTTCTCATCAGAATGCAGATTTTTTTCATACCTGTCTTCTTCAGTCAATAATGCTGTGTTCCCCTAAACTTCTTGGTTGTTGTTTTCCACTCAAAAAAAGAAAGTTCAAGAAGGCAGCAACATTTGACTTAATCATTAATCATTAAGCCACTCAGGTGTCATGCAGAGTAGCCTTTAAACATTGCCTTTGGAAAGTCAATGTTCCAAAAGAACAAAAAAAAAAAAAAAATGTGCAAAGTCCAAAAAGGCAAAAGGCTTATTTTTTTTCTTGCTTGTTTTCAGGAGACAAGCCTTTGTGCACCCTTGATGTGGGGGCAAGACCCCCCCACACACCACACACGTAAACTTACATATATATATATATATATATATATATATATATATATATATATATATATATATATACACACCATGGTCACACCAATATGTGAAGGGAGAAATCTCCCTAAAGAAATAAACCATTTCAGTTGCACACTGAAATCACATCGGCAATAATTTCATATCAGGAGCAGTGTCTGGCATTATGTGTTCATCTTCTTTTTTTTTTTTTTGCGGGCTTCTAACAATTGGGCAATTTCACCACCTTCATTCATGAGTTATACCTTCCTTAGTGTTCACAAGAGAGCAGTCACTAAACAGCAACAGGATGTCACAAAAAGAGTAAGACAGTGACATTTCAAGGCTTATACTCTAATCAAAAATAACCTATATGGACTTCCTAGCATTAGATTCCAGTCACTAAAGAAGTGTTAAAATGTGTGAGTATAAGCATGTCACGGGGATATCTTCCATTAGCAGAGAAGACTTTGAAATGTTGTTTGACAGCGGACATTTGCCTGTGTAGGCCTCTATCAACTAGTCATCTCAATGCAACATTTTTTGGCTGGGGATATCCTCAAAAAGCAATGAGTCTATTTGGGCTCACATAAAGCACAATGTACACTATACATCTTGGAAGTGCGTGGCTAATGCCATTCTGGTTACAAAAGATAAAAACTCATATCTAGCTTTATATGAACATGGTAAGAATATGCATAGGCTGCAGGACATAACTTGATAGCATGTGAATAAAAGGATTGTGTTTAATCTGTGGAATTATAAAGGAATATGCATAAACAACTGTGGCATTTGCTGTTGTGGGTCAGAAAGTAAGTGCTAGGAGGTTAAACTATAATGAGGGGAATCTTAGCATTTAAGTGACTTGTGGCACTATCCGCGAAGTATAGCCAGTCATGGCTGGATAACTGGAAGCACTCAGAAATGCAACTGAATCATGGCAAAAAAATGGGCTGTAGGGCTGCAGCCAAGTCTTGTTGAGATTTGTATGAGGTTTGCAGACACCTTGCCATTATATTTTATGGAAGTGAAACAAAGGCTGCCCTCCTCAATTCCATGCAGAGAGCTTTAGAAAATTTTTTGTCAATTCTTTAAGAATAGGTAAATGGGAAAGGAAGTGCTGACCTCCTCACTGAGTGCCTCAAACAGAATTTTGGGGGACTTGAGGGCCAGTATGAGTCATTCTTCTTTGCTCATTCCAAGTCAGTAGCCAAGTGGCAGTGGGCATTGGATAATAAGTGCCACATGAGATGGCAAACTAGTCAAATTTTTGGAAATGTGGGTGTGAGATGGGAGATTATGTGCATTGCATAAAATCTTGCCTTCAAACTACAGAGAAATGAGGACCTTTTCTGAAGTGGTGAATGACATTTTGTAGTTTAATCTCCAACCTGATCTCTGATGCATCTTGTGGGTCTAGCCTTTGACTGGGTGACTCAGGCTTAGAGTGACTAGACAGGATGTAATTCTAGATGTCAGTAAGGGCCATAAAGTTTTATATTACTTAACAGGGAAAACTTTACAGTCAGGTTTCAGGGGCATAATGAAAATGCTGCAAGTACATCTTGTCAGTAAGTTCATAATGACTGGGTGTATACATCAGTTTAAAGCAAGCAGGTGGGAACAGTTTCTTACATAATACCTAAGGAGTATAGATTATCTCTATGATTCTCTTCAGAAGCTGCAGAGTTCTTGGTTTCTCTTTTCATAGTGTTTGATGTTAGACTTGATGTCTACCTTGGATAATGGTAAATGAGGGAGGGTCATTCTTGTCTTTTGTAAATGTGTTAGATGATTACTTAGTATTTATGTTCAGATGCCACCACTGATGTTCTAGTACATGAGTATAACTTCTGCAACTCTCATGCCTTCTTTTTATCTAAAAAAAAAAAAAAACATATACATGGTAATCCTACCTGCACTCCTGGTGTGGAGGGCTGAACTTCTACACCCCATTTACTGTAATATTCTGTCAAAAGTTTTGCACCTATAGAGGAGAAAAATAGTTAGCTTTTCTTCAAAACTATATAGTTATTTATCTGAGATTGTGCATCCTTGGAGTTAGAATATTGGAGTAGCAAAGGTGCGTGGGTGTGATACGCACCCACATATAGGGTGCAAATAGGTCTGGCACTTCTCTTGCAGAAATATATGTATAATTATACCATATGCTATTTCATTTTGCTGTGTCTTTACAAGTTATCCTAAGCTTCTGTGCTTCTGAAGGATGTGTGTTTTGGGATTTTATTTTATTTTATTTATATTTGTATTTTGGTCAAACATGGTTTGAAGTAATAAGCAGATCTGTTTATAAAAGGATTTCTGCTGCTGTTGGTGAGCGGCTGTCTGTCAGTACCTTGTACTGATCCATGACTCTGAGATGTAAGGCTGTTAACTAGGAGGTTTGTTTTTACTGACAGTGTAGGAAACATTATCATCTGAAAGATGGGTGAATGCTGAATGCACTTATAGGCAGACTAAATAGGTTAATCACCTATTTCTTCAACAAGAAAACATAATGTCATAGGGTACCATTTTTGTTCTGTGACAGACAGCACACGTGATACACGATCACTTCTCTAAACTGGAGGTAAATAACTATTAGTGGCTGACCTTCCCTTTCACTTGGTGAGTGCAGTGAGGTGTGGTAAGATTATTTATTTATTTATAAAAGACTAGTAGAAATGGCCAAAATTTCACCAAACCAGTAAATTGTAAACAGAACTGACCGGACTCAATGTGAGAAAAGTACAATAAATTTAATCAGATAAAACACCATACATAAGCACTTTCATCTCTCATGGAGACTTCTTCAGATAAAATACACTCTCATTCACCATCTTTTCTATAAGATGGGTGAAATTAATTAACCAATAATACAATACTATTAATTAAGTACTTCACTGTTTTAATGGTCCACAGCGCACCATTGGCAGCTCATCCAAACATAATAAAAAAACAGTTGCCCAAAAATCATTTGTGTACCCAAGTAAAAACATTAAAAAATCATACAAATCCATTAAAATTCATGTTAACAAATCTGCTGTTTCACACAATATAGGTTTGAGAGATACTTGGTCATTCAAACCGGTGGGGGGGGGGGGGTGATGCATTTAATTGCAACTGCCAGACAAGTTCCCTCTTTAATAAATGTGTTTGCCAGTCACCTCCCCAAAACTAAACTTAACAAAATTATTGCACATCACTGAATGTCTGTACAATGCATTACCTTCTCTTTTCTTCCTGGTCTCATAGAGGTACTCATTAATCTTCGATTTCAAAGCTCTCTCTGTCTTCCCAATATAGTATCCGGAGCAGCTATCACATTTTGCTAAGTTCTTCTTCTAGCTTTTTCCCAGTTAGGGGTCACCACAGCAGAACTCCGGGCCGCTAATGATTAGCAGTAGATTATTACAGTGCTGAGGTGCCAGCCTGACGCCCATCCTTCAACGAAGGGGCACCCATTCACACATGTCTTTCAAATGCAACTCAACCGTGGGGAGGACATACAGACTCCACACAGAAGGCACTCCAGCCGAGAATTGAATGGTAGAACCTCTTGCTGTGAGGCGAGAATGCTACCGCTGCACCACCGCGGCTCTCATCACATTTTGCTAAGTAAACCAGTTTATTGGTACTACAATTCCCTTTCACAAAGGACACCTTAGTATGTAAAACATTATCCAAAATAATTGTTTTTTCTTTAATAATGTAACTGCAGTATGTGCTGTCGACCTTTAAAACAGTGAAGTACTTAATTAATAGTATTGTATTACTGGTTAATTAATTTCACCCATCTTATAGAAAAGATGGTGAATGAGAGTGTATTTTATCTGAAGAAGTCCCCATGATAGATGAAAGTGCTTATGTGTGGTGTTTTATCTGATTAAATTTATTGTACTTTTCTCACATTGAGTCCGGTCAATTCTGTTTACAGTTTAATGATTTATTTATTTATTATACAAATTTTTATCAAACATTTTAATTACTTTTCAGTTTTATGGAAGGGGGAAAAAGTGAAAGGGTAACTAGAATATAGGAGTGAAGAGGGACTTCATTCAGGAATTATTACTGCAACAAATAAAGAAAAAAGTATAACACTCTACAATAAATATACCGGGTGCCTGTTAACAGATCAAATGTTATCTACTGACTAGCTGAAGTATAATTGCCCAGTACTGGAAGGCAGAAATCAAGTAAACAGAATTATAAAATAGAATGTTTCAGAGTTTTGATTGTCTGTGTATGTGTCGGTGCTTGCAGATTAAGGTTTGAGTAACAACTGGGGAACAAGATAGATCTTGTGTTATGTTTGTGTACTGCAAGTTTGTAGTGTGTGTGTGTGTGTGTGTGTGTGTGTGTGTGTGTGTGTGTGTGTGTGTGTGTGTGTGTGTGTGTGTGTGTGTTTGTGTGTAGCTTGATTAGTGGTAGTATTAGGGAAAGGGTGTTTTGTAATGTAACTATTTGAAATGTTGAGACCCACTAGAGCAAGTCCCTGAAACACGGAGACTAAATGGCTGAAAGAATGGACTTACATATACTAACTCTGAGACAGCCATTCCTCAGAATATTCCCTTTTCTCTGAGGTATGGGGATCTTGGTGTTGATACATATAAGTTTCAAATGGTTATATTACAAAACGCCTTTTCCCTAGCACTAACACTAAACAAGCTACACAAACCCCCCACACCTCTTGCATTCATTGTTTTCTAGCTGGTATTTCACGTTTGAAAGAAAAGTCATCAGTTTAATATCAGGCACTCAAATAAACTAGATAAGTAATTACAAACTGGCAAAATCACCAAAATCAATTAAGAAACAAATGAGAGACAGTAAAAAATGAGTAATGGCTATTTCAATACAAAGTGTGCACTCTATACCTATTTTCTTAGCTACTAGTTATGCCACAGATCACGGTGGCAGCAAGCTGATTAGGGTAGAACAAACTTCCAAATCCATGAAAGCAGTTCACAGCTCATCTTGTGAACTCTCCAGCTGTTTATAGGCAGACAGAGACATATATTACCTCCAGCATGTGTTTGCTTCTTTCTAGTGGGCCATGTGTGCATAGTTGACCTTAGGCATAGGACAACTAGGAGGCCACCTAGTGTGCTGCTGTAACAGGGGCACTTTTCCAGTAATCTGTATGGCATAGATAGACCAGAATGGGGGTATCAGGTGGTGCAGAGGAGGGCTCTATGGAGCCCTTTTGCCTAGAGCACCAATTGCCCAAAGACCAGCCCTGCATGTGTGGTACACCTTCTATAGTACGTGTACAGAAGGCCTCCTCACAGCATGCAAAAACCAGCTCGACTGTCTCTTTCCATTATAGCAGTGGCTCCTCTGCAAGATCCTGCCAGACTGATGAGCTGCTCAGTCTTCTTACAGACAGTGAAACCAGCTACCCTTTGGAAAAAAAGTAATTTCTTCAATGTTAATCTGTGATCTCATTGTCTCTGCTGTCATCCAAAGCTCATGAATGATGGCTTCAATGGAGACATAGACTGACCAGTAAACTGACAGCTTAATTCTGATATTCACATCTCACTTATCCAGCCCAGTCCATTACAGTGTCTGCACTGCTGCCATCGCTCTACCCTTACACTCAGCAATCTATGGGTTCCCTCTACCTTCACTTGTGAACAATACCCCAAGATACTTAAGCTCTTTCACCTGAGGTAGCTGTTGCCTCATACATGGAGACATTAATCTGTACTTTTCAGAAGAATGGCCATGACCTCTGATATGGAGATGCTGATTTTTATCTCAGCTACTTCACACTCTGTAGCAAGTGACTCCAGTCCACACTAGAGGTCACAGTCAGTTGAAGCTAATATAAAAATATTACTTTGCAAACTGCTAATCCCCAAACTGGATACACTCAAGACATTGACTTTGCCTTGTTATCCTGTTCATGAAAATGAGAAAGAGGAGGGGGAAGCAAGACATATCTGTTGTGAAGTCCTATACCCACCTTGATCTATATGACTTATCAATTAGAGTGCAGTGACAGCCCTTACTGGGATGGAATGACACAGAGCAGTTATCCTGCTCCTCCCCTGAACTTTTAAAGCACTTTTCCAAAGCATTCTGGGATACACAGTCACATGCTTTCTGCAACCCCACAAGGCACATATAGACAATATTGTTAAACTCACATGACACCTGCAATATGTGCCCAGTAACAAAGAGGTAATAGAATTCACATTGCTCTTCCAGAATCAGATGCTTAACTACTGAACAATGTCCTGAGAAGAGGGCATCCTAGGAATGCCTAACTAATAGTTCTGTGGAAGATGAGTTAAATTTCTTCATCTAAAAGTGCTTCTTCCTTATACCTACAAAGCTGAATGGAGTCTGTTGAAGACCTCAGTAGTTGAGGTGGCACAAAGAAGGTGTGCTCAAAACTTTGAGGGTAATTGCCATAGCAACAATACTAAGCCCCACCAATGAATACAAGTAATGGAAGAAGCCAGTATCTTAAGGAAATGGTTCTTATAAACAATGGTAGCAGATGAAGTCTTCAACACTGACTGGTAGTTACCAGTAAGCCAGGAAAGCAGTGGTTGTGGAAGTCCATGGTGTATTACCCACACATTGTCAAAGTGGAAGTCCATGGGGAATTACCCACATGTTGTCAAAGTAGTTCTGGCAAACCTTAAAGTGGTTCTGGCAAACCTTCCAGTAATTCAACAGGACAGGCAGACAGAATATTGCTCAGGCTGTACTCTGCAATGATGAAGAAATGCTGACATTAATGGGGAACATTCTGAAAGGGGGAATGAGCACTTAGAGGAACTGCTGAATACCATGGATATACCCCCAGTATATAAATGCAGTAACAGAAGCAGATGGTGGAACAGTAGGCATTGTAGTTGATGAGGTCACTGTGGTGACCAAACAGTTCTGTTGTAACAAAACTGAGAAACTGGATGAGACCCATCCAGAAATAGGATGACTGGGACAGTTTCTTTGTGAT
The DNA here is from genome assembly GCF_019279795.1 of Protopterus annectens. Classification (NCBI taxonomy): domain Eukaryota; kingdom Metazoa; phylum Chordata; order Ceratodontiformes; family Protopteridae; genus Protopterus; species Protopterus annectens. The sequence goes on along the minus strand of NC_056725.1, from coordinate 1,701,432,158 downwards.
GACAAATTAGAGCATTGGCTCCTATTTTTAAAAATTGATTCAGGTTAGTATGTTTGGGTTATAGAGAGGTCACATTCCTCATCTTCTTTGGGAAGGCACATTCCAGGATGCTGGAAAGGAAATTTCATCAAATAGTCAAGCCTATGATTCAGGATGAGCAATGTAGACTCCATTCTGCCTGTGGAACAGTGGATCAATTTTTAGTTTTTGCCCAGATATTGGAAGGGTCATAGGAGTCAATGTCTTCTCATAAGGATTGCAACTGACACTTGTTCCCCATGTTATCTTTGCTGTGAGACCAGCATGTTAAGAAGTAGAACTTGTCCTAAAACTGAAACCTCCCACATCACTAAATTTACGCATTTATGTTTGTAGGTCAATCTTTGTTTATTTATCCTTTGTTGACTGGGTTAGTCCCACAAGACTGGTGGTTTCATTGCAGGGAAGACCCAAAAGTGGTATTTATACTATTAGGGAAATTTGGCCAGAACATCAGGGATCCACCCCTACCCTTTTTATATGGGTTATATGGAATGAAAGAATAAATGAAATTATGTTTAATGGTAAATGGATTTTAGCAACAACATTATGTAAAATCAGACAGTGGTTATGAAAAAAGGGTTGGGGGTTGGGGGTATAACATGGATGAAAATTTATTATGATTGTGTAAACAGGTGTGTGTGTGTGTGTGTGTGTGTGTGTGTGTGTGTGTGTGTGTGTGTGTGTATATATATATATATATATATATATTGCTAGATAGATATTTATACACTTGTAAATGTCTGTAAATATAAATAAAGGACCCCTACCCTTTTTAATAAATATTGTGAGATTCTTTTACATCTACAAGTGCTGCCACCTAATCAAGCAAGTGGGACCTTGGTTTAACATTTCATCTGGAAGATAACACATTGAGAAATGCAGCACCCTCCTAATGTTGTACTGTAGTATCTGCAATCCAATCTCCTAGAGTGGGAATAGAACATGCAGCCTTCTGGTCTTCCAACACTAAAAGGTAAATGTGCGACCTGTTGCATCACCGACACTGTTTGAGACCATTCATTTGCTTAGTGTAGGGCCAAGCAAGTCAGCACACAATGAAACACTAAGTGGCCGGCTGTAGGACTAACACAGTCGATGAACATTTTTTAAAGTGTACAAAAGGCTAAAAGATGAACATTAACTGTCAACAGGAGATGGGTTGCAAGTTTAAGGAAGGTACTAGAAGTAGATTCTACAGGTAGTTTTTTTATTTCCTTACAGATTGTTTATAGAACATTTCCAATAAATATTGTGTTGGTAGCACAACCCCTATAGAAGCTGCATCTAGTCCTGTAGAAGTGTTTGTACCAGTCAGTAGGCAGTGCTGAAATGGAGCCCTCAAGTACAGACCAGAGGCAGTCTGGAGTTGTACACCCTCGAGTATGATTGTACTTTACAAGTACCATAATAATGCTGTCTTTCCCCCAAAGTAGCAATGCCACTGTAACAGCATACAATGTAGTTCCTTGTTTGAATTTGGCTCTTTTGTAAATTGCACATGCTCTCACTTCATAACACCATATGTTTAGGTTCAGATCTGTACAACAAAGTATTACTTATAATCTCTTCATTCTGTTGGCAATTTTGCTTTCTGTTTATTTTGTTTAAATGAGTGATAATTACTCCAGGAACTGCACAATTCTTGATGCCCAAATTATTTTATTAACAGCTATGTTATGTTTTGTGAAGCTTAAATAATACTATATCTGATTTCAAGTAATGCCACAGACCTCTTAATTATTTCAGGCATATCACTTCTGTTGAGAATATCTGTTAGTAACTTGTCTGGGGCCTTCTTGGCTCAAGTTTACTGTCATAATTGAGGTCCTATTTACAAAAAATTTTGCTATACATGGTAATCTAGTAATCATATCTTGCTTAAATGAAATATATTTACTGATCTCAAAACCTGAAAATCTTGAGAGGTTGCTACTCAAAAAAGTGACACTCCTATGGTTTTAAAACACAAAAACTCCTTTTTGCGGTGGGCAGACCTTTGTGCATCCCTGACACAGGGGCAAGCTCATACACCTCTTAACTATATATATATATATATATATATATATATATATATATATATACATACATATATATATTTGGAAACAAAAGAAAATATTAAAGAGACCAGTAGATCAAATTTCCAAAAACTCAAACATAAAAAAAAAAAAAAAAAAAAAAAAAATATCTACCTTTTTTACATTTTTACAGGGGGAGGGGCTAGCCATCCTACACCCCCACACCACCTCTGAGATTGCACTACAGTGAGGAAAAGGGTAAATTTCCCAATCCTTGCTGTACCACGACCTCCATTCAAAAGCGTCAAGTTTTCAAAAACTTCATCATATGGTCTCGACCATATGGAGTTCTAGTTTCTGAAAACTCGATCAATTGTTAGAGACCCATATATATATATATATATATATATATATATATATATATATATATATATGTATATATAGATATATATATATATATATATATATATATATATATATATATATATAAATATATATATATAGTTATATAGTCATTTATATATACATATAAATATATATATATATATATATATATATATATGTATATATATATATATATATATATATATATATATATATATATATAGTTATATAGTTATTTATATATCTATCTATATAGATATATATATAGATATTTATATTTATATATGTATATAAATTGATATATATATATATATATATGAATATATATATGAATATATATATATATATATATTCATATATATATATTATATATATATATAAATATATATATATATATATATATATATATATATATATATATATATGTATATATATATATATATATATATATATATTTATACAGTCACCAGGTTAAGAACGAGATCCATTTTTTAGTCTGTCCTTAAGCAAATTTGTATGCAAGTCAAAACATGTACATATTGTTCTTATTAAATGTAACTTAGTCAAATGTTTGCCTCAGTCTAGTATTTATTTTATTTTTCTTTGCATATAAAACACTTTAGAAACCCTTCCAATTAAAAAAATCTTAAACATAATACTGTGTTTTGTAATTATGCTTCCTTACTTCTTATGAGCTATGCTGCCTTACTTTCTATTAATATAGCTGGTTTAAGGCATCTTGTTATTAAAAGCAGTGCTTATGAGGTCTTTCACACACACACACACACACACACACACACACACACACACACACACACACACACACACAAAAAACACATGTTGTGCTGTCTGTGTTAGTGTAGTTAGTTGCATACTGTTTCAGTATATTTTCTGAAACAGATGTTATTTGTACTCCATTTAGGTTTTGTATTTCCATATTTTTAGTCAAGTTTGGTTTGAGGTGTATTCAGTTTCTGTACCCCTTTCTCTTGTCTATTGTCCCACTGTATACTTCCTGCTCTTCCCAATTCATTTTTGTTATTTGTATTTGTCGAGGTTAATGACATCAAATTGGCATGACAGACTTTTCACAAATACGAGAGTGGAAAGAGCTCCTAGTGACCTTTCACCACAAACCGCATCACCATGATTCTTGACCTTTCACCCTAGAATATGTGACCAGGTGGGTAAGCTTTTACTTTTCACCCAAAACTTTTGACCAGTTGGGTGGACCTTGACCTTTCACCCTGTCACATGGGATCAAATATGTGGGACTTAATGAGTCTGACCATAATTCAATAAAACTGGCCCAAGGACTACTAGTATTATGCAAAATACTCAGCACTATTGACCATTCATATGACTAAATTTCCCTCCTACTTCACCGCCATTGATAACCCAGTATACTCTTCCTATGCTTTCCCCTACTCCTTGTTTTCATGTTGCTATCAGATCATAGACTGACAATATCCTGGTGTTGCACCCTCCTCGAGAGATGCAACCATTGGAGGTATGCTCCTTTTACAGATGACTGTGTGTTCTTCTTTAATCATCAGACTAATACATAATTACTGTAGTCCTTTCATAAGTAGTATCAACTATGCAAAATGTCTAAACTTAGAATTTTTGACTTATGAAACAGCTGCTTCTACAACTAGAATTTGCTGTCAGCAACTCAAGAAAGCTATTTTTAGGGGATGGATGGTGCAAGACTGTGGATAAATGCAGTTTGGGACAAACTAAGTTGTCCCGGTCCCACGAGTAAGGGAGTAAAGGGGTGTGGGGAGGGTATAGTGGTAGAAAGGAAGGTAAGGCTTGCAGTTGGTTAGGATAGTGGGTTTGTGGTGGTGAAAGGGTTGAGGAGAGAGGGAGATGTAAAAGGAAGTGAGACAGGAGTAGGTGGGACTTCTGACAGTACTAAGGGTTTTGGATTAGAGGAAGTAGGCACATTTGGCGTGAGTTGGTAGCCCTCCCACCCTCCTCTTTTATATAGGGATAGTGGAGGTGGGCAATTTGAGGCGGAGAAGAGGGACAGGATTGTCCTCTTCTGTTCACCCTCTAAAGAAGGTGTATTGGTTTATGGTTTTGGTATGGTGTGAGGTAAGTAGGTACACTGCCTCTTTATGTGGGTGAGTGGGTACGCTGCCCCGGTGGAGAAGGTATCAAGGTGAGTTGGCATGCTGCCTTGAGGTAAAGTTTGTCCAGGGTGAGTGGTGACGCTGCTGATCATCGTTGTTGAAGAAGTTAATGTTGGTTTTTGTGTACATAGTTCATTGTATAATACATTTTAATAAAAGTCATCAAATGTCTTTTTGTGTGTAGTGTAGTTATTTAAGGGGGGACAGAACAAATGTGCTCTACTTGAAATGATATGTCGCTTTTTAATTCAGGTTTATAGCCTCTTTTGAGGTTATAAGCCAGTGAACTGAAATATGGTGAATGTCTTTCTAATGAAGTAAAGAAAGTGGAAATTAAATTGTTGACAGATTGTAAAATAATATGTTACAGCAAGATTTAATACTGTCTTGGAGTTTGATATTTTAGTAAGTAATGAGAAGGGGAAATTATGTGATGAAGGACATGGTTAGTCAAAGAGCTTGTTGAATCTTTATGGTTTGTTATTATTATAATAAAATCTAATCAGACATTGGTCTTAGTATGTCTGGTTAGTTGATAGACATTTATTTTGTTGAATCATTCCTTTTCACATGAGTTCTTGCTTTCTAGACTGTACTTTAAACACACACACACACACACACACACACACACACACACACACACACACACACACACACACACACACACACACACACACACACTTTTCACCTGTACAGATTTTTGCAGAATGTTCAGATTTTTCCTCATATTTTTGGTCCATTTTTCATAAAATTGTGTTTTTCCCCCCAAATCACTGTCAAAGCATTAAAGATTTAAGTCAGAAAATAAAGACAGGCATTTGAGTTTCAGACTTCCTACTCTTCAGAAAATTCATGCTAATGCAAAACCTGTTATTCTCTCTTCTTTCTAAGTTTGTAAGAGCAATATTTAAAAATTGTCCCTATTTTTGGTCCTTTGTCCCCACATTATCTATGGCTTTGTCCAAATTTCTTGCCCTAAGATATTGAGAGGTATGACACACTTAAACGCATGCACTTATTCTGTACTATTTCTTCTCTTTTCCATCAATAACTTTCAAAAAATGCTATTTGTCTTTATCCATTAGTAAAGCATTTCATGTTGTTACTGTGATTACTACACTTCACTGCTTCTACCTTTATTAACAATGTCCTTGTCTTCCTCATCCTCTTCCTCCTCTTATCACTTGGCCCTTACACCATAGTTGTATCTCCTCTGCAACAATTAGCTGACATTCCTTTTACTGAACACTATCTGAATCCAGAGGCAGCTGCAAGTTCCTTTTCTGGCTAGGGCACAATAGGTCACAGTAGTTAGATGGTAAAGTACATATGGTATGTGAAAAAAAACAGAACACCATATCAGTGAAGTAAAGAATACGTGATACGTGGTAACAACTCACCCATAATCCACTGTTAGAAATGAAAGACCATTTTCCTACAAAAAAAAAAAAAAAAGTAAATGCCATAATTTTAGCAATCCCGGTGATGTTCATAACACAGATAATCTGGTAATTTGTCATGCTTACAGATAATGGTTTGGAGGGAGTATTGGTATGCTACAGTGCTGGTGTAGCTACCTATACAGCAAATGTGGGAAAATATCATGCACAAAGAAAAGAGGGAGAAAAAAGATCATTTACCCAAATTCACAAACATAAAGTTGGACTTATTTTGTTCTGTGCTGCATTGTAAAAAATAATTTTAAACAAATACAGCACATTTCTTTCAACATTCACAATAAAACACATATATTCTTACTGTAGACACTTGTGGATATCAAAGGTAGTTTAAATGTCTGTAGAAAGTTCAAGAAAGAGTAGTCAGTTAACATCAACTGGATTAAGATGATAGTTTTGACACCTCAGAAAGAATGTGGAAGAGGATTTCTCAGTTAAAAAATGGAAGCCTTAAAAACATGCAATTCAGCTAATTTATCTTGTTGAAGATTTACAAATACTGTTAAGAGGTAAGAGCTGTTCAGAGAACATAAATCAGAGTAATTCAAGCAAAAAGTGACAAAAAATATGTTCTAGAAGCTGTGCAAGCTGCCTGTGACTTTGCTGCTATTCTATACACGTGAGTTAAAAAATGTTTTACTTACGTACTTGTATAAAGAGGGAAAAAGACATCCAAGATCATTTTAGTACAGCAGCCCCATTGAAATATAAGAACCACTTAAGGATTCTGATGCATTAAAATAGTCAGCATACAAAAATATGAGATAACTAAAATATAATGCAACCATAAACAGTCTCATGATGTTAGTTTTCTAGCCACATCCAAGGAAAACAGACTGAGAAAGATAAAAGCTATCACAAACAAATGCACCAGTGAGAATCACCTAGTAGTCTGTTTCTAGTTTGCTGAAATAACATCCACAGAAATAATTTAGATCTGAATGCTTTTGGATAGTGCCATAACTCTCAACTTATTTGATCAAAAATAATTGGAGTGGGGGGGACAAAATTAGGAACAATGTTTAAATATTAACAAGAACTGAGAAACTGGAAACAGAACAAAGAAGAAATCCATGACTTAGCCCTCTGATGGAAGACTTTATTGACATGAACTTCTTCAGAAAACTCTAACACACCCACTGAACAGTAACAAATAGCACTCAAATATATCAGATGACTAAAATAAACCAATATTTATTCCTGTTCAGTGGGCGTGTTAGAGTTTTCTGAAGAAGTTCATGTCAATAAAGTGAACAAAAGCGCTAAGTGCTGGTGACCGTGTTCTTATTCCATCAGAGGGCCGAGTCATGAATGTTTAAATATTATTCTAATCCACTTAAAAAAGGTTAATAGAACGACAAGGTTTGCATCAACGGGCATTTTTTTGAACAGTAAAAGTATAAAACTCTAACAACTGACATTACTGACTTGAGGAACATGGCAAATATTTTAAGCAAAATCAAGGACATTCTGGAAAAATAGGGACTGTTGCGAGGCATCAATAGCACTCAAAAGGCAATGTCTGGTCACTATAACCCATTGCAGGATATAAATATATTTTGAGGGTACAGGATTTTAAATGATGCATTTATGATGTCATTATAACTGTCTATGAACAAGTCTCAGCAGAAGACTGAAATTGGCTGAGATAATTAAAACTACATATCCTTAAATTCTTACAGTGAGTATTTTTCATTTTCAGACTGTATGGTTTGACATTACCATAACATCCATAGCATCACCAAGCAAAAAAGTTAAATAAACTGGTGCCATGGCGAAATTTCTATCTTCAAAATAAGTGGTCAAATAGGAAAATGTGAAGCATTTACTAGCAGCTAGAAATGGAATCCACAGCATGGTTAAAAGGTTACTTTATACTTATAAAAAATTATTTTGCAACCCAGTCTTTCATTGATTATCAGAACAGGCACGTTGTTGCAATGTCATACTCTCCATTTACATTATTTCTTGTGGGGGGGGGGGGTAACCATCAGTAATAATGCAAGAGTTTGGGTAGTGTGTTTTACCACGTACTCAGTATTTTAACTATGACATGCTCTCAGGAAAAACAACTGAGGTTGCAAAAGTCCAAGGCACCAGATAGCATAGCACTGAACTGTCCAGAATTTAGCAAAATGTCCGGATTTTTACTTCACATTTTTGGTCTATTCCTTTTAAAGCTTGTGTCTTACTAGCAAATCATTTAGGACAGACATAACCAAATAATGATAGACATTTCAGTTTCAGACTTCATATGCTTCACAAAATGCATGCTAATTCAACATCTGTTACTCTAGCAACTTTTTAAGTTTAGCAGATCAACATTTAAAATCTGTCTCTGATTCTGAGCATGTGTCCCCAAATATATGGCTCTGTCTAGATTTCTTATGCTAAGATGTTGAGAGGTATTCCCAGGTAGGCAAGCAATTCAGCCACCACACACACACACACACAC
>NC_056725.1:1701416167-1701421167 GCF_019279795.1 Protopterus annectens | reverse complement strand
CAATGAAAACAGACAGCATGAGCAACAGTAAACTTCTCTTCCTTTGAAACTCACATTAATTGAAAATATATCAACAAGCCATTAAACTGCAACAGATGTGTAGGAATTCATTGCCAAATAGCATATAGTGAAGCACTATTTAGCTGCCATCTGAAGGGTGCAGGATTTTAAAGCACAAATATGTAATGAATTTGCTAATAGATTGGGAGAGACTAATGGACACAAGTGTCCCTTTTAAGTGGCAACTTGGGAGCACTGTCTGGTGAAGTGATTTGGTCAGACTTACACTAGATTAATGAAGGCTGAAGAAGTGAAACACCACACTGCAGAAAACAGCTTATTAACAGCTCACAGCCTTACCCATCTGCATTAGGTACCAGGCAAACTGTTGCAGCCCAACACAGAACATTTCACACGTACTAGCAAAAACAAGTTAAAAAACATATACATTCATAGTTGATGTTTTAAAATTAAATTTGTAGTCTTGATCTTGTCTAGCTTATTCACAGTCAAATAATAAACATGCTGCCAACAGTCAAAAAAACAAGAAGACCAAGGATCATACCCAAAGAACATGAATCATACAATGAAGCTCCGGTTTAATAAAATCATTTTTTTCTTTACACCATAACAACCCTGGGATGCAGGACACCCACCCAGACACACACACATACACACACACACACACACACACACACACACACACACACACACACACACACACACACACACACACACACACACATGTATACCATCAAAAATAGCCCCTTATATGGCTGCATACATTCAGATCATGTAGATATTTGTTTAAAATAAAATGTATGAACAACTACATAAATAATGACTGAGATGTTTATCTCATCTCAGTGCTGTGAGAACCATACAATGCATTCCATTGTACCATCCCATGCCCACTCAGCCTCTTAACTCAAGACTCAGAGGCAGACACCCAAACATCAGGAACAGATTTAAAATATATCTTATATGCTTAAAAAATTGTATTATCATACATCTTGTGAAGGACACAAGACTCTGAAATGTACATGGCCACCATTACACTGTAATCCACAACAATTTGCCAGAAAGCCATACATTTCACAAGTCACAGATCAGAATAATTCTCAGTATTTTGCTCAATAATTCTAGACAAACTAAAAACTTATGTGGGTTGGGGGTGAAAGGCCCAAAAGGGACAAATCTTAAATACCTTTTTATATACATATGTGTTAACCAGGTAAACCAAATGGAGAAAGTGTTCCTTTTTGGGGGTGCCCAAGGGTACTGCCTGAGTGATTTTGTCACATTCATATCACGGGTAAACGGAGTTGGGAAGATGCAAACCCTGTACTTTTGACTACAGGAATCACTTTGTTAATAGCTCGGAGCCTTAAGTACCAGACAACTGTAATTCACTTAAAACATTTGCAGAACTACAACAGATGTTGCATGGACATGCATGCTTCATATGGCTCCCATATACACATCATAATATATTTCTGTCATCTACTCCCAGCACTATCATCATTCCACTGTTTATCACCCTACACATAGTTATAGATATAAGCCTTTGTTCCCTCAAAAACTGCATAATATACCATCAATTTTGTACCATATTTTCTTCAGAAAAAGTTCACATTATATACACAATAATTTAAATAATTAACTAAATTTCACTCCTTTTCCCTATGGTAACTGTGTGTGTGTGTGTGTGTGTGTGTGTGTGTGTGTGTGTGTGTGTGTGTGTGTGTGTGTGTGTGTGTGTGTGTGTGTGTGTGTGTGGTGCGCATGAGTGCATGTGGGCATGTGTGTGTGTGTCTGCTGTTTAGCCATTCTGTTCTGTACTTCCCACCACACTCCATACATGCTTAACCTTTCTAAATGAATAACATGCTCACTTTACATTTCCCCTTTTGAAAATGTTCCAAAAGTCAACTGAGTGGGAGGGAAAGACCACATTTTAGCTGAGCTCTTTCAGCCAAATGAGGACTGATTTAAAAAAAAAAAGAGTGATTTCTTTTGAAATTGTATTCCAGGGACTGGGGCACTTTAGGGGGCTCATAGTTTTACTGGAGCACATGCACTTTGTATACCCTTGTAGCACCCCTCAACTGCATCTCCTGCTACATGAACAGGCCTGCCAGCATCTGTCAAATTGTCATCTTTCTGTTGAGTTGTTGGAATACTGACATTCTGAGTGCTGCTGTTTCTTCCTTCTCATTGCTATCATCCCCTGTAAATATGGCTGCCACAAAATGAGATCTGTAAAGAAAATAGGCACATGCCATAAGTAACATCTCTTTTTCTGATTCCTGCTTAGGCATCCTAATATTGCACAATAGGAGAGGACAACAATTATGCATCAGTATTCAGTCATAGGAAGGGTTGCATGAAGGGGACTGCTGCTCTGGATAGCACCAAGAGGAAATTCTACATTTTTTAACTTATTTGTTTGATTTCTTTTTATTCTGTCCACTCCCTCTTGAGCATCTATGAGCTTATTTCACACACCCACCCTTGGATGCTCAGTAGTTATCCCCACACAACTATGTATTCCAGAGTTTCCCACACCCTGACTGAGCCTTCATTAGGACAGAGATCCCTAGTCTCAGGCCACACTACCTCACTCAATGTCTCTGTCAGTTTGTACTCAGGGCAGTGAAAGGCTTTGAAGACTCTGTCTCTATATCTTTGCCACCATGTGACCACACTAAGAAAAATAATGGAAATATAAAAGCGAACAGTACTATGTTGTTGGGTAACTCCAGACAATTATGTGACTACCATCTTCCCTGAACACATCACATTACACAGCATTTAGGCTAGTTTCTACCACCTTCTACATTTGTTACTTGATACATTTCACTCAAAATTTATTTTTTATTAGTTATTTAAAATACTTCTGTCTTTAGAGTCAAGTAACAGAATGAAATATATGTTTTTCTTGAGAATGGCATTGCATTAATGTGGTGTTATTATATCACCATCCCATCTTAAAACCACCAGACAAAGAAATGACTTTGTTTATGAATGAAAATTAATTAAAGCTACCTCATGCATATGCATCAAGGAACTAAGGAATTTAGATATAAGTAGCTCCTACACTGTCACTTTCCAAACAAAGCGTTGTAGTGTTCTGCATTGTCACTGTGGAGGTTTCTGTTAAACACATTGACAGCTATTCACTTTCAAAATCATTGTTGTCAGTGTGATAAAAAAGATGCAAATAATAGATAAGAAGGAATGACATTCTGTTGTAGTACTAGTAGTTAAAAACAAAACAGAAAAGGGTTAAGACTCTGCTTGTATATGTACGTGTGTATCTCTCTCATATATATATATATAAAAATCCTTAGTTAAAAGGATATATATATAAATCCTTAGTTAAAATCCTTGAAATTAATTTTTTATCATGAGATTAAAAAGATTAAAAAATAATCTTGAAATTTTAAGTTGGAACACAGTCATCATGGGTTTTATTGTATTTAAAGGTATTGAAATAAAGTGCTAAAAAATTTCAAGTTTCATAATTATGCTTTGTTCTAAGTTCTTTGTCTTTTTTCTAGGTACTGTGTAGCTCAAACACATGGTTTCTTTATTGTGAAGTACTTGTTACAGAAGTTACATTAATATTAAAAGTAAGATTAACTAAAGATCATTTTAATCATTAGATTAATCATTATTCAGCAGCCCTGATAAATGTGCGCACACACACACACACACACACACACACACACACACACACACACACACACACACACACATGCACACATACATACACGCACACCCACGCGCACGCACATGCACACACACACACACACACACACACACACACACACACACACACACACACACACACACACGCACACACACATGCACGCACACCCACGCGCACGCACATGCACACACACACACACACACACACACACACACACACACACACACACATATCTATATGTATGGAGAAAAGAGTTATCTGGTAATTAATAAAGCTAAACACAAGTTGCTTCCAAGGAAATAATGACTATATTTCAATCAAAAACTTATTTAAGCCCAAACTACTTGCTCACAAAGGATTTTACAAGTATTGAAATTGACATTTTCTGTGACTTGAAATGGCAATAACTGTGGACACAAGATTCACAACAAAGAGACTACAAGCCTTTACTGGATTCTCATTTTTTATACTCCAGACCTGGAAGTTTGTCCATCTCAATAGAGTACAATGCAACTGATTTTCAGATTTTTTTTAATAATCATTTTATCATTGTTGCATAACTTTAATATTGTATTTTCTGAATGGGTGCATTTCCTTTGTTGTCATCTTATTTGAATTACCTTTAAATTCATTGGGTATAAAGCAGATTTGATATGGATTTCCCTTTTCTTGTGTTGAAATGTTATTTAATAGACAACTGCATTTTAACATTTATTTCACAATTATTCACAGATGTGTTATACTATTACACGTTTTTGTAAATTACTTTCTAGTCTGAAGAAGCTCCCATTTCAGGATCAAAAGCACAAGCTTAGACATTTGATTTTGGCTGCCTGAAATAATACCACCCTCTAAGATGTTCACCTATCCATTACTGGTTTTCCTTAGACTTACCGCCCTTTCAGTGATACTATGCTTCCCCTCAGATTTATTTTATGTTATGTCATGCTCCTACATGATCTTCTCTTTCTTTCGTAGTTATTTGCTTCTAGTCTAGCACATTACTGACACCCCGCAGATATGGTGTAATTAATGTTTAGCCATGCTGATCAGACTAATTCTAGCACAGACCTTTTCATGCGGCAGCAACTAGAGTTTGATCCACCTTTCCTGAGACACATCAGTACCAATTCTTACATGCAGACAAGCTGTTTACACATACCTACCCATTTTCTAACACAAAATCGGATTCAAACTCATATCCCCCCTTCATTTGTAGAAAATAAAAATTTGTAAGCCATATATTTAGAGACAGAGATAAGTAGGCAAATAGAAAGACAGATGT
>NC_056725.1:1701371167-1701411167 GCF_019279795.1 Protopterus annectens | reverse complement strand
AGGAAAATATAAGGTTCTTACAGCATTCGCTTAGCAACTGCGATCATCTTTTCTGTAAATACCAATGAGCCCCTTTTGATCCAAACAGCAGTTTTATAATTTCCAAAAATCTACTGTTGAAACTGTTTGATGAGGCTATGAAAAGAATATGCTATTTTATTTTCAGTAAAAATCCCTCACAGATACTCTTCCTGTGAAGAGATTTTTTTCCATTTCCTGGAGCAGCTTTTTTAATTGTAATGTTCGTGTTCAAACTGCTGATTGGTAATGTCATGCCTTTTCCACTCTGAAGAATGCTGATGACTACAGAATGCAGGGCTGAATTCAAATGATCTATTACCTCAAAAGAAATGTGAAGTATTGACTCCCCCATCAAAAATTTTCAAGCTATGATTAACCTTTCTCCAAAGTTAAGAGTAATACATCCATCTACATAAACCTGATTTATCCCCTCATTTGCTGCTCTGCATGAAAAGCTAATAGTGGGATTTTAATTACTCTACCTCTAAGGAGATGGCAGCCATAGCAGATTTTACTCACCTAGTTAACTTTAAGTCAGTAGGTAACAGCATTTAAAAATGCAAGCGGGAATCAAGGTAATAGCTGAAAAAAAAGTTTAATTAATTCATTGACTATGGATCCTTATTTGGCAGTTATAAGTGGGATGTGTGAGCATACAGAAGGGAAAAAAATGGGACCAACTTCATTTTTAAAAGAAAAGACGTTATATGGTGGCCCATTATCTAAAAATCAATCAATCAATAAATAAATTCTTTCCCGCCTTTTGACTGAGAAAGTGGAAGCAAGCACTGTGGTGCCTAAGACATAAAGACATTGCCATTTACTTTTGCAATTGCTCTGTAATATTGAGTGGGCTAATTATAATACATTATAAATGAGCAATCCCTCTTTTTACATCACACATAAAGAACAGGACTGGGATGCATGTGTTACGGATGTAGACTACATCTTGCTGTTTCACCAATGCTTTAACAGCTTTCAAATCAGCAAAACACTGCATTTCCACACTTTTTCATTTTTTTTTTGTAATTAGTAGTTGGTATTACATGCAGCAGATGAAGCTCCATGTACCGTAAAGAGTTATGATCAGGTCAACAGATCATAACTCCCTAGTAATATGTGCTCTCAGCATGGATGCCACGATTCACCTTTTGAGCTTCACTCTTGAGGTGAATTTCTTGGCATCGATGACTCAAATCACATAATGAGCTGCATGCAGTCAAATAAATGATCATAATTCCTGAGTTATCCTGCATATTAAACAAACATTCAAAAAGCCACTGCATGTAGTTTAGCAGTTCATGGGAGAAATGTAATTTTAAGTACTTAACTGGCAGACATAAAGTGAACCATACTCACAAAATTTATTTCCTTAGATGCAGCAGAGTGGACAACTCCGTAATATGAGGCACAACAAAATAAACAGAAATGCCTCCAAGCAGGTCACCTGTCAAATGAGAAGCGTATCACAGTCATATTAAGTTGTTTGACAGAATTTGTTTCATACTTAATGTTTTTCCTTCTAATAGAGCATTTGTGCATGCATATTTGTGTGTGTGTGTGTGTGTGTGTGTGTGTGTGTGTGTGTGTGTGTGTGTGTGTGTGTGTGTGTGTGTGAGGGGGGTTATATCTCAACTGTCCAGATTTATGCCTTATATTTTTGGTGTGTTCTGACTATAATTTGTGGTTTGCTGTCAGATCAGTATGGATTGAAGTGTGGATTGAGTCCATAAATAAAGATAGACACTTAGTTTCAGACTTCATACCCTTTAGAAAATGCATGCTAATGCAAAAACTGTTATTCTGTTAAATTTCTAAGCTTATGAGGGCAATATTTAACAATATTTAACAATGGACCCTATTTTTGGACTTTTGTTACCCCATTATGTTTGGCTTTCTCCTAGATTCTTGCAGTAAGACGTTAAAAGGCATGGTGTGTGTGTGTGTGTGTGTGTGTGTGTGTGTGTGTGTGTGTGTGTGTGTGTGTGTGTGTGTGTGTGTGTGCGCAGTTGTGCATACTACTGGCAAAGTATGTGGGGTTCAACAACTCTGTAGAGACCAAACAATTCATTACCTGTTCTACAGCATACACACACATGCAAAAATAAAAATAAAACAACCTTGTTTAGCAATGATTGGAGATATAGCTAAGAAACCATCAAGGGTGAGAATTTGTTAAATATGATTAACAGAAAATGAAGCACATGCAAGCTTGACAAAGAAAAGAATGAAAGCTTAATGCCTCATATATTAAAAGATAATTGTTAATGAAATAAAGAAAATAAGAATAAAAATATGGCAGCATCAGATTAACAACGTTGGTGTCCTGAGTGTCATAGTAAAAAGGCCAAAGATAATATTGTTAGAAAAGAAAAGAAAATATTGCAGGTATAAGAGAGAAGAAAATCCCCTGCTGGTATATTATGTAGCTTAAACAAAAGGACACAGACCTTCACAGCAGGAATGTAAAAGGATAATTTTTTAACAGAGACTAGAAGAGATCAGCAAATGCCAAACTGACAGATTTTTTGGTACTTTACTGAAAGAAATTTTAAGCTTGGCTCAAAGCCATGAAGCTAAATTAGATCAAGAAAACAGATTATTACTTGAAATCTAGGAATATAGAATACAGCAAAACTCAAGTCAGTGGTGATAAAACATTTTTAATTAAGAAAGTAAAATGTGATGTGCTTGTAAAAGAGAATGTGACAGAAAGAAATCTGAAACAGTAAAAGATAAAAGTGTATTTATTGTCATGAGACCTCATACAGCATGCAATGCAGCATGCACAATAGAAACATAAAATATTTATAAGTGAATAAGGTAGGCAGATTAAATATAAATGACACATCCGGCAATGCTAATTATCTGGAAAGAATAACCCACATTTTATGATGATCTAAAGCAATGTACGAAGGCAACAAAATATAAAATGATAACTGTTCACACATCTTTTCAATAAGTTCCTAATACATGTAACTGTGAACTGGAAAAAAGAAAAAAAAACTTGAGTAACAAACTACAAAAAAATCTGTAACCTGATTATACACAAAACTTTTGCAATATCTTCATGGTTTGGTCATATAAGTTTTATCAGGGATTGGAAATGGAATCAATGACTTGCATTAAAGTTTAACAGGAGCTAAAATATTGCTCATTTTTGATGGCATCTTTTAAATTGGAAAATATGTATCATTGAATAGCAGGATATGAACATAAATGAAAAATAAAATACTATCTGAAATACTGCTCAATCTGTGCAAAAGTTTTGAGTCTTTGTTACCATGTTACAGAGAAACTGTAAGAAAAAGACTGGGAGAAAATGTTGTAGAGCCTTTTAAGTATTAGATAATGTACATCTTTAAAACACCCTCTCGGTAAAAAAATAATCACACACCTCTCCCCACTACTACCCTGTATTATTAGGTACTTGACTCTTCACCACTTATAAGTCAATGTAATATTATCTAGCTACAAATCAGTTACCCCTTAGATAACCTAATGGCATTATTCTAGGCCAGATTCAGATATCTCATCTGCTTTGCTTATCATGAGCAGCATAGAGTGTGGCAGCCACACAACTCATAAACTAAGCTTCATATACAGATCATATGGACTTCCCTGTACCTGGCAGAATTTGAAGTGGACATTTCCAGATATGCAACTTATAAATTGAGGTTCTCCAAAGGAATCACTGTCAGTGAGATTTCATTTTGTGTGCCAGAAGTGCCTCAAAGTTCAGCAGCTTTTTTTCTTGGTTGCACAACTGTTGCATGAATATGTATACATACATGATTGAAGCTGTTATCTATGTGAACATTCCTACGAAGGAACCAGCATTTTAAATAATGTGAGAATTTCTGATAATCCCTATTTAATGAAAAAAGCACATTTAAGATGCAAAAACTGTTACATGAGGATATGAGTTTATATTAGATGATCGAACTTTCAAAAGTTCGACTGTCATATGGTCGACACCATATGATAGAACTTTTGAAAGTTTGAATGTTTTAACAGAGATCTCTGTACAGCGCAGAATGGGAAGATTTCCCTTTTCTGCACTGTAGTGTGCTCTCAGAGTTGGTATATTTAAAGAGCGGGGAGGGTGGTGGGCGCAACCTCCATGTGGGGGGTGCAGGGGGCTTACCCCCCTGCTTAAAATGTTCAGGTAGGTTATTTGTATAGTTTATTCTTTTTAATTAAATGTTTGAACTTTTAAAAGTTCGATCATATGGTGTCAACCATATGACAGTCGAACTTCTGAAAGTTCGATCATCTAATATAGACCCGGGGATATTTTTCTCCATGCATACTGTATAACTATTGTATGCATATAACAATTATTTTTTTAGAAAACTGTTTCCTGTATAAGGAGGTACACAAAGTTCCATCTATTAGTTTGGTAAGTAAAACATCAAAAAAATTACTGTAAACTTTACCATTACAAAAGTAAATTAATTCCAAAAGGTGTACTGTTAATATATGTAACAATTTCTGAAAATTGTTGTTTAGACACAGCTATAAATTAGGTTGCAGACCGGATAACTTGGTGTATCATGACCATCATGTTTTCTCAGTAAAAATGCAAGACAGATTTGTCGCCACTTTTGTTAGTAATACACAGTAGTTAATGTACACAATGAGAAGAAATATTTTGTTTGCTAATAAGAATGTACTGGAAATTTTCCCTCAGGACTGCTATTTCAGTTTGGGAGGGGAAAGGAACTTGCACAGTTCTTATGCCGATATTACTATTTTCTAGAGGTAAACAATGGGTCAATACCTACATCTCACAGGGTTGTTTTCCATGTCGCTGTCGCAATGTCTGTCCAAAATTAACTAATACAAACACATTTTCCACCAAATATTTAGTACAATTTTAACATTTTTATGATCATAAATATATAACTATACATGCATATTGACAATGATGAAGTTTAGATCACATTTTCATACTGAGAGACACAAAGTCTTAAAATACCAGGATCTGCAAGTAGAAATGAGAACAATGTAGAAGGGAGATACTGATAAAGTTCCAGTAGTAGAAGTTACTGACATAATAAAACAGAATTTACAATGAAATGAATTAAACAGAATTTACAATCATACTTAAATATGTTACCAAATCATGTAACCCTATACAAACAGCAGAAGGAGGCAATTCTGGGTACATTGTGATTGCTGACAAGATCACTTTTGGCTAACATCAAAGACTGAAACAAAACTAATTTTATAAACTTTAATTTTGCACTGACTTAGGAATGGAGTCCATTTCCATCAAGGTATGTGAAAAATCTAAGCATTTGAAGTAATTATGCCAGAAGGAGCTATTTTATTAGTTTATTGGATTTATAAGTTTAAGTCAGATTTGTCAAATTCCAAGAAATGA
Source organism: Protopterus annectens (assembly GCF_019279795.1). NCBI lineage: Eukaryota > Metazoa > Chordata > Ceratodontiformes > Protopteridae > Protopterus > Protopterus annectens. Next base: position 1,701,405,757 of record NC_056725.1, on the reverse strand, counting down.
GAGCAGATATAAATACAGGAGCTTTATTTCCTCCTGGACTAAATGATGCTTATTAGTTAATATTTTAATAGTCTTCTTATCTGTACATTGTTTTTTAGTTTGGAGAATACGTATAACTACACAGGCATTTCATCAGTTGTGTTAAATTATGGGGGCTAAGAAACAGCCTGAATTTATTTCAGGAATATAATGTATGTTTATTTTAATCACTGTAGAAACCTGCTTTATGTAATGCAATAAGCATTATGCTTATTTATTTTTGGCATAAAAAGTTCCATGCAGAAGTCTATTTAAGTGTTTTCTTTTTGGGGGGAGTGGAGGAGTGATTGGTTGATTAGTTTGTGACCTTAAGAGGGATTTTTTCTTTATAATGCTGTCATCTAGTTTGCTTGCTTAATGATCTTGTTTTATTTTAATATAGCAGATCTTTCTCTATTCAGTATGGTACTAATGTTTTTAAATTAATCGTCATTTATATAGATCATGCACAGTGAGGGAGAACTGAACTACTTACGGTACTTAATCTTTTCCTCCTGTTTGGTGTTCCACCTAACATATACACTTCTTTACTCCACTTTGGAACTTCCATCTGTGGGGTGCTTCTAACATATTTACTCATCTACTTCTCTTCAATTCTTACATCTGTGTTAACCTACTAACATGTTTAACCATTCACTCTTTTTTTGGCATTTCATATAATACACACACACACACACACACACACACACACACACACACACACACACACACACACACACGCACACACCACAAACTATGTTTGCTTTTTCTGACAAGTCATTGCACATACAGTTTGCTCCTGTGCTATGTTATACCCTTATTTGTTTTTCCCAAAAATAAGGAAATCACTACTTTGTGAAGTTCATATTATGCAACGTCATATCTTTGCCATTCATAAACTATGTGCATATTCTCACACACATTTCATCAGAACATTCTTCATTATTTTACAGTATTTCAAGATACTCCCACTGGACTTTTAGCACATAGACAGCAGGTAAGCCATATGTATATTTTATCCATACAGTTAAATTCACTTAAGACCTGTTACCAGATAACTTTAGTAAAAGTGTAGGAATTGTGAGGTATTTGTTTGATTTGACTACATAGAAGGTGACTTAGCAATGGGTTGGTACAAGGGCATCTCTATTAGCATCTCTGTTATAATTATAAGTTTGATTTTACTGGGATTGTAAACTATAGAAATAATATAATTTAGAATAAGAAGATGAATGCACATTCATCCATATGTCATACTTTTGAGGGGTGGAGAAGATATGGTCTGAGTGCAAGGCTGTTTATCTATACAGAAACCATGGTGAATGAGACTCACCTTCTGAATTGTTCCCTGTCCCCAGTGTATAAGCTACAGGGGGTGTGGAGGTACAGACCCCCACAGCACCTAAGGAAGAGTTTTTATTTTGTTGGAAAAACATTAGGAATGACCATAGGGTCTACCACATTTCCCAAGATATTTTGTTTGTCACTTTCACTATAGTGCAACTGTTCAGAGGGGTTATTAACTTGCAAGGCTTTTTGGAAGACCATGGATGGGTTTGATATATGGCAGCCTCCTCTCAGACAGAAGGAAGGGATATTGATGTAGCCAGATCTGCAAGATCATTGTTAGGTGGATTATTGTCAAAAATAAGCTATAACTAGATAGATGGAGTAATATAAGATGGGATGCAGTAAGATCTTTGGAATGATCGGGACCAGGAGGATAAGGGAAAAGTGTTGTTGAGTCTCTTACAAACATATTGAAAGATCATGAGGTTACTAAGTAGGTTCAGCTAATAGTGGTAGGAGGTTAAACAAAAATGAACTTTGGGTTCACTGGCAATGCATACATACATACATGCACAAGCCCGTCTTCCCATTTTTACACATGAGGTTAGGATATCACAACAGCATAGACCATTACCTACAGCCAATGTTTACACCACTAATAACCCCTGCATCTGCAGCAAAAATCCTTGCTACATTCAGCTGCAGAGCAGATACTGGACAGGGAAAAAATCTATCAAGATAAAAGAAAAAAGTAGAATGCATATAATACATTGATTTAAATATTATGGGCTGTAAAAAGGAAAGTGTTGGTCTATTTCATATAACTTTTATGTGAACAGAGACATAAGGCTATAAAGCATACTTTCCAGTAAAGATGGGGGAGAGAGAAAGAGAGAGAATGGAGTGTTGGACTCTTCTAGAATTTGAGACAGACATTGCGATTTGTAAACATAGTATGCAACGGTGTGCATTAGTTATCAGCATTGTACTTATAGCATAGTTATACCTGTATGCACTTCAGATTTTAGAGACTGCACCATGGAAAATTGGATGCCCGCCTGTTTCTGAATCACATACAGCTGGTGAATGGCAGTGTATCATCTCTGCTTCTAGGCCTGCAATCATGGCAAGTAGCAATTCTTAAAAGTTCCACCCTCTGTTGCCATAACAGCAGGGAGATGTACATTAGCATAATATGCTAATGTTGGATTACATCAACTGCTTTGAACATTGACTATGGTGTGCAGTATCCTATAGGTAGGAAATAAACAGAACACGGACTGCATACTGTGTCAGGGCTAGCCACTCAATGGTGTAAGAATTGTCTCTAGGTGATTTGCTCACACTGACTACTGTCACAAAATATAATCATGAGTATTTTCTGGTGATAAGTGGGATGAAGACCCAATCTACTCCAACCTACACCACAGGTGCAAATTATTGGTGGGAGGGGTCTATGTAGCCCTGTTGGACAGAGAGTGCCCCTCAAAAAGTCTAGTAGCCCTGGGTCAATAAGGCAGCTAGTCTCCATTTGCCTAGCTTAGGTTAACTGGGATAGCTCTGTTGGCTGAAAGCAGGATGTAAAACCAATCAACCAGTCAAAGATGAACTAAGGATTGCTACACTCAATATAGGTGCACTGACAGGACACAGTTTGGAAGTGGATGATGTGATGGCAAGCAGGAAGCTGGACATCTTCTGTATCCAGGAAACAAAATAGAAGGGCAGTGCAGCAAAGCAACTTGACTTGACTACTACTCAGGGGGAGGATAGACTAGAAAGGATGTGGGAATTGGGGTGAGGGAGAGACTTCGTAAGACAGTAAGTGGTGTCATCACAATTAGTAACAGACTCATGGCAAGCAGACTTCAGTATTCATAAGATAATATAATAATAATATTATTATAATATATATTATATATATTATAATTATAAGATAAGAAGATATAGGATAAGGCAGTATTCATAATCTCAGCCTATGCCCCACAGCAGGGTTGATAGCAAGGAAAAGAGTGCATTCAGGCAACAGTCTGTAGGACCTACTAGACAAAGCATGGCAACATGAGTTGATATTGATAACTGTGGACCTAAATGACACAGCAGGACAAACAGAACAAGATATGAGGACTGCCTAGGTGTACATGGGTGGAGTAACAGAAATAAAGAAGGAGAGGTCAGTCTAGACTTCTGTCTAGCAAGTGACTTGATGATGGCATACACATGGTTCAGCAAGAGAGATAGACAGTTAACAAAATCACACACAAGAGTGGACACCAAGCAACTCTGCTGTACTTCCTTCTTGAAGGAAATGGCACTGGGCATACCTCTCGACTGTCCACATTTTCACAGAATGTCCAGATTTTTGCCTCATATTTTTTGTCAGTTCTTCATAAAATTTGACATTTTATGGCAACTCACTGATACAACTAAATAATGACATACATTTGAGTTTCAGACTTCATATTCATCATAAAATGCAAATCAATTCAAAGCCTGTAATTCTAGCAACTTTCTAAGTTTATAAGATAAATATTTAAAATATGGACCTTTTTTTGTACTTTTGTCCCCCATTATTTTTGGCTTTGTCCAGATTTCTTTTGCTTATAGGTTGTGAAGTATGGCACTAGGTAGAATCAGTGATGCAAAATGTCATCTTCAGTGAAACAGACCAGTGCATAAACAGCTGATTGCCACGACAGAGAAGAGTCAAAGGTCATCTTAGTCTAGGCTGAAGACCTAAAAGATGACTGGTGAGAAAGCACAGGAGTTTATGGAAATATTTAGGACTCTAGTACTTCAGGAAAAAGAGGAAATAGATGAAGTTAACGAAGAATGGCTGCACCTCAAAACAGCATGTGTGAAAACTACAGAACAGATGTGCATCTAAGTCAGGTATAGAAATATGGTACATAAAAAAAAAGATGGTGGTGGAATGCAGAAGTCCAGGAAGTCATCAACAGAAGGAAGGAGTGCAGGAAAAAGTGGGATATAGAAAAGACATACCGTGTTAAGAAGGAATACTGGTTGGCTAACAATGAGGCTAAGGGAGGAGTTGCAATAGAAAAGAGAAAGACAACAGAGGCACTCTACAAACTTCTGGAAAGTGACTCAGCAGATGGCAGAAAGAAACTCTTGTCAGGATGAATTGCAAAGACAGAAAGACAAAGACACACCTTCAACTGTCAGATTTTCGCAGAATGTCCAGATTTTTACCTCATATTTTTTTAGTCTGCTCCTCATAAAATTTCTGGTTTTCTGGGAAATCATTGAGGACTGAAGTCAATAAATAATGACAAATATTTGAGTTTCAGACTTCACATCCTTCAGAAAATGTATGCTAAAACAAAATCTTTTATTCTAGCAACTTTCTAAGCTTATAAGAGCAATATTAAAATGTGTCCCTATTATGGAGTGTTTCCCCCCCTCATTATTTTTGGTTTTGCCCAGATTTCCTGTGGTAAGAGGTTGAGAGGTGTGGAACAAGAAGAAACTCATCATTTACTATTCATAAGGGATGCAAGGAACATCTTGCTCACCCATCCACAAGACATCAAAGGCAAACGGAACAGCTTTTGAATGAAGAAAACCCCACAGAAGCTGGACTGGACTGTACAGCCTATGATGAAAGAAGAAGAGGAACACAATTTAGAAGAAATCTTTGTGTCAACTTGCAATGAGATCGCTGACAACCCTTCTTGTTTTACCAGGGATATTCTACACCTCTTATACCAAGGATTTCTCATTCTGTTTAAATATTTTTCTGCCCCCCCCCAGTGGCTTTTTTAGACAAAATCCATCTGATGGACATTCCAACCTAGCAAATTCTAATTTGGAGGGCATTAATGTTGCTCTACTCAGTGCCAGGACTCTTAACAAAAGTGCCTGAACATGAGGCTCTGCTGCAACTTGACACATTTATATATATGTGGAATTATAGAAACATAGTCTCAGAGCAGTAAAAGCACCCTCTCTCTTCCTGGGTATAATGCCTATCATGTTTTCAAACCTACTGGCAATTTTGAGTGAGTATCAGTATTTGTCAAGGATATCATCACTTCACAACGGATTCCTGGGGTTACCACATTTGAACTCCTAGAAGTCCAAATCACCATAAATAAGAGTAATTTCCTCTTCACAGCTAGCTGTAGACCACCCTATATGTCCCCTTCTAAGCATGATAGTTATCTTAACACATTAGCTAAAATTCCCATTCAACCCAAGACCTTTCTACTGGAGAACGTCAGCTATTCTTCAAGAAATGGACTAATCTGCACTGCCAATGATCCACATGACCAACACCTCTATGACATTATAAATGCTAACTGTCATACACAAATAGTTAACCATCCTACTAGGGGTTCCAATGTCCTTGATCTAGTCTTCAAATATATAGCTAATTATTGCACATCTCCACATGTATCATCATCTCTTTTTAAATCACACCACAATTTAGTGGCATTTTCCTTTAAATCTGGTAGTACATCCCCTGTAAATAGCTCTGTGTTCAGGGACTTTTCAAAAGCAAAACTTCTTCAGATGCTTGGTGACCTAAATACATTTTGATGTAATCCTCCTCTGAAAGATCTCTTTGTTAAAGCTGCTACCTATGTCTCTGACTTCTATTCCCACTTAATAGTTGCATTAATTTGGACTGCCCTATCTTCACCAAATATGAGGAATTTAAATACAAACAGCTGTGGTGGAATATCTACATAAATAAATTTATATAACAAGAGCAAGAAACTGATTAATGCTTCTAAGATGTTTCATTCTACCTGCAATAAGATCACATTTAAGCTAACTAAAAAGAGCTTAAGGAAACCATTAGGAAGTTCAGACCTGAGTTTGAACTTAAAATTGCAACTAAAACAAACAAAAAAAATGCAAATCTTTCTTTAACTTTGATAAGAAGTTAAGAAATAACAGCCAGCAATCTTCAGAGCTAGTCCACAATAATGCTACATTCTCTGACCCAAAAGAAATAGCTAATATCCCAATTAACAAACGCTGTGAAAATGTTACACCACCCACATTTATCTCAGTTACACATGTTCCACAATCCCAGCCACCCCCGTTTAATTATTATGGAACAACTTCACTCTGCCCTCTCTAAAACTAAGAATATTTCATCCATGGGTCTTGATAACATATAAGGTTGCCTGATTACCAGTGCCAAAAATACCTTTCTGAAACCTTGCTTAATCTATTTATTATAATCCTCTCCACTGGTTACATCCATGAAGCCTGGAAAGCAGCCACTGTAATGTCATTAGACAAGGATGTCCCAACCATGGACCCAGGTAACCACAAACCCAATAATCTTACTAGTTTCATATGTAAAGCTGTGGAGTGCATTATGTAAAACGTCATTAATCTGCATATTGAAAATTCCTCAACCCTCATCAATTTGGCCTTATTAAAGGAAGGCCCTACCTCTTTCACCTCATTAATTTCTTGGAAAAAGTAACTAAAGCAGTGGATAGTCGTCATGCAGTGCATACAGCATATCTAGACCTGGCCAAGGCCTTTGACACTATTTCCCATGCAGGAATTACTGACAAACGTGCAGATCTGAATACAAATCCTTACACTGTGGGATGGATAGCTAACCGGTTATGTGACACAACCCATGTGGTTAGAGTCATAGATGTTACTTCTTCTCCTGTTTGGTAACTATTTCTCAGACCTTTAGGCCATCAATCCTGACTAAATCTACAGATAACTGCAAAAAATCACAATTGTTCCAACATGGGTTAGACCATGTTAACAACTGGAGAGAGAACAATAGTCCCAAATTAAATATAAAAGAATGTAGCATAGTTAATTTTGATAAATAAAACAGTTTCTCTTACCACAGAGTTGATGCATCTCTCCAGTCAGACACTGCTGTAATGGATCTAGGCTATCTTGTTGATAATTCATTAGCATTTGGACATCATACTATCACAGTAGATGTAACAACCATCAGGTCAGTTGTGTTGCATCCTGATCTGAATCCACACTGCTAATATCCCATCTTACTTTCTACTACTCTGTGTATTCATTTATCTATCACTTTTACAGAACTTTCATGCAGTGAGATAGGAATCTGATGCATCTATACTACCCACAGCTGTGAATGTTACATTTGGTCTTGAAAACTGGCACTAGTAATCTCATTCTATGGTCATCTGTGATACCTTTTCTCTCCATACTACTATGAATCCATCTGGAGTCATTTCTCCCCTATCTCCCCCAACATGTTTATCATATCTGCTATGACCTCATCTCAGGCTGCTGCTTTCCCTGACCTATATTTCCTTAGTGTTGTTATTACTTCTTCTACGGTGGGCTCCTCCTCTTCTTTCATCATAGGCTGTGTCTGGAGCAGTACAGCTTCTGTGGGGTTTTCTTCATTCAGAAGCTGCAGGAAGTACTCCTTCTATCTGCCTTTGATGTTCTGTGGACCAGTGGGCAGGTTTTGTTAGCACCCCTTATGAAGGGTGTCTATCTCCTTTATCTTTCTGTCTTTGCCTTGTAACCTATTAATATAGTTTCTTTGTGCCATCTACTGAGTCACTTTCCAGAAGCTGGTAAACTGCCTCTGATGCCTTGTTCTTTGCTATTGCAACTCCTCTCTTAGCTTCTCTGTTAGCCAACCAATATTCCTTCCTAGCCTGGCCAGTCTTTTCTATATCGCACTTTTTCCTGCATTCCTTCTTTTTTTTGATGACTTCCTGGACTTCTGCATTCCGCCACCAGCTTTACTTATGTACCTTTCTAAGATTGCACAGTCTTAGTTTACACTATGGTGTTAAGTGAGACGGGGGACTTGGTTAAAGGTTAAAATAATGAGTTTAATGCTTTTAATGCTTTTATTCCTTTTATTGCTCTTAACAGAACCATCCTCTGTAAACACTCCCTTGCTTGAAATAAGCTGATTATATATAAATAAGGAATGTTTTTGATGCTTTTCATTATACTCAACTAGGATCACTTGTTTGTGTGTTTCAATAAAGGATATTTCATTTTTAACTCAACTGTGGACTACCTACTATTTTCTATTTTATTATTTTGTAGTATATATTTTACAGTTCAGTTTTCATTAGTGAACTAAGTTCATAACATAATACAAGGAGTGAACTTCACACCCTCCACACTGCGAAGTTTCTTCTTCGTTTGTTTTTGACACAGTGTAGGTTGCATACTGGGTTTTCTGAGACTTTGAGGGATACAACGGATCTTTTCTTTTTATTTCCATGCCTGAGTGGAATGCATATCTGTTCTGCAATCCTCACACATACTTTTTGAGGTGCTGACATTCTTCTTCAACTTCACCTATTTCCTCTTCTTCTTGAGGTAATAGTGCCCTTAGTAGTTCCTTGAACTGTAGCGCTCTCTCTCCTGTCAACTCACTGGTCTTCAGCCTGGTCTCTGTTGACCTTAGAGTCTTCTCTGACCAGTGCTTGCAGTTGATTGTGGCAACCAGTGGTTTATGCTTTGAGACAACTGTTTCACTGGGGATGACTTTGCAATCACTGATTCTACTCCGCTGCTCTTTTCTTACTTGAAGGATGTCTACCTGGGTTGTATATTGGCCACTCTTGTATGTGGTCTTGTGACTTTATCTCTTGCTGAACAATGTGTTGGTCACCATCAAGCCATTTGTCAGACAGAAATCTAGAATGACCTCTCCTTCTTTACTCCTGTTGCACCCCTCCCCATCCTATACTGCCTGTCCCAATACATGCATTCAGGTCTCCCATTATCATCTCCAATTCATGTTGTTCTACTTTACCTAGTAGGTCTTACAGCTGCTGTCTGAATGTACTTTTTTCCTCACTATGACATCCCTGTTGTGGGCCATAGGCTGACATTATAAATGTTTCCCTATCTTTGCAGTGGAGTTAGATTGCCATGAGTATGTCACTAATTCTGATGACATCCCTCACTGAAGCTTCTCCCTCACTGCAATTCCCAAAATATTTCTAGCCTGCCTCCTCCTAAGTAGTAAACTTGGGACCCCAAGCCAAGTGGCTTTGTTGCACTGAACATCCCTCTTGTCTTTTGGATACAGAGGATGTCCAGCCTCCAACTTACCATCATATTATCCACTTCCAAATTGCATCTTCTCAGGGAACCTACAGTGATTGTAACAATTCTTAGTTCATGCTTGGCTGGATTATTGGTTTTATGTCCAGCTTTTGCTCAACAGAGCTATTGCAGGTAACTCAAGCTGGACACTTGGACACTGGTTGACCAGTAGATTATTGACCCAAGACTGCTGTGCTTTATGGAAGGCACACACTGGCCATTAGGGGCACATACCCCCCTCCCACCATTAGCATGAGCCCTGACATAGATCAGAGTAGACCGGGTCCTCAATCAACTTATCACCAGCAAATATCCATGCCCACATGATGACATTAGTCAACACAACTGAATCACCTATAGCCATATTTTACACTGTCAAGTGGTTAGCACTGCCATGGCTTGCAGTCTATGATTTGTATTCTCTTATCTTAAGGATACTGTGCACCACAGTAGATGCTCAAAGTGAATGGTATATACAACTCTTCCCACTTTACATCACTGTCTAGAGACTGTGCTGCTGCCCACAACTTCATTCTTGCTTCAGTTTGAGATGGAAACACTCTGCATGTTTTTGAGAGGTGGGAGGAATACAAGAGAGAGAGAGACACACACACACACAGGAAGAACATGCAAACTCTATACAGGCATTGGTCAGAGGTCAGGATCAAATATTGTACCTTGTGCATGGGAAGTGAAGACCTTAACCAATATGCAAAGTAAGGAAAATAAAGTCAGAGAAAGCAGCAAGCTCAGATGGGGTCACTGCAGATATGATGAAGATGTTCTGAGAGTTAGGGGAGAAAGAACATCTGAGGGTACTCATACAGTTTGAAGAGAAAGTCATATCCCAGATGACTGGAGAATAAGCGTTCTAGTGTCGGTGTTGAAGAACAAAGGGGACATTCAGAACTGTGGACAGTATAGCGGTATCACACTCCTGTCACACTGTTTGAAAGTTCTTGAGAGGGTGACTGATCAATGAATATGTAGAGCAGAAGAAAGTAAGATGAGATATGAACAGTTCAAATTCTGATCAGGGTTCAGCACAACTAACTTGATGTTTGCAGTGAGACAGATAGTTGAGAAGAAGCCTAAGATGGGGAAAGAGTTAAGCTTGGCATTCCTAGACTTCAACAAAGCATATGACAAGGTGCCAAGAAAGGTGATTTGGACAGTCCTGCTCTGATTCAAAGTACTGGAAATAATGGCAGAATTAGGCTATGTACAGGGATCCTATTAGACAAGTACAACCAGTGTTTGTATTCACAGACAGATTCCCAGTGGGAATGGGTATGCATCAGGCTTCAGCTCTGAGCCTACTGTTATTCATACAGTATTACATTAGCAACAGGGGTGGCTCATGCTATAGGACTGCAGGACTGCAGCCCCTCCCACCTGTAGAAAGAAAAAAAGAAAAGAATAAAAACAAATCGCGAGTCCCCCCACCTGTAGAAAATAAAAAGAAAACAAATTTGCAAGTCCTGGAACTCCACGCATGTGTGCTTGGAGCTCCTGGTACTCAGACCTCCAGACTGCTGTGTTAGGCAGTCCAGATAGGGAAGAAAGGGATCTCCACCCTACCAGCCCAGAAGTCTGTGTGGTGATGACCACACAGACCAGAAGGACACTGGACTGCATCACCCGCAGGCTGGAGGCTACAGCCTACTCTCTTCTCATGGGGAAACCAGTACAGCTTGCGCAGGCTGCTATAGAGGATCTGTATAGAGTGGGCTGCTGCGCGGAGGATGAGGATTTTGATCGGCTGCTATGGAGGAGGAACAGAGTTTGATTGGCTGCTATGGAGGTAGGGTGTGTGATTCAGGACTGATCTGGCTGTGTGTGTGTGTGTGTGTGTGTGTGTGTGTGTGTGTGTGTGTGTGTGTGTGTGTGTGTAATGCCCCAGTGGCTGGAGAGAACACATGGTGATGGGTAGAGAATACTCAAGCTTGAACCCTGTACCTTGGGTGCAGATAGTAAGGGCCTGAATTCCCTACCCACCACCATTTGTAAAATAGTTGCAGATTTTTGCATCATATTTGTTCTGTTCCTCATAAAATCTGTGGTTTTTGTATGTTTGTTGTGCCTGGCAAAGTCAGTAGTGCAGTGGTGCACTGGTAGCATTGTTGCCTGACAGCTACAGGTTCTCTTGTTTGATTCTTGTCTGGGGTGCTTTCTGTGTGGAGTCTGCATGTCTTCCCATCTTACATAGACATGTGTCTGGAGTGTTTCTCCCTGCTCTGCTGAAAATTGGCTTTTGTTCCAAGTCAGACTTTCCTGGTTAACAAATGTTAAATAAAAATAACAGGCATTTGAATTTCGGACTTCATATTCTTCAGAAAGTACATGACCTTTTATTCTAGTAATTTTCTAAGTTTATAACATGGATATTTGAAATTTGTCCTTATTTTTGGGACTGTATTCCCCCATTATTGGCTTCATCCAGGTTTTTTGTGCTAAGGTTGAGAGCTATGGTGAGAACTGAATTCACTGAATATGTTTGGGGACCTGTATTCCCCCATTATTGGCTTTGTCCATCTGTTTTTTGCTAAGAGGTTGAGAGGTATGGTGAGAACTGAATTCACTGAATATGTTTGGGGGCCGTATTTCCCCATTATTGGCTTTGTTCAGGTGTTTTGTGCTAAGAGGTTGACAGCTATGGTGAGAACTGAATTCACTAAATGGTAGTCATTTAAGTTTCAGTCTTTCTCTCTTTCACAAAACTGCTGATGTGGAATAGTGGCATGTTTCTCTGACTGTTTTGCACGGGGTTCCCCTAGGTTCAAGACTTGGCAGTGAAATGTATGGTGGTAACACAGCATTTTATTGTAGCAACTTTCCAACTTTATACAAGCAATGTTTAAAATGTGTCCCTGGTTTTTGGGCTTTTGCCCCCCCCCCAATAAATTTCGGCTTTTTCCAAATTTTTTGCGCTGCAAAGTTCGGAGATACAGGGGAGTGTCGAGTAGATTTTACAAGGAACTGAGAGCTGCAAGGGAGCAAAAGTTTAGTACTGCTTATGGTGAGTCTACTTGCATTGTTAATAACACAACAGGTAGTGTACTTGCTTTTGATGCAGAAGGCTGTGGTTTCTACTCCCGCAGTAGGTAGATACATTGCTGATACTGTACTGTGTTATAAATGGGGTGGATGTTGCAGTCCTTTTTGGCGAAGACACCTAGCAACTATGAACCTGTTATCAGTTTGCCATCCATTCCCTACTGCGATATTGCTAGCTTATTATTTTTTTAATGCAACATGGGCAATTTATTCCTCACGGGCAACAACCACTTTATTTGTAGATGAAATAATGACATATAAAGTTGTTTGCTAGCAGCAATCTCTTCATTAGTTACAGATTTCTTTAATGTGGAATTATTTAGATGACTTTTACTTCTTCAGAGATTGTGCATATTTACTGATACTGGTGGACTGTAGAAGTTTGAGTAGACTTTTATGATGGAAATGTAAGTTTGAGTAGACTTTTATGATGGAAATGTGCTGAATTGGGCAGTTTTGTCATTATTGGTGCATGCATTTTGTTTCATTGTTTATTGGAAAAATGTTCAAAACAATAAATTTAAAATGCCCTCTAACAACTGTACTGTATTGTACAAGAGAGATCTTACAGTTGACAAATGACTCCATCTACTTTCGCCTTGTAAAGATTTCACTTTTGACTTTAGTTTCCAGCACAATAGAAAGAATAGGGATGACAACGCCAAATTAGGGGCCAGACCTAAAGAACAATGGGCTGTCAAACAATATGGTAATACCAAACGGAAGGATGATCATGATAAGAAAGGTACTGTTCCCTGTATATCTAGTTCATCCCATGTTAAAAAACAAATGTTTCATCACAAAGAAAAGAATGAAACTTATATGGACAAAAGTTTTTGTGATAATTCTTGCACTGGTATTTTTAATCAATTTCTGGGTGATGAATATGTATTTGATCAAGTATCTAATAATGAACATAATATGAATTTGAATATGGTACATTTTAAACAAGACTCTTTGAGAGATATGATGTACACCTTTGGTAAAAAACTGCTACAGTATAAAAATACAAAAATTGATATTGCCTATTTATCTAAATGTCTCAACACTAAAATAATACCTAAAGGTATAAGATTTTTTAAGCTACCTTTGGGTATTAATTATAACAATGAAATGAAAAAAGAATTTAATGAATTATTTGATCATTTTGGATTATTATATATGAGGACATTAATTAAATTTAATGATGAAAAGATGATTATTTTAGCTAATGAAGTGGAAAACATGAATAATATAATTATCAAACACTGTGATTTCCACCTATGGAAAGATCTGTATTATAAACAATTTGATATTACACAGGATAAGGCTAAAACTATTTTTGAAAGGAAAAACAGAAAGTTAATGAGAGATATAGAATCTTATGAAATCAATAGAGCCTATATTTGGCCAGTAGATAAAAAGGAAAACACACATGTGGAGAAGAAGCTATACATAGAGAGAAATAGATATACTAACAGAGAAGAAAATTTTCGTGGAGGCAGATTTCATCCAGCCCCGAAATACAACAACCATCACAATCTAAGAAATTAATTGATACAGATTAATCTAGCTTAGCATCTTCCCACTGTTCTATAGTCGCATCCACTCTTTGTCCTAAGTCCACCTTAGGTACATTTCCGTTGTTGAGTGATGTCTCAATCAGCAATTTTGACATTTCTATTCACAATCAAGACTGCTTAGAGATTATTGATGCTTCATCTGCAGACAATAATTCCCTCAGTACTCAAGATACACAATACACATTAGAACAACAAATTATTCACAACAGAGAAGAAACACGACCTATTGTAACTACTCACAATGGATTTATTGTTTACAATTACACCGATGTTATTATGGATAAGGAATTTTACCAACTTATGAGTAAAGGCATGAAATTCATACCTACCATTGGAATCAATTTAGTAGATACTATTAAAGAGATCAAACTATATAGTAGGAGACTCAACTTAGCCGTTCAGTTTGGTACTACACAGCAGAATGAATATATTTATCCTAACAAACTCAAAAAGAAAAGTACATATGTACCGATTAACCATCCACAAATAATTAATTATGAACGGATGGTTAATAAAGATATATATTGGCTTAGTGTTAAGCAAAGGAATGAGTTTAACTACCAAGATAATTTGACTATTAGAGAAAGGAAATGTTTAAATAATATTATACATAATAAAGATATCCGCATCATGAAACCTGATAAAGGTGGTGGAATTGTGGTTAGTTATACTATTGATTACAATACTAAAATACATAATTTACTATATGATTCAGGAAACTATGAAGTAGTATCTTTGAATGAAATTAATATTGGCTATAAAAGAATAGACCTTACATTAGAAGATTTCTTGATCGATAACAGAATAAGTAAAGACATCTATGAGTTTCTCAAAAATGACCATCCTATTTTAGCCAAAATAGTGGGGATACCTAAAATTCATAAATCTATCAAGGATCCACCATATAGACCGATAATATCGGGATCTAAATCCAAAACATACAACATTGGGGTTCTGACAGATATATGGACTAAACATATATATAAAGCTGTACCCCATATTATGAAAGACTCTTGGAATTTTTTGAATAACCTTACTGAAGATAAATGGAATCCAGAACATATTTTTATTACCGTTGATGTAATTGATTTATACACATGTATACCTAAGATAGTAGGACTAGATTTTTTTACCAATAGTCTTAGAAAATATTCTGGATATAGTTGGGATAAAGTATGTGTACTAACAGAATTGATGTCACTGGTGCTTGAATATAATTATATCACTTTCCAAGGAGAGTTCTTTAGGCAGAATACAGGTGGAGCCATGGGCGCCTCCTGCGCACCTATTTTTGCAAACATGGTAATGTTGGAATGGGAGACCAAATATCTGTTTAATAGCCAATATTATAAATATATTGTATTTTATGCCAGATACCTGGATGATTTATTTATAATATGGAAAGGACCGGAAGAAATGATAGAGGAGTTCATTGTTTTCCTTAATAACACAACACAATTTTTAAAATTTACTTATAGTTATAATAAAAAAGAAATAGCCTATCTTGATACATATATAACTAATACAAATACCGGTTTTGCATCTAAAATTTATAGAAAACCTACTTTCTCTAACGACTACATTGAATATAACAGCAATCATCCACCTTTTATGTTTAAAAATGTAGTCAAAGGACAATGTATAAGAACAGCTAGGATGTCATCTACTAAAGAAGCATTGTTAGAGGACATAAGGTTGTTATATACTATGTTTGAGAAAAGAGGGTATCCAGATGAGTTACTTCATGACACTACAGAATATGTTTTATCACAATGGGGACTACGATATAAACCATTGTTAGGTATACAAGAACAAATAGAAGACAGTAGTTTGAATAGTATAAAATCATTCAATAGGGTATGTGTTTTAACATATTCTCCATATGTTCATTATATTAAGGACATATTATATAGACATTGGGATATATTTTTGTCTAACAATTTAGAATCTATTTTGGGTCCTAAACCGGTAATTGTATATAAAATGGCTCCCAATTTAAAAAGAAGGTTAGAACATGCTGATAATAAACACAATAGGAATATAAAATTCAATAAAGCAACCAGTAAATGTGGGTTTTGCAATCAATGTCCTTATATTAACACACTGGACAAAGTTATATTAAGTGACATCAACCAAACAGAAATTAGATGTACGGGTGGAAATTGTATTAGTAAACAAATTGTATATATCGCTAGATGTATAGTGTGTACTGCATTTTATATAGGAAAGATGGAGAGGATGTTTAAGAAAAGGATTTACGAACATCTTTATAAAATATGTAAGCAGGATACATCCAATGCACTGTTTAGACCTATAGCAGAGAAAGGTGATAAACACAAATTTGTATTTAGTATTATTGATCAGATTGACCAAGTCAACCTTCAAGGTAACTGGAAAGTACAATTGGCATTGAAGGAAAGTATTTGGCAGATTAGAATGGATGCCACTAGATACCCTGGTCTAAATGACCATATTAGTATAAAACCATTTTTAGAGTTAGGGTAATTCACTACTGCTAGTACAATTTATTTAGGTACTATAATTATATATGAAATTAATATGATCAATATATCCACTCCATATAGCTTTTTTGGAAGGTTTAGGCAATGTTTATTATCTGTTTATTTATACCTATATGTTTTTAGGTATTATTACTAGTGTTTAATATGTTTTACCAATAAATCATTTCATAATTTTTTATATAGATTAGGTAGGAATTACAGATATTTAACATTCTTATTATATTTTTATACAATTTTTTTATGTATTAAATAATTGTTGAAATATATGTATTTTAATCTGTATTACAAGTTTATTAGGAATTTATATATGTAGTTGTTTTGTGGATGTCATGAGTGTGTTTTGGATGCTATCACTTTAAAAGTTTTGGCGCAATTTTTAAATACAAAACAACTGATACTATATATATACTGGCTTTAAAATCGATACACTGTTCTGATGAAGACTGAGTACCATCAGTTGAAAGCGCTTAACATGTAACTATTATATTCTAATAAATTCCATATATTTGTTTCGTTCATCACTCGCACGAGCTGTGTTCTTCCACCTTTGGTTTATCTAACATTGGGTGATATTACTAGCTTATCATTTTTTTAATGCAACATGGACAATTTATTCCTCACGGGCAACAACCACTTTATTTGTAGATGAAATAATGACATATAAAGTTGTTTGCTAGCAGCAATCTCTTCATTAGTTACAGATTTCTTTAATGTGGAATTATTTAGATGACTTTTACTTCTTCAGAGATTGTGCATATTTACTGATACTGGTGGACTGTAGAAGTTTGAGTAGACTTTTATGATGGAAATGTAAGTTTGAGTAGACTTTTATGATGGAAATGTGCTGAATTGAGCAGTTTTGTCATTATTGGCGCATGCATTTTGTTTCATTGTTTATTGGAAAAATGTTCAAAACAATAAATTTAAAATGCCCTCTAACAACTGTACTGTATTGTACAAAGAATATAATTTAATACAATCAGGAAGGTGTATCAAAGAGCATGTGTATGTTTCATGTTCAAGGGGCCTATGATTTGAAAACAGCCCAAAGTTAATCTTTATCTGTCACTGGCAAAATGTATTTTCTTTGAATTTGGGTTTCAATGCTGTTTTAATGAATGTGAGTTTCAAGGGCAGAAAAGTTTTAATGCTAAGCCTATTTTCATTGTGAGACTGCATTGCTTTGTTTAGCAGATATCTATTAGGGTTTGTGCTGTAAAATGCAAAATAAAACTTTCAAATGAAATCCAAATCATCGCAGAAGTAAAGCAGTATGCACATTACAGTGTTTTGGTAAATGCGGCAAAATAACCAAGGAATGGGACATTGGAATGGCTGCAGGGGGGAGGCTCCATTCAACCATAATTTTGTGAGGGGGGAAGGGCAGAAAACTCAGACAGCCCCAGATGAACTATACCTGTCAACTATCCAGATTTTTGCAGAATGAATAGATTTTTGCTTCTTATTTTTGGTTTGTTCCTCATAATATTTATGGTTTTCTGGCAAATAATTTAGGAATGAAGTCACTAATGACAGACATTGCGTTTCAGACGTTATAACCTTCAGAAAAATGCATGCTAAAGCAAGACCTGTTATTCTATCAACTGTCTTAAATTTATACAAGAGCAATTTTTAGTACTGTTTGTATGTTCCCCCAATATATTTATTTGGCCTTGTCCAGATTTCCTGCATTAAGAGGTTGAGAGATACGTGCAAATAAATCACTTTATAGAATTAGGAATATCCAAACCTCTCAACTGTCCCCAATATGGGCTCAAAATGTTGCTCTCCCCCTAATAACCCCTCCACAAAATGGCAATTTTGGAAGAAAATGTAGAGGGTTTACAATTATAAATAACTGTAATGATCAGAGTTATAGATTACTTTTATTTCAGGAATGCATGTAGATGCTCTTATTTTGTCAGCTGCTCAAGTTAACAGTACTAATATTAAAAAGCTGTCCCTTCTTTGACAGGTTCCCAGCTGTATTGTATGGTAATTTTATATTTTTGCATCACGTTTTTGGTCTGTTTTTCATAAAATTGTGGTTTTCTGCCAAATTAGTGGCAAATCATTAAAGATTGAAGTTAGACAATAATGGCAGACATTTGAGTTTCATATTTCATACCCTTGAGAAAATTTATACTATTGCAAGACCTACTACTATTCTATTACTTTTCTAAGTTTATAAGAGCAATATTTAAAAATTGTCCTTATTTTTGGGCCTGTGTCCCACTTCTATGTATTGCTTTGTCCAGATTTCTTGCTCTGAGGGTGAGAAGTATGAGTGTCAGAGCCATCACCATCAGCCAGAGACATTTCAAATTGTGACATACTTGTTGCACCCCACTCCCCATGTAGTGACTCTGGATGTGTCCAAGCAAGGCAAGGAGCAGTTATGCAGTGTAAGTGTGCAGAGTATTCCCCCATCCAAGGTAGACACAAGTACAACAGTGGCTTTTCATCTGTCCTTGATTTTGCAGAATGTTCTGGTTTTCTGTCATATATTTATACTGTTGATTTATGTTTCTTATTATTCAGAAAATGCATGCTGCCGCAGTGCCCTGTTGCTTTGTGTTTAAGTAGCAATGCTTCAATGACCATCGGGTAAGCTTGTCTGAGATTATAAGATGTAAGTAACCTTTAATAAGCATACTGTTAAATAACTACCAACACTGAAAGCTTTTTTGTTGTTGCCATGCATAGAATATTTACATAACTAGATAATGTACAAGCCTTAGGTATTGAAATGCATATGACAGTATTTGTAATAAAGGACAGGATTACAGTATTTTCAGAAGCTCATTACATTTGTTGGAGATTTTCAGTCATCTTTGCAGGCTTTATCTGTAAACTAAACAAAATGCCAGTTTGTCATGTGTGGTCCATAACTCGCGCAGTAATCCTTTAAGCAATTTATCTTGAGCTTGTTTCTTGCTTACTGTTCATTTTTTACTTTGATCATGTTTTCCCCATGAAACAAGTAGATAGTTATGTCAGGCAGCAGGTCTTTTTTGGATAAGGAACATTTTTACAAGTGGGGGTATCACTGAGATTTCTACTTTCAGCATGTTGCTTGGTACTTTTATAAAGCTGAATATAAGTTATAATTAGAACTGCAGTGCGATGAGAAGTTTGTTTTTTTATACTTGATTTTGACTAGTATTCCAGTAATGTATTTAAAAAGTAATTTATTTTTTCTTGCCTCACAACCTTTTTGTTTCCATCTAGATATTAAGTAAGCTGTCATGTAGCCAATGCATTGCAATTTTTTTTTCTTCTACACTTTATTTTGCCTTGATTGGACTCTCGTAATGATGGTTTGGCACCTAGGGCAGCGTATTTAATTAAAGTTCCAGTTGTGTTTTTGAGCATAACTCTACCCCGTTCTAGTTGGCCACACCCATTCCCATTGGCCCCACCCATTTTGCTGTCTCCTGCAGCCCCCCTTTAATTTGAAGTCACCAGCTGCCACTGATTAGCAAACAGGTCAGAGTGGACAGATCAACAAAGTTGCTGTATGCAGGTGATGTGGCATTACAGGCAGACCCTGGACAAGATCTTCAGCAAATAATTGCAGAATGGAATGCAAAAATGAAGGCATACTGGATGAACATGAAAACAGATAAGACTGGCAGCAATTAATACAGATAAGACAGTTGTAATTGCAGCAAATGTGTGAAATCAGAAGAAGCTGGAAACTGAGATAGAAAGGAACAATGGAACAGATTAACAGCTTCAAGTATCGGGGAGGGATGGTTGAGATGAAGGTGAAGTCTGAATGAGAAGGTCAAAGCTATAATCAGAGGCTCTGCAGCCATCTGGCACAGAGTTTCAGGGATAGTATATGATACAAGAATGCCAAAGAAGTTGAGAAGTGAGGAGTACAAAACAGCGGTGTGACCAGTACTAATTAATGTATAGTACAAAAACCTGAGCAGTGATGGCAATGCAGTTGAAGAAGCTAGATGTGATGGAGGTGAAGTGCCTGAGATGGGTGGTAGAAGCATCTAATGATGCTTCCTGAATAATGCTGCACTTCAGCTGTCTCTAAATATGTTACAAATGTTATATGTTCACAAATTTAGTATAGCATATGCCTTCTAGTACCTTAAAATTACTAACAGAGATCTTAAACAGACAATGATATGAGAACATCAGAGCAGAAGCCCAAGTAGCTCCAGTTGCAGAGAAGATCAAAGAGGACAGATTACGCTGGTTTGGAGACTTGTGCGGGAAAGAAAAAGACAGTCTGTTGAAAAGATCTGGAACAGATAGGAAGAAGATTAGAGGAAACAAAGATGTCCAGAAAAGAGGATAGATTATGTGAGAGAATACCTTTGACAGTCAGGCAGGGCCATCAGAAAAGATAGGAGAGTGGTATTGACTTGAGAGAGATGGCGCTAAGTGATACAAAACTCCAACTCCATGTAGAACGAAAGAAATGGTGAAAAGGGAGTTGTTGATGATGATGATGATGATGATAGTGTTGGAATTCATTCTAGTGAGTGCCGCCACTGGATGGAGCACTGCTGCATCACTGATAAGGGGAGAGACTGTATGCAGTTGTGGTAACAATTAACATGCACTACAGGGATAGCTGAACAGGTAGGATTTTGTTATCAGAAAAAAAGTGAATCCCTGAAAGGCGTTATAAAGGTTTCACTGATGCTGCTGTTTAGCTATGCGATACTGATCAATATACAAACATAATAGGAAGCTGCCCTCCTCTGGTGGTCAGCTAATTATTGGCACATGATTCTTGTCCAGTTATTTATGGAGGTGAGACCTGCCTGTACACAGACTAAATTTAATTCTTGAATTCCAAGCTATAGTGGGGAAGGGTTGTTTGCATAGTACTCCATACAAAGAGAACCACACAGTGCTGTGCTCACAGCTTCAATAACCACATGCATAGGGCAGGGTAAATAATATACGTTGTGCTTGGTGTGCAGTACATGCTTATATAACTACAACAGGTAGAAGTAGGCTAAAGCTGGGAGGAAATCCTGCATGCATGCTGCAGTCATACTTACGCTTTTCTGTTTGTTTTAGTGAATGTTCTCTAGTCACTGTAAATAGATAATGGTGCACACACATTAATGAAGGTGTTATCATTACACATTGTTTTCACTGACATACTCACTGGGCATCCTGCCACTGATATCTACCATATCACCTGCTGCCTGTAGCTGCTTATGGGCCATAGACATTATTTCCCCAACATGCACTTGGTTACTGAGGCTGTGGGCATGGGGCTGCATGCTTCCCTGTGCCCAAAATTAATTTGCAACGGTTATATGTGTTTGAATCTGAATTTCAGTTCTGTGATGTGTCCCCAGTCAAGTACATCACATTGAAATGTCTCACTACCTAGCAGCCTAAACCTGGTTTTATGTGTTGTATTAAGTCTTATATCCCACCCACTGGAGCTAATTATTTTTACTCCTGAGCAGGGAAATCATAATTTATAGCTTTGTAAGTCAATTCCTCCCCCCACTCTTCTGTAAGTTCAGGAATACCAACTCAAATTATTAAGTCACTCCTTATAATCAATGCCTCCAAAACATGCAATTATCTTTTTAAGAAACTTTTTTGCATTTTAGGATTCACTTTATTTTATCTGCCTGATCCTTACTAACTACATTCGAGAGATGTGCTCTCTTTTCTCTCTCTCTATTCCAATTTGGGTTTACCAAAACAGACTGATATTCTACAACTCATAAATCATAACAGATAGCATAATAACCAGTTTGATTTCTAACAAACCTTGTCATGACTTCCAGATGATATGTTTTTATCAGTACATATCTGCAAACAATGATATTTCTCAAGTATTTATAAATTTCTTCCATTTCCCTAAGTATATACAACATTAGTCTTATGTTGACCTAGAGTCTTTAAGGTAGATTTGTTATTGTTTAGTACCAACTCATCCTCTAAATTACATCTCTCTAAAATCTAATGCTGCTTCCTGAATAATTCTGCACTTCAGCTGAGTCTCTAAATATGTTACAAATGTTATATGTTCACAAATTTAGTATAGCATATGCCTTCTAGTACCTTAAGATTACTAACGGATATCTTAAACAGTAAGAAACCCATGACAGAACTCTGAGGGATGCCGTAGCTTGAAGGGTACCTAGGTGCTTTTTCATTTAACTCTCCAGTTCTTATTTCTTGACTATTCATTTATCCAGCTGGCCATCTATTAACATTAAAACATATGTTATGTAAGTGGTTTGTCTGTCTGTTTGCTTGCTTGTTTTTACATGTAAATGAATGGGACATAAAAGCTGCTTTCAGTCATGATATTTATACTGGTCTGAGTTTCAGCATCAGCTAACTAAGGCAGAAGCTTCAGGTAAGTCTTCCAGAGACATTATTCATTAAATGCTGTTAATCTTTACATTTTATATTCATGTTTTTTTGGCAATTGTAATTGCTTAAAAACTTTAAGCTGTCGTCTATTTTTTCTGCCACTTTCCCTAACTTATTTACTAGACCTGTATAAACAGTCATGTTCTGATTTTTAGAAATCTGAAATAACATGTTCACTTACACTCCTATTAACAATGTTTAATAATAAAGGGACTAACACTTTTCTAAGACAGTGTAGTTCTCTATTAGATAGCATGTCACATTCAGAAAAGGTCCATGATGCTCAGCAGGGTAATGCCCACAGAAATTTATGTTAGACAAACACAACTGGTTATAATTTTATCCAGATAAAAATAAAACAAAAAATTGTTGAGCGGTAAACCCACCCTTCTTTCTAGGGTGAGCTTGGCTTCAAACTCTTACAATAATCATATATACCAACACCATGACTGCACAATCAATGAGAAAAGTAGAAAAAAATGTGAATCACTGTCAACATTGTAATATAAATGGTGGCAATAATGATTTCCAATGAAAAACATTAACTGATGAGTTACAGCTTGTTAGTTGTGATCATTAGCTTCCAACATTGTTTATTCATTACTCGACCACTGGTAGAACCCATTCAGACATCCTTATTTTCAGGGTCAGCAGCAGTACTGCTTCTTTGCTAAACTAAAAACTATGGCAGTGTAGGATTTGAATGTTACCCAAACTTCCCCAGAGACTAAGTGTTCTGCATCTCTAAATGCAAACTATTGAAACATTCTGTAAACAGTTTATCAGTTTAAAGTCATTGGACTTCCTTGAACTAACAATATATCCTTCCATGGTTTCTTTGATATGATTAAATAAAAGCTGGCTTTTTGCTGTCAATCATGTTCAATGCCAATGCCATTTCTTTGTCTTTTTTTCTTTCATTTGCAACTTACATTTGTGTTTTTGCACGTCATTGCGTACCATTTTCTCTACATATTCTTACATCCTCAGATCTTGTTATATAATATTTTTGTTTATTATGTTAAACTCTCTATTTGGTATTGTTAACTATTCTTTAAAGATTACCCTTGCATATGTATTTTTATATCTGTTATCCTGTTTTTCTACTTTGCTATATGCTCTATTCAAATATAGATGTTTCAGTATACTATACCAGTCTCACTTCTTAATGTCAAATGTTTTCCAAAGGCAATAATGTTTCCAGAAGTTGTTGTTTTCACTATTTTTCTCTTTCACAAAGAAATGTAGACAAACACAGTTGTTATCCAATTCTTCAAGTGAATTTATTATTTGATAGTAATTTTCCCATTCTAATTTGTATAGTAACACTGCATTCAAAATTGCATGTTGCCTATTGGCAGCATCATTAATTTGTGATAACAGGGATTCCATCATAATATGTAAAACCTTCTTCAGAGAGAGGCCTCCAGATTTTGCATGCCTTGCATGGCATGCAGGATTAGTGCAGGAGCTCCAGCAGGCAATATGTCTGCTGTGCGATCCAGGAACAGCCTGCAGGGGCGTGCATGAGCGCTCCTGCACTAGTCCTGCATGGACTAAGCTCCTGTATGCAAATCAACCCATTTGCAGGAGAAATCCATGCAAATGAGGTGAATTTGCAATCCAGGAAGCTTGAAACCAGCAGTGCAGAACTAGTGTAATCTGCAGAAATGTACTCGGTTAGTAACCGCGTGCATGTCTGCAAAATCCAAAATGGAGCCGTGACAGCTCCAAATAAAGGTTGCATATCAGTCAGGAAGTATGCCACTGGCCAAGTATAAGGCCATTGGCATTGCAAACAGCCTAAAAAATAAAAAAATCAACTTTTCTTTATTTATTTTTTTGCCGATCTCTGCTGTTTAAGCGTAGGGCAGCAGTGTGCAAATGGGATCGGGGGGGGGGGGGGATAATAAAATAAACCTAAAATAAGCATTCTAACTAAAATCACTATTCTGCCATAAAAGTCAATGGCAGGCAGAAGAGAACATGGTCAGTGAGTAGTGGTTGCTAAGGGGGGAGGCTTAGTGTGAGACATGTAACTATGCATTATTTGGCAATCCTATGCAAATGAGGGGAATGATAGTGAATCCCAGTTTTCCCCAGCATGCTAGTCAGGCCCCAACAGTGTAAGAGTAGGAATAGTTTGGTGCAAGCCAATGAGTTAGCTGACATCATGGGGGGGGGTTGTCAGGTATACTGTAAGTGGACTGGAGCCCTGTGACTCAGGTTTGCTCCTAGCTAAGCACAGCTAAGCAAGGGTGTATGTCTGAGTCTGCCTAGCACTCTTTACATTGCCTAAGCGGGTGTGTGCACTGCGCACCGGGTTTTAAAGGTATAAAAAAAAAAAGTTAAACCAGGAAATAGCAGCACTGTGCACATTTGAGCACTCTGTTTGCGCTTAAACAGGAAGGCAATGAGAAGGAAAAACAGCAGTAGAAAGGAAATCTAGGAGAACTAGCATAGCTGGCAGGTGACATGTATCAGAATCAGCCAATTACACAGGCTGCAGACCAGCCCAGCCCAGATCACTACTATAAACTATGCAAACATCTTCCCCTCCTGCACTCTACATCACCGGTGTATACAAGCGGGGAACCCACAAAATGATTGGGGCTGCAATAGCTATCATACAACAACTTCTGGAAGAGGCTAAGGGTGGTGAGGATGTGAATGCTGTCAACCAACCCACAGTGAGGAGACGAAGAATAGTGCACAGACCCAGGGTAACCTACCAGGGGCTACATGAGCTGGAGATATTGGAGAGCTATAGGATGGACAGGGACCTCCTACAGAAAATTGTTGAGCTGTGCTGGCCACACCTGACATGCAGAACTAACAGAGAGGAACCCATCCTAGCGGATACCAAGGTATGTGTAGGCCTAAGAATACTAGCTACAGGTACCTTCCAAAGGCCAACTGGATATATGACGGGGATCTCACAGGCATCAGCATCCAGGGTACTCCACCAGTTCCTGGATATCATGTCAGCACATGTCGGTGAGCACGTACATTTCCCCAACACCCATGAGGCGTTGGCCAGCAATATGCCAGCAATATGCAACTGTTCCACCAAATAGCAGAAAACCCTGAGATAGTGGGTGCTATAGACTGCACACACATATGCATCAAAGCACCACCCAGTGAGCAGGGTAGGGTCTACATCAACTGCAAGGGCTTCCCCTCCATCAACTGCCAGGTCATATGCAATGCCCAGGGCATAATAATGAATGTGTGTGCTGGCTACTCTGGTAGCTATCATGATTCCCACATCTGGCATCTGACGCAGCTATACCAGAGATTTGCCAATGGGAATATCCCTCACGGTCACCTAGTGGGGGATGCTGGATACGCACTGGGGCCGTGGCTGATGACACCCATCAGAAATGCACACACACCCAAACAAGAACTCCATAATGCAGCCCATGCACAGACCAGAATTATAGTAGAGCATGTGTTTGGGATGCTCAAGTTATGGTTTTCCAGTGCCTGGACACATCCAGTGGAGCCCTGCAGTATTCACCGGCTACATGTATCCAAATTGTCATTGTATGTGCCATGCTACACAATATGATCCTGCAGAAACAGCTGCAGCAGGAACAGCACGGGGCAGAGCCGCACAGCCCTCCACCATTGTCAAGGCCTGCACAGGCACAAAGTGACTCAGAGAAGGAACAACCTGAGTCTGCCCCAGTAGGCAGAAGGATGCATGCCCAGTATGCCCTGGCCTTGGCAAAGAGGCAACACATAGCACATACACTGACACAGGAGGGACCCAGGGAATAACACCTCTCTCTGACTCTCACATACAGTAAAAAGGATACCAAACATGACACTACCTGTGCTCAACCATGTGTAGGGAGTGTACTATGTGCATCTGACATAAACAGCCCTGTAGCACCACCCTCAGTACTGGGGCACCCACAAGGCAAGTGACTCATGCATGCCAGTCGGGGGGGGGGGTCACATACCCAACAACAGTCACAGCCAGCAGGACAGGTGTAAACAAACACAAATAAAGGCTGTGCTATGGCCTCTATATGATGCCTGTATTTGTAACCTTCCCCACCAGGCCTACACAGACAGACTACAGGAGGTCAGGGAGTGGGACATTAGTTCTGAAGGGTAGGAAGTCGGAAACTAATATGTAGATAAATCAAAGCTAAGATCTGCAGTACACAGGTATGCCTCTAGTCAGCACGATAGGTTAGAATACAGAATGAAATGGAGTACCTGACATACCAGTACAGTCATAGCAAATGTGCACAAGAGTCAGGTGTGCCCTCCCATCATACATAGTAATGTAATAACAGTCAGGTATGCCCCCCCCCAATCCTGTGTAGAAATGTAGAAATAGTCAGGTGTGCCCCTCATCCTACGTAGAAATGTAGTAACAGTCAGCTGTGCCCCCCCAATCCTATGTAGAAATGTAGAAATAGGTGTGCCCCCCATCCTACATAGAAATGTCGTAACCGTCAGGTGTGCCCCCCCAATCCTGTGTAGATATGTGGAAATAGTCAGGTGCCCCCCCAATCCTGTGTAGGAATGCAGAAACAGTCAGGTGTGCTCCCCCAACCCTACTTAATTATGTAGTAACAGTCTGGTGTGCCCCCCCCCCAATGTGATGTATACATGTAACAGTCAGGTGTGCCCCCACAACCACATGTAGAAATGTAGTAACATGTATGTGTAGGTCAAATACCAGTGGAGCACAGATGCACAGAGGTAGCCAAGGTAGCAGGATAGGTTGTAGCATCTGCACAATATGCAGGTATGTGTGTGTCCCATATTGTGTGGGAGTGGTCAGTATGTATGCATGTTGAGGTAAGCCTGGTGGCCATTGCCCACTACCACTGATGACAGGGACAAGTCCTCACAACTGCAATGCCATACACAGTATAACACAACCTAGCAGTAAACCATTGCAAATGTATGGTGGTAATATGTGTCACCATCTGAAAGACTGGCATGACATGCCTGTTGGTCTATATATAAAAACAGTACACATGGGAGAGTACCCCAGACATACAGTATATATTGTGTCACTGTGAAATGGACACACCCTTGGAAACGTACATACAGGTATGCATCACATTATTTGGTCCTGTAGTAGGGGATACTGGTGTTGTCTGCCCAAACACTCGCCGCTCACAAAGGAGGTAGGACTGATGTATTGGGAAACAGCTGATGTACCTGCACATGCAA
This sequence comes from Protopterus annectens, assembly GCF_019279795.1. Lineage (NCBI taxonomy): Eukaryota > Metazoa > Chordata > Ceratodontiformes > Protopteridae > Protopterus > Protopterus annectens. The sequence continues at coordinate 1,701,377,652 of NC_056725.1, read as the reverse complement.
GCATAACTGGAATGCCCAATGCATATCTGTGTCAGATGAAAGTAATGTCCATAGCACACATGCACCCAGCTCATGGAAACACCACCCACAGGCACCTCTCTGGTCATATCCCTGCTGTGGGGAATGGGTACAGTAAGACCCCACCTGTATATGGCAATAGTGGAAGACTGCAGCATGCAGTGCAGGTGTCCCATGCAGGTGTGTCCCTAGTGGTAGGTAGCACCCTGTCAGCATCCACACCACCTGAGCAAGACTGTTAGGAGGTATTGGCAAGAACACCTATCTCACCTACCCTGTCACCCGAGGGGAATATACTGTATGGTGGTCTGGGACTATAGGACTGACAGAATGCAACAATCTGCCACATCTGACATGCAGCAACACCTAATGCCCCACAGGTGTCTGCCAAAGGCCTGTATCTCACGCGTACTGCCAATGCATGTTATGTCACGGACACCCAAATAACAACATAACCCACTCCACATAAGCCATATGCAAGGCCATGTGGACAAACCACAGTAACATGTCCACCATGTCCCACTGCATGAACTGTGGACCAACACTAACACACACCTGTGATGGGGTGATACCCTTAGGGAAAGTATCAAAGAATGCATGCATAATGTATGGAAGTTGTTAGAATAAGAGAGGAGGGGTAGGAGCATGGCAACATGGAATTTGCAGGGTCTCACACCAAGCTGTATGCACACACTATCCCTGGCTGCAAACACATACATGGGTGACTACACACCTCACACCTGCCTGTACACCACAAAAGGGTAAATGTCCTGACCCATGGTCCCTGCCCCTGGCTGACCTGTGCAAATCTGTACAGCTGTGAGGCATTGCCTCAGCAAGATAAGCCCATACTGTCATGCTGATAGGTGTACAAGTATGGGATCCTCTGCCAGTACTGTACCAAGGTGCTGACCCAGATACACAAACCCAGCGCCAAGTGTCTGCAGCTCCCCCTCCAGAATGGCATAACTTACCATGAATATGTAGGTGTCTGCCCACAATACCGGACACAGACGCAGTCACCCTTGTCCCCCAGGACATCACTGTGAGCAAGAATGTCCACCTGACAGTACATGGGGACAGAAAACATTACTGTGTATAACAGTACATGTCTGAATATCTCTGCTGACAGCAGTACCATGCAGCTGAAGCAACACAGACACAATCACCTACAGTACACACGTTCTCCTGCACAGTTTGTTCCATATTGCCAAATGATCAACGGATACCCTGCAGAAACAGAATGCTACCTGTAGGTGTACAACACAAAGGTCTGCACTGCAGTACAAAGTACCTGGTCTTGATCCACAAATTCAATACAGATGGGCATAGTGGGCATGCTCACACACTTAGAGAAATAAAAGCAATGTCAGTCAACAACATACTGAAAGGTCATACTGGGCATGCTCACACACTTAAACAAATGAAGGCCATGTCTGCAAACACCAGTGGATCAGACATATCTGGCAATCACAGATGTTAGTGCAGATACTCCTCAGTATGCACCATTCATGCTTTGCACACACAGCGGATAGGAATACAGACATATATCTAAGGACAACACACTATAATAAGTCAAAGGTAGACGTACATAGATGTGTGGAAGAGGGTGACTGTGACAAGGAGTCATCCAGGCCTGTCCCACCCAGCACACAGCCAAAGAGCCACAACCACATGAGGTTCAGATGTCACTCATTGTAGATAGCCACCAGTATCTGTCAGCATTACAGACTATGTGATGCAAGTGCTAGCTGTGCTACATGACTGTACAAGGAAGTAGTCATCTAGCAGCTGTATACATGTACCTGTGAAATATGACCCTGTATGTGCCCGCATGTGGTGTGTCAACCTCTAGATGAATGGGTTATGGCCCATGCACACACAATGCCCTCCCCATAGCCCTACTATGACAAGCCTGCTGAGGTCATCCACTGTGAAATACAATTTTGGGAGAGTTGTAGCCCAGTAATTGCCATGATGCATCCTATAACTGCTTACTGCTGTAGTGTGATAAAATAATTTGGTAAGAGTTCTAATCCCAGACTTGGCAAGTGTGTGTGTGTCTGTCCCTGTCTGTGTAGAGAGCAATTTCCTTTAAGCTACTCACACTCCCTACAATTTGAATGCCCTATTTTGTCAAGGCTGCTGATGTCATCCACCTAGAAATACACCTCTGGGAAGGTTGTAGACCAGTAATCACTGGAGCGCATTCCATAATTGTGTACAGCTGTAGTGTGATAAAATAGTTATGTAGGAGTTCTAATCCCAGACTTGGCAAGTGTGTGTGTGTCTGTGTGTTTGTCTCTCTCTGTCTGTGTAGAGAGCAGTTCCTTTTAGGCTACTCACACTCTCTACAATTCGAATGTCTTACTTTCTCAAGGCTGCTGATGTCATCCACCTAGAAATACACCTCTGTGAAGGTTGTTGCCCAGTAATCTCAATAGCGCATTTCCATAACTGTGTACAGCTGTAGTGTGATAAAATATTTAGGTTGAAGTTCTAATCCCAGATTTGGCAATTGTGTGTGTATGTAGAGAGCAATGCATTTTAGCCTAGTCACACTCAGTACAATTCAAATGCCCTACTTTGGCAATCCTGCTGATGTCATTCACCGTGATATACACCTTTGGGGAAGGGGCACTTCAGCAATCCCCGTGGTGTGTCCTATAACAGCATCATGCTTGGCAATCCTGTTGATGTCATTCACTGTGATATACACCTTTGGGGAAGGGGCACTCCAGCAATCCCTGTGGTGCGTTCTATAACAGCATCATGCTGTAGTGTGATATAGAACTCTGGTAGGGGCTCTATTCCCACACATGACAGACAGTTATGGATGTTTTGTGTGTGTTTCTATGTCTGTGTAGGGAGCCATGCATTTTAGGCTAGTCACACTCAGTACAATTCAAATGCCCTACTTTGGCAATCCTGCTGATGTCATTCACTGTGAAATACACCTTTGGGGAAAGAGTACTCCAATAATCTCCATAGTGCATCCTATAATGGTGTAGTGCTGTAGTATAATATACTAATTAGGTAGGAGTTCTTATCCCAGACATGACAGGTGTGTGTGTGTGTGTGTGTGTGTGTGTGTGTGTGTGTGTGTGTGTGTGTGTGTGTGTGTGTGTGTGTGTGTGTGTAACAACTGGACTCAATGTGGAGCAGGTTTTGCAAACTTCTTATATGGTGGGCCAAGTATATATCACAATGTCCACGATACAGGGATAACAGATGTGAAATAGCCAAGAAGCTGGGGTGCAAATTCATACTCCTAAATGTGACATCAGTGCCAACTGAACAATGCAACCCTTGTATTACCGAGGGAACACTCTCAACTCATGTCTCATACACACACACACACTTGCCTAGGCAACAACCACTATGTTGGTAGTACCCTGCATACTGCCCACTGATAGTAACCATGGTGTGATTGCAGTGGGCTACAGAGGGCATGGCACCCTGTCCATCAGTCCAATAGGCATGTACATGCCGATAGTGCACCTTCCCCATGTGCCCCACTGGATACCTGCAACACCTGTGATACCATCAAATGTGACTCATAAAGGACATACCATGCCTGAAACACAAGCCCTGTATGGACAGATGTCACTGACAACAGGGAATACCAGTATCATGCTATCAATGTAGGTGCAGGATCAACCTACTGTCGATTAACAGTTGCCGCCACATGAGGCCAGGACTAGCACATCTGATGATAACAATCTGTGTGCACAACATGGGCCAGACACCCCAGGTACAGTTCCACATGTCACTGTACGTGCATGTGGGAGGTGTGCACATCCCAGACACTGTCCATATCATGAACTAAGGTTTACATACACGGCAAGCAATGCACAGCATAGGCCACATGCAATAGTCACCCAGGTGACTGGATGGTGAATACAATACCCACCTGTGTGGGCAACTCCAAACACTACACCCCTGAGCCACATTGCAGACCATTGTCATGTGGCCTGATGCCAAAGTATACCCATCACCTAGCCTTGTATAGCCATCTGGCACTGTCAACCACAACGCACCCATGAAGCAGTGCATCCATGCATGTCAGTACTGGCACCCGTGTCTCTGTGTGTGGTGTATGATACGTATGACCACATTCACAATCACTACAACCCTCATTGGTATACTGAAACATGCTGTCTGATGTCAGACACCTCCACATACCCTTTGCACATATAACATCCGTATGACCCCTTGGTGCATGTGATACCTGCACAGTACTGTGTTGTGGCAATCCCACTAGTGATGAGTTTCATTCCTGGCCCTGCCAAGTGTGTCAATGTGTGTGCATCCCTGTGAGAGTGTGGCTGTGTTGATGCTGACACCTGTTCTTGCGGACAGGCATGTGTACTACACCTACCACATAGCTACCATATCCATGTTGCAGATGTCACTCACCATCACATATATGTTCTGAGAGCTCCCCAACATGTAATCTGTGTGGCTTTCCAATAACTGCATGGACATGTGATAGCACTACATAGTCATCAGGGGTTTGATACCCTGTACTGGTAGGTGTGTGACACACACATGCTTACGTTTTACTTGCCCACCCCTCCCTGGCTTTTCTGTGCCTCTGTCTGCCTCTCTCTCTCCCTCTCTGGTGGATGTGGAGACTTACACCTGCATTGCTTAGGTAGTATTTTAAGTGATGCTCAGGATCAGCTGATGGCCTCTGCAGAAATTGCAGCCTTCCTCTAGCTGATTGTATGTGAAACAGCTGTGGTAGCATTCCCATAGCCAATCGTATGGAAACACACACCAGTATCAAGGAACATCATGTTGGTGTTGGGCCTTTCATTCACTGTGAGCAGGAACTTGATCTGTTGTCTGGCAAACAGCATTTCAGATGGATTGGGGATTTACCTTTAACAACATACACTGTGGAAGCAAGCCAACACACAGGAGGGGGTGTGTCTGACCTGACTACAGACTGTAAGACTATAGATGGTGACATCCATGAGAGTTACTGACTTCATAGCCCTCATAGGGCTTATTTTGCAACAAACCCTGTTACAACAGTAAATGGATGAAGTTATCACAGCAACATGTTAATAATGGCCCTGTGTATGTGCCTCCAGCCACAACCCTGTCAACCTTTGTATAAATGTCATGCAGTAAGGGGTGCATATGTGCTGTACACCATAATTAGTGACATCATATCTGATAAGCCAGTGAGATATCAGACTGCTACACATGTCTATACAGTAGGGGTTATATTTGATGACATAACCTGGACATTCTGTGGTTGTGTGTACAGTACTGAGTCTGTGTACTTATTGTGATTGTCAGCAGTGTGTATACTGTTAATATGTACCTTGGCCTGTGTAAAGACTGTGGTAGATGTCATTGTTCTTGGTCCTGTTCTATCTGATGTTACATGCTGCTTCACTGTATGTTACCCTATCAGCTGACATGTTTGTAGGGCCATACACACATGTCTCATACCACAGACAGGCATTGGAGCACACTGTGTAACGGGCCAGTATATGTAGGGTTAGTGTATGACTGGCACATATGAGGTTGGTGTTGAACAGATAGTCCATATACTGTAATAATATGATAGCATACCATATGTGGCTGTGGCTGTGTTCACATTGGTTGTGGTTATGCACTTTCACACAGGTGTATGTTACTTTGTGCTGTGACATGCCTGTAGAGCCTGCTATATATGCAATACATATGCATTCCCCCATAGGAAATGTAGGCCAGTGTTGAGCAGGTCTGGCTGTAGCCTGCACAGTGCTTTGTTACACTCCTAACAGCTTAGTGTACTTACCCAGTGAGATGTAATGTCCAGATACTTGCCAGATGTACTGCTGCTGGGCCACCATAACAATCATGTATGTCAGACCGAGCAGTGGGATGCTGTACAGATGTATGTCAATATATAGTGGGTAGAATGTGGTCATGGCAGCTCTGTACCAGTGGTTATTATGTGGCAGGATACGCAGGGATGTGTGAATGCATAACCTAATGGGGGACATGTATACCAGTAGTTATGTTTTATACCCATCTACATGGCTGTTAACATCCACATTGTCAGGATTGGTCCACATGTCTTGCACTAAGGGGTGATGTATATACCTCTGGACTGTCCAGAGTGTGTCAGACTGTCCACATATATTGGCCATTATCTCTGATGTAGTCCACAAGAGCATTACGTGCTAGCAGTGGTACTGTACTATGATGTCCTTAGGATGTCTGTCAGTAGCCAATGGCGCACATGTTAAAAGCAGATATGACCTCCCACACACAACCATGTCTGTGAAGACACTCCCTATTACAGTAGCAATAGTCTACAAATATACCTGCTATACATACCTGACATTCCCTTGCGCTACGAAGTTGGGACTATAGGGGCTGAGATAGGGTTACACTCCATATTCAGGACATATTGTGAAGATATATGTACATATAATTATCCAGATATGTAGATAGACATA
>NC_056725.1:1701318667-1701366167 GCF_019279795.1 Protopterus annectens | reverse complement strand
TATACAGATTTCCTAGACAGTTATATTTTGTAGGACAGTGTGGGTGACAGTGATGTGTAATACCTCATTATTCAGAGCAACTTCATCAGTCATACTGCCATACAATACCAGTGTAAACAGTACCAATACTGGGTATCATTCTTGCATTTCTGGGCATAGCGTTGGTATCTGACAAACCTGTGAGAGGAATGTTTATTAGCACTACCTGAATGTTCCCACACACTGTACCAAATTCCACATTACTATTATGCACATACATCTCACTCTGTTACTGTACACACTCTGACCACAGCTTGACAAGTTGGGGTGTAAATGGGACATACATGGCTTCTTAGTCTCATAAGGTATTGGGGAGTTGCTAAGTATGCCAGCTTTGTTCTCATAGATGTGTGTCAATCAGTTATATTTCCTGTTTGCTGCCTATACGTCTTGGATCATCCCACTGATTTTGCAGGGGGACAGGTTGATAGGCAACAGACATGGGCTACTTTACTGGACATTCTGAACATATCTGTACAGTTGTGGGGTATGATTCTGTATGCAGAGTACTACCACTGGCAGGATTTGAACCATGGCTGTGTGTGCTAAAAAAATAAGAGTTCACATCTCAGTTGCATGTGCTATTCAGGTTTGTTGTAAGCATTTTCCCTGTTTTCTGTCTATGTGTCTCTCAGTTGTACTAAATCACCTCTGGGGATTACACCTTTCATATACAGGCATTCCTACACATTCAATTTATGGTGCATGGTGTGGGTAACAGTGCTTAATACAACAGTACTATTACATGATTGCGAATCTATATTACCATATGATACCAGAGTGTAGTCCAGCAGTTAGACCTTTATTGTCAGGCTATTACACTTTTATTTACATACAAATGATATGAGACTCTTCCTGCCATATTCTCTATTGTATGCAGTACTTACCTTGCACAATACAGGTTTTATACAGGCAATTAATTTACTACTACTTTTAGTTTTATTTCCCATGACAGTAAATGCATGAGCATTACTGACCTGCTTCACTTTGCAACCTCATCAGGCGACTGATGTGGGCCTCCTGCTTCGTGGCCCGCTCCACTGCAGCTCTAGGGGACATAAGAGGAATATTTAGCCATGCCTATCCATGATATACCTGAGCTGGCAATTATTACACACATAGTGGGGTGATACTTACACACAACTGGAACATCACCTGGCGCTCTAACCTCTTGGATCCACTGCTCCAAGAGGTCCCTCTTACGCTGCTTCAGGTCAGCATAGTGATACCTGACCTGCTCAGCAGTTCAGGGTATGCCAGTGGCACTGGTGAGGTCACGGGTAAGGTGGTCCCAGGCCTCTGGCTTATATTGGGAGCCCTGGTACTGGCCCTGCAGCATTCTCTGCTCATGGTCTTTGACAAGGAGTCCTGCCATGACTCTGGACTCCTGGATGCATCAGCACTGACCCCAAAAGCACACACCTTCTCCCTTTCCTGACATGGTGCCAGCAAGGGGAAGCTACAACCAGTTATGAGATGTATTCCTGTCTCTTAGGTTTAAGTAGGGTCGATTTCCTGCACTTTTCCGTGATTGGCCAGTTTTAAAAAGGCTAGGCTATGGGCAAACCTGCTTACCTAGGGTTGGCATTGTTTAAAGGGGTATAACACTGAGCACAGTGAGTTAGCTGGCCTACACATTGCTTACACATCCTAAGCTGCCCTGTGCAATGCTTAGTGTTGCTTACATTAGACTTTGCATTATAATTCCTTTTTGGCATTGATTTATTATTCATTACACCTTATATGTATGCCTGGTATCCATGATTCATGTGTACATACACTGTATGGGGTCCTTGTGTTTTACTGGAGACTTCAACACACTATTACAATTACACCTGACTTCTGGGCTAACTGCTGTACTCCAGTTCACATATTTATGTTATGTAGTGGGTTAAGGCACATATGTCTATATACTGAGTCCTTTGTCAGGTTCAGTTTGGTTTTACGGGTCTACTTTAATTAAACAAAAGAGGAATCCGTCTAATCTGTCGACACATAAACAGCGAAATGAGATAACTTTGAACATGCAAAACTGCAAAATTTAAACATTGAAACTGCAATAGCTGGCCATCCCCACCGCCCGTGACATATTACCTACACAAACACAACAACAAAAAACACATACATGCACTAACCAAAACCCTACTACTAACCCTAAATTAAAGCACCAAAACCCTACTTGTAACCCTACACTAAACCCCACATACACAACTATCTATGCACTACCCTTAACCCCTACCTAACCCTAAGATCTGTAACTACCGCACACTTACCCTACTGAACTATACCCACACAAAGTAAATATTCCAGACACATACACTTAACAAAACCCTACACTAAACCTTACATACATTACCCATCTATGCACTTACCTTAACCCGCACCCTAACCCTAAGGTCCGTAACTATCACACACATACCTTGCAGAGCTTTACCGCAGATGAGCCAACTATGACAATTCGACATTTCCGATTTCGCTATTTAGTGTGTTCGATGTTTCCGCATTTCGCTATTTATGTGTCGACAGATTCGTATTCGATGGAATCCACTTTCGTTTAATTAAAGTAGACCCAGTTTTACTATGATGAAGACTTGTCTGCTGATACCTCTTTCTGTTCCACTTCTGTGATGGCTTGGTGGTTAACTATTGTGACTGTGGTGTATAGGATCCTGGGTTCGAGACCTGCATCGCTGTTTCTTTTGTTGATGGGCAGAACAAGGGCCATTGGATACAGTGTGATTAAGGCACTTTTGAGCATTTGTAAGTGGGTTTGTGTGGTTTTGTGCAATGGTAAGCACTGCTAATCTCCGGTTACATCTGCTTACAGAGAGTTAGCTTCAGAATTGCTTAACCTGTGTGTGCATTGCTTACCCCCACACAAACGGGCTTAAGCTCACTTACTAGTGCTTAAATATGCTTACTACTGCTTATTGGTGCTTAAACCTGCTTACTAGTGCTTTATTCACTATGATACTAACATCTCACATGTGCATTTACTGCAGTACTCCAGTTCATAAATATATGTTATTTAGTGGGTTATTCAACATAAATATTAGTCATAACGTTCTTTGCCATGGAAAATGGAATATGCTACAGTGGGACTCAAACCAGGAATGCCGGCTCATAAGACGAATGCTCTGCCCAGTACACTATTGCTATGATGCTTCATTGGCATATATCTTCCTTGTTATCCTCTTCAGCCATTTAAGTTGCATTAACCGTAGCTAAGTCATGGGCACACCCATGCAACTACAGTTAGCTTTAATCGGATTTAAAAAAAAAATAAGTGGTTGTTCATTTTATTTCTGTATACTTTTGCTGTTGTACACAAGGGGGATTGTTGGTGGGGATATGCGGACACCAATGAGCGGTCTCGCTCATTTCTTACCCCTTTTTGCTATTCTTCATTGTGGGGGCATGTATATTCTGAGAGCTCTGCTCTCAGACACACCCTCTGCACTCTTATACGCTCCATGCAAGGTTTGGAGCTCAGGCAGTGCACCTCATTACTATGCATGGTGCCCTGCCGTCCTGCTCCTAAATGGCTGCCTCCATGCAGGACTAAGCTAGTCCTGCAAGGAGGAATAGTAAATCCGGGAGAGAGTCTCTGTAACAGAAAGTTAGAACATTTATGTTTACCCACCTTTACATCCCATTTTCCAGGCAGATATTTTCAATGGTTTGTTATATTCCCTGCAAAGGAACCAACACAGGTCTTTTACCACAAAATATACTGACACAATTAGTTTGCAAATCCATGATGTATTCTACTTTGTTTTTAACAGTGTTTATTTCTTCTAACTACAACTGTTTCTTCAGTTGCACTGGAAAAAAATGTTCGTACAGGAATTTTAGATGCAGCACTCACTGGTAAGATAAATTGCACTCAGTGCCATACTTGCTAAGTGAACTCTGATTCTATATAAAGACATGCTACTTATCAACACAGCACTTTATGTATACCTATGACCGTCATCCAGCTTCATGATGTAATACTATTCATTCAGAAAGCATTCCTGCCCATGTAAGCTGGCATACAGTAACAAAGGCAAATGGTCACAGAGGCCATATCCATGTCCACCTCTACACAGACACACTTTAATGTTCTTGCACTTAATATCACTCACCTCAGAAATTGAGCAGGGCCATAACATGATAACCAAAGTATAAATTTGTGTCTACATATCCAATCATCAAGACTAGCCTTAAAGGTAGCCAAAATAAAACTTTGACTTGTAGTGGTAACATATTCCTTAGTCTTGCAATATATTTGTTTAGGAGCCTATCCTTCCAGTGAGTATTATTTGTTTGTTTATGTGGATTTAGATCTCTGGTGTGGGAGCTTGTACAGCCATTGGTCTTGTGAAGAAAGAGGAGGTCAAATAGGAATGGAATTTTCATGGCTCATAAAGTTACACAGAGGTCATTTTGTAGCAGCCAATAGGCTATTAGGTATAAGGAGAGGCATGCTAATCTACTGGCATAGCCAGAGGAGCTAAAGCCTTTAATTGTCTCCATTACAAATATTTGGGACCGTTCCAGTTTTGTGATATGCTAGAGTTGCACATACCAAAGAGGGCATTGTATTTGATGGTGGCCTTTTTTCTAATTTCAGTACTGAAGTATTTACAAACTTGTAACAAAGAAGTCTTACCTACAAAATATATAACAATGATAAAATGCACAAGTCAAAGCTCAGTGAAGTAGACAGTTTGCTCTGTTTCATTCATCAGTTTGCATTCAACCTTCTACTCTTCAGTCGAGATATAACAACTATATGATAGCAAAGCTTTTTTATTCATATCACAACAATAAAATTCCTCTGGGAATCAGCCACTGCAGTGGACATTATATATGTCTCCTGAAAAGAAAGTTCTACTTGTTACCAAAAGTCCTAATATACCGGACTTCCACCTTTTATGAGCAGATGAAATGATAGACTACTTTAGTTCCATATCTCTTTAAAAGACTATGTAGACTGTCAGATTGTATTAATTGCATCACTTGCTGATCATCTGTTAATCTGCCAGTTTTCAGTACAAACTACCCAGCCAAGGACCTTTCTTATCACTACAGATATTCATCATAGTAAATATTAGACAGGGAATCATATTCCCAAACTGAACTGTTCCTTTGCTCTTCCATTTGTGATTTAAATTAATAGGTTCAGACATACTTACTAAGCTATTGATCTGTGGCGATCTTGAGAAGACTAAGCTTATATTCTCATGGTAGTTTTATTATTTATGTCTACATAACCCAGTGGTAGGCAAAACAAGGGTATGCTGAGACATTTATTTTTTCTCCTTTCCATGTGGGACTAAACCATGGGTGAATTTATAGTTTTTCATCCAGTTATCCAAATTACATTCGAATAATGTAAAATGAGTACTTTGCTTTATATGGAGTGGAAAATGGTTCCATAGAAGTGGCATTCTCTGTGATATGTACGGATCCCTCCAACGTGTCCAGTTTATGTTGCAAAAGAGACTGCAATCCTTTGATCTGGTGTTTACATTACCATAGCGCTTGTGAATGTATAATAGGTCTGACAGGTTAGGGCAGAAGTCTCCTCTTAGTAGCCTGTATAATACCAAGAAGAGAGACAAAGCTTTGAGATGGTCTGAACAGTTTTTATGATTTAGGAACTTGATTATTTAGTAAAAAAACAGTTGTGGTTATTCCACATGCAACAAGTGTTTGGACAGGTACATACAGAAAGGAGCATTCTATTCAATGATCAGCCTAATGAGAGACAAGTACAGTGAAATGATTACATCTCTGGATCTGGATACCCTACTTTTATATGCAAGCTGCACAATCAACACAGGTTCCCAGATTTCTGACTAAAGGATCAGCTTTCAGGGATGTGCTGTAAATGTGATAGTGGCAATGGAAGTCATGCTTGTTAAAAGATATTATTATACTTTTCTTGGCATTTAGTTTTAATACATGGTGTTGATACGAGCTCTTTGTTTGGGAATGGCCATTTGGAATGATCTTAGTGTCCTAAGGGTAGTTTATGATGACACCAAGTTTACATTCATCTGCAACATTGGTCAGCCATAAACCCTTAACATTTTCTTTGGCCTCTGAGAAGTAAATTTCAAAGAGGAGTAAAACAGTGAGTTAACCCTGGTGAATCTCACTAGTGACTGGGCTTTTGGAGGAGGTAGAGCTGCTCATCCTAATTTCTTGGGTTCTATATGTGAGCCAATTTGCTATTCAATGAGTTATATAGGAATTTACATTTAACTTGGAGAGATTATGCATGATGCCTAAATGCAGGATCTGCTGAATGCCTTTGTAAGGTCTAAATATGTTTTTACTGATTGTTTTTTCTGTGTGACCTCGTTACTCATTGTTTTAGTTTGTTGGCTGGGATATTTTGTAGACACCCTAATGGTTATGGATATCAGCTGGGTATGACAACCCTGTGTTTCTAAAGGTTAGCCAAACATTCCACTTATGCTGTGCTGATGATGCCATAAGACTGAAACATGCATGACCACAGCTAGTGAGATTTGGCTTTGCTGGACTGAATTTGTCCATAAATACACTCAGAAAAAAGTTAAGGACATTTAGAATTGCCATATAGCTGAAACACCTCATGATCTTAAAGGGTCATTTGCATATATCCCATGTTGCCTCTAACACAAGAGGTTTAAGGAATCACACAGTGGAAAGTCTAGCCTTGCTAGATTTTTATTTTGGTTTTTACTGATTGTTTTTTCTATGTGACTTTTTACTCATTGTTTTAGTTTGTAGGTCTAAATATGTGGTCTGTACTGATATGCCCTAACTCATTACTTCAGTAAACTTCTCAAAGAGGTTGACCAGGATAAGTAGGCAGAAACTGCTCTTAATGAATCTGAACTGGCTTGGGTTGAGTTTGTATGTTTTTATTTATCGATTCCATAATCATCATTTCCATAACCTTACAGATGAGGTTGGTAAGGCTTATGGGTCTATAATGTAATGGGTCTAGTCATGTCTCACCTTTGTGCAAGGAAAACACTATTAATGCCCTCCATTTATCCAGCATGAAGCCGGTTTGGAGGCTGATACTGAATAACCTCTGTAGGGGATCTGACAAGTCCTGTTTAAGGCCAAACAGTAGACAGGCTGGTATGTTATCCAGCCACATGGAAGTAGTATTCTTGACTTTGGATACTGCCTTGAGGACTTGTTCTTGGGAGATTTGAGGGGGAAGTATAGATGCAGATATGTAATCTCAGAATATAGGAGGGAAGGGGGTGACATTTGAGCTAAATTTGTAATTTAACAGATTGGCTATGTCCTCTGGGTCTGAGTATATGGTATCATTTACTATTAGTTCTGTATAGTACTGGGCATTGTTTCTTAATTTTCTAATACAGTTAAAGAAGGCTTTGTGGCTATATTTCATGAGTGCCTATGTTTACCTCATATCAAGCAGCGATTAGTTTGATTAGGATTGAGAATTCTCCATAAAGTTTAGCATGGGCATTTTTAGCATCCTGTGAGTTTAATTTATTTTTGCATGCAATGATTTCTTTTTCTTTTACTATAAGAGCCTGTCTACATTTGGAATCCACCACAGCATTTAGTCTTAAAATTGGCATTGTATTTACTTGGAAGACGACAAATGCATCTATGCAGCTATTTATATGTGCATAGAATTTGGGGATAAAAGATTCCACATAAGAAGGGGATCAGGCTGGAAGGAGGATTTTGAATATGGTCAGGTCATCACACAGTTTTAATAGATTAGCCTTAGCATAACCTCTGATTCTGAATAGCATGGTATTATGAACTAATCCAAAAAAATGAGAATGCTTTATGGCCAATAACTTTTCACTCTTCATATAACACACAAAAAGTTCAAACAGCTGAAAATAAAATGTTCAGAATCACTCTGCTAGCAGACATAAGCTGTCATTACTGTACTGTGCTAGAAAAAGTGCACTGGCTGTATACTGCCTATAGAGCCCATATCTACTGAAGTGCCATACTACCTATAGAGCCCATATCTACTGGAGCTCCATACTACCTATAGAGCCACATATCAATTAGAATACCATACTATCTATAGAACCACATATTTATAGGGGCTCCATACTGCCTATAGAGCCACATATCTAATAGAGCTCCATAATGCCTGTGGAGCCATATATCTAATGGAGCTCCATACTATATATAGAACCCCATATCTACAGGGGCTCCATACTACCTATAGAGCCACATATCTACTGGAGCTCCATACTACCTATAGAGCCATATATCTATTGGAGCTCCATACAACCTATAGAGCCCATATCTACTGGAGCTCCATACTACCTTCTTCTTCTCTTTCAGCTGCTCCTGTTAGGGGTCACCACAGTGGACCATCTGTTTCCATTTCACCCTGTCCTCTGCATATTGCTCAGTCACACCAAACACCTGTATGTCCTCTCTCACCATGTCCATAAAGCTTATCCTAGGCCTTCCTCTTTTCCTCTTACCTGGCAGCTCCATCCTTAGCATCCTTTTCTCAATATGCCCATCATCCCTCCTCAGTACATGTCCAAACCAGTGCAATCTTGCCTCTCTGACTTTGTCTCCAAACCGTCCAACCTGAGCTGACCCTCTAATATACTGATTCCTAATCCTGTCCATCTTTGTCACACCAAGTGCAAATCTTAACATCTTTAACTCTGCCACTTCCAGCTCTAAATACTGCCTTTTTGTCAATGCCACCATCTTCAACCCATACAACATAACTGGTCTCACTACCCTCTTGTAGACCTTCCCTTTCACTCTTACTGGTACCCGTCTGTCACAAATCACTCCTGACACTCTTCACCACCCATTCCACCCTGCCTGTATTCTCTTCTTCACCTCTCTTCCACACACACCATTACTCTGAACTGTTGATCCCAAGTACTTAAACTCATCCACCTTTGCCAACTCTACTCCCTGCATCCTCACCATTCCTGTATCCTCCCTGTCATTCACACACATATATTCTGTGTTACTCCTGCTGGCCTTCATTCCTCTTCTCTCTAGAGCATGTCTCCACCTGTTTCCTACTCTCACTACAGATCACAATGTCATCTGCAAACATCATAGTCCATGGGGACTCCTGTCTGATCTCGTCTGTCAACCTGTCCATCACCATTGCAAATAAGAAAGGGCTCAGAGCTGATCCTTGATGTAATCCCACCACCACCTTAAACAGATTTGTCACTCCCACTGCAGACTTCACCACTGTCACACTACCCTTGTACATATCCTGTACCACTCTTACATACTTCTCTGCCACTTCTGACTTCCTCATACAATAGCACAACTCCTCTCGAGGCACCTTATCATATGCTTTCTCCAAGTCCACAAAGACACAATGCAACTCCTTTTGACCTGCCCTATATTTCTTCATCAACAGTCTCAGAGTAAACATCACATCTGTAGTGCTCTTTCTCGGCATGAAACCATATTGCTGATCGCTAATCATCACCTCTCTTCTTAACCTATCTTCCACTACTCTTTCCCATAACTTCAAGCTGTGACTGATTAGTTTTATCTCTCTGTAGTTACTACAACTCTGCACATCACCGTTATTCTTAAAAATAGGTACCAACACTCTTTTTCTCCACTCCTCAGGCATCCTCTGACTTTACAAGATTTCATTAAACAATCTGGTTAAAAACTCCACTGCCATTTCTCCCAAGCACCTCCATGCTTCCACTGGTATGTCATCTGGACCAACAGCCTTTCCATTCTTCATCCTCTTCATAGCTGTCTGTACTTCCTCCTTGCTAATCTGTTTTACTTCCTGATTCACTATCCCTACATCATCCAACCTTCTCTCTCTCTCATTCTCTTCATTCATCAGCCCCTCAAAGCCCCTCAAAGTACTCTTTCCATCTGCTCAACACACTTTCCTCGCTTGTGAGTATGTTTCCCTCACTATCCTTTATCACCCTTACCTGCTGCATATCTTTACCAGCTCGGTCCCTCTGTCTAGCCAGTCAGTACAAGTCCCTTTCTCCCTCTTTAGTGTTCAACCTTTCATACAACTCTCCATATGCTTTATCCTTAGCCTTCACACCTCTCTCTTCACCATGCTCCTCATCTCCTTATACTTCTGTCTACTTTCTTCATCTCTCTGACAATCCCACTTCTTCTTCACCAGCCCATATCTACTGGAGCCTCTTCCTCTGTATACTCTCCCGTACTTCCTCATTCCACCACCAGGTCTCCTTGTCCTCCTTCCTCAGTCCAGATGGCACACCAAGCACCTTTCTAACTGTCTCCCTTACTATCTCTGCTGTAGTTACCCAGGTATTCGGTAACTCTTCACTGCCCCATAGTGTCTGTTTTAACTCTTCCCTGAACTCTAGCTCACAATCACACTTTTTCAAATTCCACCATTTGATCCTTAGCACTGCTCCCACACTTGTCCTTCTCTTCTTGATCACCAACATCATCCTACAGACCATCATTCTATGCTGCCTAACTACACTTTCCCCTGTCACCACTTTACAGCCTCCAATCTCCCTCAGACTGGCCCTCCTGCATAGGATATAATCCACCCGTGTGCATCTTCCTCCACTCTTGCACATCACCCTATGCTGCTCCCTCTTCTTAAAATACATATTCACCACAACCATGTCGATCCTTTTCACAAAATCCACTACCATCTGACCTTCTGCATTCCTCTCCTTAACACCATACCTGCCCATCACTTCCTCATCCCCTCTGTTCCCTTCACCAACATGCCCACTGAAATCCGCTCCAATCACCAGTCTCTCACCCTTGGGTACACTCACCACAACTTCACCCAACTCACTCCAAAATTTTTCTTTCTCATCCATCGCACACCCAACTTGCAGAGCATATGCACTAACAACATTCATCATTACACCATCAATTTCTAGCTTCATAAACATCACTCTATCCGACACTCTTTTCACCTCCAGAACACACTTGGCATACTGTTCCTTCAGGATAACTTCTACCCCATTTCTCCTCCATTCACACCATGATAGAACAATTTGAATCTGCCTCCTATACACCTGGCCTTACTCCCCTTCCATCTGGTCTCTTGCATACACAGTATGTCAGCCTTCCTTCTCTCCATCATATCAGCCAGATCTGTTCCTATACCAGTCATACTGCTGACATTCAAAGTTCCTACCCTCACTACTACATTTCTAACCTTTCTCCTCTATTCCTGCCTTCGGGCATGCCTTCCCCCTCTTCTTCTCCTTCACCTCCTTTGGCCAACAGTAGCCCAATTTTCACTAGCACCCTGTTGGCTAACAGTACTGGTGGGGGTCATTGTTAACCCAGGCCTCAACTGATCCGGTATGGAAATCTGTATTGTTGTCCGCATATGATATTTGGCACAGGTTTTACACCAGATGCCCTTCCTGACATAACCCTCCCCATTTATCCGGGCTTGGGACCAGCACGAAGAAGTGCACTGGCTTGTGCATCCCCAGTGGCTGGGTTGAGCTCCATACTACCTACATAGTCACATATCAATTGGAGTACCATACTATCTATAGAACCACATACCTACAGAGCCACATATCTATTGGAGTTCCATATTACCTGTAGAGCCATATATATATATATATATATATATATATATATATATATATATATATATATATATATATATATTGAAGATCCATACTACCTTGATAGCTGCATATCTACTGGATACTCTAATTTACAAAACTTTAACTCATGGCTAATGCCCTTCAGTTAACAGGACATTATAAGTAAAAGATCATAGCAACTCTCTAAGGTGCAATCAGGAAGATAACCTAACACTTGTACAAACTTGGTGTTGTAGAAAGAGCCTTCTCCAGATTAAGACCTGCCACATGAAAAAAAATAACTTAATACAGAAAACAGAAACTGTACAACATTGCAAATATTCAAAAAAATCTTAAACAATATCTCTATAATGAATCTAAATGAGCCTGGTTCCATGATACTGGTTAGTACTGAAATTTTATTTTTCAAGCAATACAGTATTCTACTATAACTCTGCTATTTTACATATCTAATATTATTAGATCTTGTTCACATTTGACTATTTTGATGTTTCCACTTGTAGCCATGTATTGCAGGATTCCTGTACTCCTGTTAAACCATTGCACTGCATAAATATAGTAATCCATCATGCTTTGACTAACGTGAATTGTGTGTCTGCTGACTGTCTTCTACTGTAAGCTCTTCTGTACTTTGTACACAGGTCGTGACTTAAAAGGGTCAAATGAACAGTTCACTCAGCAAGTTTTAATTCAAATTATAAACAAACAAATAAATAAATACATTTAGATCCTTCTGGCTTCAATGTTTTTGATGGATGTGCCTGACTTGTGATCCAATTTGCCCATGGAGGAAGTAACAATTGTTGGGGAGCAAAGTTGTCACGCACTCGTAAGGACCAAGTTCAGGAATTTATCATCCCTGATTAGGGTAGAGACTAACTGGCCCACAGAGTTTGTATTGATGAAATCCAGAAATTTTGAGGTGGACATGTTTATGGATGTATAAGTCACGCAGTTAATGTAGGGATAGTTGAAGTCTCCTAACAGACTGGCATATGGCTTAATGTATGCAACCTCATTGCTAGTTATATAGGAGGTATAGTTTGAGGTGGGTGTAGAGTGGTCCTATAGTTAGCTATGATAGGATGAGGGGTTTTATCAATAGCAAGTTGGCCATTAAGGAATTCCATATGAAGACTGTACTTATGTGGCCATAACCTTCCTTAAAAAAATAATATATACATATACACACACACATATATATATATATATATAAATATATATATATATATATATATATATATATATATATATATATATATATGAAGAGAGAGAGATTTATATATATATATATATATATATATATATATATATATATATATATATATATATATATATATATATATACCCGTGGTGGTGCTGCGCTAGCGTTCAAACATTAGCGCACAGGAGTTCCACTGTGGCCATCCCTAACCAGGAAAAAGCAGATACACACAAACAACCGCACATATATATATATATATATATATATATATATATATATATATATACATATATATATATATATATATATATATATATATATATATATATATATACATATATATATATATATATATATATATATATATATATATATATATATATACACATGTATTATAATATATGTGTATGATTATACCTGTTAATTTTGATGTTTATAAATGTCAGTGCGTGCAGCATTGAAAATAAATCTCAGCATTAATAAGTATGGAAAACAATAAATCACAAACCTGCAATGATCAAAGAGAAAAACAAATGCTTTACTTTTCCAGTCATTAAAAAAAATAAAACCCAACAGTACCTTTAGATAAAATTTGTCTTAATAATAATACTGTTAGAGGAAGGTCTTTTTTCAGGGAAGTATATATGGTGAGGTCAAGGTTAGCTTTGCCCCATATCACTTTACTCATACATGTTAATCCTATCCCTAACACTGCTGCTGCCACAACCCATCATCCCTTAAAAATACTTTACAAAACCCTTTCCCCTAACAAAAGTAACGCACACACACACACACACACACACACACACACACACACACACACACACACACACACACACACACGAACACACATCACATAACACAAAAGCAAAACTAGATCACCATAGTGGTGTGAATAAGAAGAAAAGGCCTTTATTTATTTTCTACATGTTTCTCATGAAGTATCTGTAACAGAGAACAGTCCTTTAATGAGTTCACAAAAATCTACCAAACGAAGGTTAGCCTACTGCTTTTCTATCTGTGTTTTTATTTTGTTTGCTTGTTTGCTTTTTTTTTTTGTTTTGTTTTGACAAATCAAAAAAAGAAACAGAAGAAAATAAGGTGAAAGGGATAGTTAGGGTGAGTAAACAAACAGAAGTAGAGATCAGATGTCCCAATCAAGGTTATAAAATATTTTCCAATAAAAAGTACCACGAATAGCTTTATTTTTTCCAGTCTTTGAAACATTAAACCTGCCTTTTACTTCTTTGCAGTACAAAACCAGGCTGTCGGGTGTTCATATTCCAGTGTACTTTGAGAGTTACTAAATTTATCCATATTCCAGTATATTATGAGTCTGTTCCTTCCTGTTTAAACTTGTGTCTTCATAGCTCTATCATTAAGGAACTGAAGCTTTATACAAGCCTGGTATATGTCTTGGTACATCAAAATAAGACTTTTAAATGTGTAGTCAACTTCTGTGTGCCCTATCTTAGAAACAAATGATGGCTATTTTCATCGATCTTCAAACACTGGTAAGAAGAAATAAAACAATGAAATACGGCAAGTGAAAACAACCAGAGATAAGATTACAGTCATTTGAGTCTATGGATTAAACACATGCTCAGTGACTCTGCAGTATTCATTTGTACTTTGTAACAAGTACGAACTAATAAAAGCAATGTCTAGGTATTGTTCGAAACCACTTCTCAAAGAAGCCTGCATCATTGGCCATTTGCTGTGAAAGATCTCTCTTACACCTTCTCTGCATCTGCCTCTATACCTGTTTCCACTCCATGACAGTTACTCTCTACTGCAGCAACATCATGCAGTTTAATCAATATCAAGGAGCTTTTAACTCTGAGTGCTGACTCCTGCAACTAGCACCCCCGTCAGCTTCTCCTTTAATGCCCTCTGTTTCTATTGTTCAGTAGCAGAGGGGCTGTTGGATTTTCACAAACCTGCAACACACTTCAGTCCTGCTATCAAAATAAACTGTAAGATCTGAATATTCATTGTAGTTTCTTCAAGGGGCGTGAGTAGTTCACATAGGACCAATTCATTTATAGGGTAAAAGGATATTTCAAAACATCCAGCATTGTTTCCCACTCCATCCAGTAATGGTACAATGCTTTACAGGACCAAGACATATTACCCCATCTCCTGTTTTTCTGCTTTACTTCTCCAGCACAGTAGGGCAGAATATAGATGGATATATATTTGACTAGCCTAGCTGTCATCATAAAGTGCTGATGGATAATTTCAGTATAAAGGTCTGTGGCCTACTAAATGAGTCATCAAATAACTAAATAATTGTTGCTTTGTCCTCTTCCTGTAGATTTGTGTACAGTATCGATTCTCAGTTAGAGCGTCTTCTGTGTAGCAACATGCGTGAATGGGCATTCCTTCGTTGAAGGTTGTGCGTTAGGCCCGGCAAGCCAGTACGTAAAACTCTACTGCCAATCATTAGCAGACCGGAGTTCCGCTGTGGTGACCCCTAACCGGGAAAAGCCAAAAGACACAAACAAACTCTCTATTTTAATTGTCAGGCTGCTTTTGACTTGAGAAAATACTAATGTTGTAATGTCTTAGTCGGCTTGAACAGTAACTGTACAAGCAAAACTTCTCCTGTTCTAATTGCCCATTGTTTGCCTGATGTGGGCCCCAACCAGTTCTACCCTTTTGTAAAAAAGATATTATAAATTTGCAGGTATTTACATAAATTTGTTTGAGAAACATCAAATTCCATTCTGAATTTCCCAGATTAATTTAATCCCTCATGATCAACAAAGCTGATCTGCTATGAAGGAATCTGTATTCACCCAAGATTTCAGAATGGCATCCATTTCGAGATTTCTAGCGTCCAGAGCCCCTGGAGTGAGATCAAGAAAATATAAGGCACGTGAACCTCATCTGCTGCTAACTATTGGATTCCTGACACCTTTACTGCTTTAAAATGTACACTTAATGTTTCAAAGGCTCACGATACTTCACAAAAGTGGTCACCTCCCTTAGACACTCAATTGTTAGAATAAATTAGATCAGTCAAAGTGAATGTGAATGAGAAAGAGTGTGAAAGAATCTCTTAGTGAACAAAGAGAGAAGAAATACGAAACAGGGTCTACACTAGTAAACTGAGTACCATCTGTTTGAGTTTCAGACAGCCAATAGTGATTGCTTGAACTAGGATCTGTACTTAACTGGTAGTAATTGAAATGAAAAGTGTTTTTTTAAGGAGGCCTATATACTCTGATATGTGGACTCTTTCCTAATCTCTAACTACACTGTCTGCAAGGTCAAACAAGGTCCAACCAGCAAACAGAATACATATTAATTAAGCAGTCTGAGTATTCTGGAGTTTTACACTTAAATACATGGATGAACATTCATCTGTGAACAAGTAAGTTGTGAGCAGCAGAAAGCTGCATAAATAAAAGAAAATAATGTTAAAATGCATATATGAAAGAGGAAAGTGTTATTGCAGTAGAGTAAAAAGTGCAGACTCAGAAAATGTGATGAAATAATTAAAGTACTGAAAAAGTGAGAAATCCATCAGAAACAATTTGTATAATACGACATTTAATGGACTGTTTGTTGTATAAGCATAGTGTGTGGAAGCAGTTAAAGGTGAAGATGTCCACTTTTTATGTCTTCAACAAGAATCCATGACATGAAATAAGCAGCAAGGTGATGAAGTTTGAGACAAGGCAGCAATAGCTGTTAAGAAGACAGAATTTTGGGAGCAACATTTGGTTTTCATTAAGGATAAAACTTGTTGGAAAAATCCAAGAGTTGTGGCTTTGTTGGAAGGAGCAGAAATGATGGATTTGTTTGATTTTGTTAAATTAAGGATGATACAGTTGGCAGATTTTGCAAAATAATTGTTTTACAGGATCTCACAATCATACGAAATATAAGACAATTGAGTCCTGTGATTATTTATGCTTTGCTAGTACCCACCAACAGAATTAACCTTGTCTCTTGAGGAGATCAAGCTAATCAAACAAGGGTCGACTTTGTGAATACTAATCCAATCATCTAAGTCCTCTATGATGGAAGATAATGGATAACACTGCTTGATTGGGAGTATATTCAAGAGGTGGAGAAAGCACTGAGTAATAAATGTATTTCTCTATTTTGTTTTATTTATCTGCTCGAAGATTTAGATGTTTTGTTCTGGTATGTGTTGGACTATTCAGTTTGTGGCAATACAAAAGCTCCAGGACCATTGGGTCCCTAATGACTCGGAAGGCAATCTGAGACTCTTCAGGAGTCTTAGGATAGTAAATAAAATAAAACCGGTCCCAGACTGATGCTGCAGAACACCACTGGTTACGTTCATCGTCTTTAGTGAGTCACCTGCTACCCTCACCATATGGGTTCTATCCTTTAGCAAGTTCACTATCCAGCTTACCACATAAGGCTCTAATTGCAATGCATTGAGTTTACTAACTATGCTAGCAGAGGGTATTGACCAGGATGATGTATGCTGTGTGTACACCATGGCCACCATCAACAGCTTGTCTTACTCTTTCAAAGAATGTATTAATTTAAATTTGTTTACCACGGAGATCCAATTGAGCATAAAACACCCTTTTTCAGTGGAGGCCTGGAGAAAATGAGTTGAACATGTTCCTAATACAGGAGAGCCTCAAGATTGGGTATTTTGTTGTTGAGACTTCTGTCACTGATCAAAGCCACCTTAATGTGATCCTGTTTTGGATCTGGTATGTTAATTACACTGGAATATTCATTAACTGGACTCTGACTAAAAAAGCACTATGGGGCAACAAATGCTTTAGCCAGCATGCAGAAGCATTGGAAAGAGAGGTGTACGTCTTCTCTGGCAAAACAAGTATGACTTTTGAGCTGACACATACTGGATCACCCTGGAATGCCATTAACCATTTAGTCAATTGATGAATCTAACTATCTTTTTTTGTACCTAGGCATTATCTTTGGAGAAGGATGGATTCTGCTCAGAACAAGAGTCTTCTCTGCATTTGTGACATGCATGGAGAGTATTGACATGTTACTCTACATATCTGTCAGGGGTTTGCATGTCAAATAATTTACTCCCACATAGACTAACCCTATGTTGTAATCATATTTGCCAGGTGAAAGGGCAAACATGGTTGCAATATATTATTGTCATATTTACTCAGTGAAAGCACCTTAAGGGTCCTGCCCTTGAGATATCAGAGATCTTGGTACCTGAAAGACAGCTCACCATTGCCCTGTTTTTGTTTAGCCACATGAGAGGAGACACAGTGTATAAGACTATATAATTATCAATCACTAAATCATTTTTATTTGTAGAGTGGTCCAGTATACTGGATCTGAGATGATTACAAACCGTTTGACTTTTTAACTGAAGTGTGCCAGGAGGTAATATGCTATTATAATTTTGATAAGAACTAGTTTTCATGGACCTAAGAGGTATTGGAAAGGACTTTTTTAGACCTTCAGCCTAAGATATTTTTGTGTGAGTGGGTGTAGAGTGTTGAGGAAGTGTGTGATGTTTACAGTCTGTGTCTTTTTGTGAGAGTGAAGTATCATATTGGTTAAATCCTTGCATGTCTCACCATCAGAATGTGTTCTACTAAGCAGAAGTTCATTATCTGTGAGCATCAGACAGTTATGCTACACTGTCTAATGATTCCAAGTCTTATGAGGCTGGCAGCAAAAGGAGGATAAGCAGAAAGACCTTCCACATTACTCTGAGGATTTGGAGAATTTGTTTAAAATACAAAGATTATTACATTCAGTTAAATGAGACAGCTACTGGACTTTTATGTGGAGGAAGCACTAGGTGTGCTGATTAACAATTAAATATGCAATATACAGAGCAACTATTAACTGCTAAGGGCAAAATTAAGCAACTCCATGCTAATAAGTAGAGCAGCTGTGAGATGATGGGCACTACTATCTGGACCCATTGTGGCTATGGGCTGATGGGCACTACTATTCGGACCCCTTGTGGCTATGGGCTGATGGACACTACTATCTGGACCCCTTGTGGCAATAGACTTATGGACACTACTGTCTGGACCCATTGTGGCTATTGGCTGATGGACACTACTATCTGGACCCCTTGTGGCTATGGGCTGATGGACACTACAATCTGAGTCCATTGTGGCTATGAGCTGATGGGCACTACTGTCTGAGTCCCTTGTGGCTATGGGCTGATGGGCACTACTATCTGGACCCCTTCTGGCTATGGGTTGATGGGTACTACCATCTGGACCCCTTGTGGCTATGGGATGATGGGCACTACTATCTGGACCCCTTCTGGCTATGGGCTGATGGGCACTACTATCTGAACCCCTTGTGGCTATGGGCTTATGGACACTACAGTCTGGGTCCCTTGTGGCTCTAGGCTGATTGTCACTACTGTCTGGGTCCCTTGTGGCTATGGGATGATGGGCACTACTATTTGGAACCCTTGTGGCTATGAGCTGATGGGCACTACTATCTGGACCCCTTGTGGCTATAGGCTGATGGGCACTACTATATGGACCGCTTCTGGCTATGGGCTTATGGACACTACAATCTGGGTCCCTTGTAGCTATGGGCTGATGGGCACTACTGGCTGGGTCACTTGTGGCTATGGGCTGATGGGCACTACTGTCTGGGTCCCTTGTGGCTATGGGCCTATGGGTACTACTATTTGGACCCCTTGTGGCTATGGGCTGATGGGCACTACTATTTGGACCCCTTGTGGCTATGGACTGATGGGCACTTCTATCTGGACCCCTTGTGGCTATGGACTTATGGACACTACTGTCTGGACCCATTATGGCTATTGGCTGATGGGCACAACTATCTGGACCCCTTGTGGCTATGGCCTGATGGACACTACTATCTGGACTCCTTGTGGCTATTGGCTGATGGGCACTACTATCTGGACCCCTTCTGGCTATGGGCTGATGGACACTACAAGGTGGGTCCCTTGTGGGTATGGGCTGATGGGCACTACTGTTTGGGTCCCTTGTGGCTATGGGCTGATGGCCATTACTATCTGGACCACATGTGGCTATGGGTTGATGGACACTAATATCTGACCCCCTTGTGGCTATGGGCTTAGGGGCACTACTATCTGGACTCCTTGTGGTTATTTGCTGACGGGCACTGCTATCTGGGCCCCATGTGCTCCACATGGTTCATTGCACAACTCTGGGCAGCTGTTAGCACTACAGATACTACTTATCATGCTAACAAGCAGTGCTTTGAAGACATTAGGAGGTATAGAGAAACGTATGGTCAATATACTTGCATGGTTAAATGTGAATGAGTAAGGACTGCAGCCATGCAAACAAGGGCCAGTTATAACAGCAGAGAAAAGTTAAAAATATTCAAATGAGCACACTGGCTAGAAGCAAAGCAGCATTTTTCAAGGTTTTACAGCAATCAGAGGCCCAAAAATGGCTGGGTTCTTTTGTCACTCTCATTTCCTCTCGATTCAAAATGAAAGGATATAGTGTTTTTTTGGTTCAATTTGTGGCACAATATGAAATAAAAAACAAGCCTTACTATAGTTTTAGCAACTTTTAAAATGAATTACCGTGGGTGAATTACCCATGTATGTAGACCATGACTGTTTAGAGACTATATTCCAAGAGAAACTGCAGTTTGTCAAGGACATCAAGGAGTGCAAAAGACAGAAACTGTAATACAGAGTGGATTTTTTGTTGTGTTAAAGATGTGTTTGACTGTTGTAATGTTAACACTTACAATTACAGAGAAGGTAGTTGTCACGCTAAGAAAGTTACATAGATATTATCCTGATGGAGCATTACAAATGGGTGATACAGATATTTTTAATCCAGGAGCTTCTGTGAGTTCAGTGGAAGTAGAAGAAACAAGATGGGTAGCATGAAAATGGGAGAGTGTTCATGTGTACTGTGACAGGGGTACAGTGATTTGACAGGATACATATTTCCACCTAAATACGTATGGCGCAATTAAGCAATGAACATGCTTAAGTGTTACGGAGTATTGCAGAATTAAATATTTTATTGGATAAGCATGCTAAATATGTCTGTGTCTAATTTTAAGAACATATGAGACTGGCATAACAACTTCCATGTCCCCTTTTAACAGCATAGGGCAAGTCTTAAAATATGCATTATTACAAGAAGTAAACAAGGACATCACTCTGGACACTGTGTACAAGACAATATTTTTTATATAACAGCATTTGAAATTACAAGTCTTTCGCCTCATATTTATGGAGCCAATGACAGGTGATCCTCTCAGTGTTTATAATATACTGTACTGAACATTATGGTTCCAACTGGGGGCTGCCAGCTAAAAGATTTATGCTTGAGAACAATGTAATAGAACAGGAAAGGGCAAAAGTATGTTTTACTTAATTTGGGTTACAGTAACCTTATTTATAACTAAAGTGGTTTTCATTTACATGGTTATGTGCCTTAGAATTTCAAGAGTATGGAATTCGGCTGCTACTTGAAAGATTTATATTGGAAGATATTGCAAAATAACAGGAAGACATACATTTTCTCTCTCTCTGTCTCTGGTTTACATGGTAGAGTTATACTTTATTAAACTGGTATGGGTTAGGGCAACTCTCTAATAAAATATTGTGTGTGTATTTTGTACATTTGAAATACCAGGTTTGTATTCTAACACAATGATACAACCCTGCATTTTAATTTTCGTGAAAATTATTGATACTTTTCAAATATATATGAATATATTTATGAAATTATATAACTGATTTAACTGACAAACCTAGGTTCATATATTGTTTCGTTGAGTTGAAGTAGCCTTCATAATGATTACAAAAGGCTTTCTATATATATTTGTAAGCCAACACAATATGTATTAAGGGATGGTTTAAAAACAATATATACATATATATATATATATATATATATATATATATATATATATATATATATATATATATATATATATATATATATATATATATAAATATATAAATATAGATATATATATATATATATATATATATATATATATATATGTATATAGTTCCCCTTCAGAAGGTCGAACGGCTGAAATCTCGAAATGCATATGGCCGAAGCCATATGCTCGAATTTCAGAAGCTCGACCTTCTGAAAGGGAAAAACAAAACAAAAAACAAAACATGAAACAATGTTTCTGCAGGGGGGCAAGCCCCCCTGCACCCCACAACCCCCGCTACTTATTTATTCTAACTCCGAGATTGCACTACAGCGCAGAAAGAGAAATCTCCCGTTTAGAAGGTCGAGCTTCTGAAATTTTGAGCATATGGTCTCGACCATATGCGCTTTGAGATTTCAGCTGTTCGACCTTCTGGAAGGGGAACCATAGATAAATATATATATATATATATATATATATATATATATATATACACATATATCATGGGAGCTGAAATGTGAAACATGTTTTAGTGCATGCTGATTATTACAGGATTTATAGATGTGCGTAGAAAAGTGTCTAAGCTGACCTTTATATCTTAATAACAGATTGCCTGAATTATTTTCAGTGACTTGTAATTATATAGCATGTGTGACAGTACGTTTTTCTAACTTTTAGTGCGGTGACAGTAATAATGACTAGTAGTAATGAAATTCTAGCTTAAAAGCATAGACTACAAATAACTTGAAGCAAGGTAATAAATGCTGCAAATGAAGAGGCTGAGTGTTCATTTTCTAGTTATGTGCTGTAACAGCCTTTATAATAAGTGGTTTATCCTTTTTTAATGATAAAGTTATTGCTCTTGCACTAATATTGAAAAAAGCAAAATGTAATTATTGCTGCATGGCCATGGTTCATGGCTGAAAAATATTCCCAGTCCACCTACCCAGCTAACAATTTTTTTTTTTCGTGTGACAAATTTCCTTCTTGTGTAGACTGTTCTTGTTTCTCTCTGTGGCAGAGTGGCTCTTTCTGAGTGGCTATTTTTCTGTTTTGTGGCTTCTGGAAAGCTACATTCTCCTTCCCCTCAAGCCAAGGATGTCAGCCTTCCTCCAACTCCTCTAAGTTTTTTTTGTTTTTTTGGACTTGAGAACTGCCATTATTAAATACTAAGGATGATGACACTTTGCTGCTATGGCCCTACACTTACCTATTAAACAAATGCATAGCAAGGTTCTAGGGGGATATACAGTGGGTGCATGTAAGGGATATTGCCTGACTCCATAAGTGACATCCTCAAGGACCCCACCTTCCCTATAGAGTTAATATTGGTATAATCTCAGGTCTCAATGTGAGAATCAGAAAAACACCCAAAGACTCCTCACATGTACATCTCTGTTCCTTCTTCAGTAGAGGCATGCAGGCTAAGCTGTGTCCCCTCACGTACTCCCCATTGCCAGCTCCAACAGTGCCCAGTCCACTGAATAGAGTTAGCTTGTCTTGGTTATAGTCAAGGCTTTATCCCCCTATGCTAATGCATCTGAGGATAACTCATTTGTCTACAAGCCATCGTTTATCTGACTAATGGATTTCTTACAAATATAAACTGTTTCTTATTTACATTGTCCAGGAATATGATGTGAAACTGGAAAATTCCTATTTTTAGTGGAATTCTGGGAAGAAAGTCTCCAGAAGGATTAAAGCACATACATAAAGTGAATATACACATAAACATCTTTGAAATATTACAAGTCAATCTGCAATATAATTTACAGTGCGAACTGTGGCAATAACATGTGTCATATATGCAGAGTGAATACGAATTTGATGTAGAACTGGTTTTAAAGATTATTGAAGAGCAGAGATATGATAGCAACTAAGGAAAAATGCTCCATCACATACCTGTGCCCAAAAGCTGAAATGAATAAAAGGTCAGAAATAGCATGAAAAATATTTTATAATAGTTATGTTGGCTTTGCTGATATGTCTGTTGGTTTTCAGAGAGTTAATGACTGATAAGTATGACATTTTCAGCTAGTACTTATGCAACAAAGATGCATAGGGATGTACAAATGAGACATATAAGCTTGGGCAGTTTATGAAGAACTAACACATATACTAAATATTTCTTATTCAAAGTAAGGTAGAGCATACAATCTAAAAGCTGCTACACAGAAAAATGGATGTTACTGGAACACAGTTTTTAGTAACACTGTTTTCAAGGTACTGTCACAGCACAGTGACATGTGCTTTGTAGATTCTTTTCAGCTACATCTTTAAAAAAAGTCTTCTTTTCAAGGACATGTACGTTGAACCAAAAAGTAGCCCCTTTCCTTTCCAAATTTGCCAAACCATGCTAGATAGCAGGGATCACCATGTTTGTTTATCACATTATGATTAATGTTGATATTGTCAAATAGGCTAATAATACTACCAAACATTTCCAATTGTATTTAATTTTGACAAAGTTATTTCACAACATACATAAAGGGAGCTGATCTGGTCCAGGGATGCCACTTTATGCTCCATCAGAAAACAAATGCACCAGAAACTATATATGTAGACTTTGATGATGAAATGAGGGTCAATGAAACAATATGTAGAGAACGAAGGACACTAACAAAAGTAATGAGCAGGACCTTGGCTATGCATCTCATCTTGTCTACAAATTTTCAACTTACAAAAGACGCAATTAGCAATAACTTTTGATGTTTATCCTTTTATTTCAATGCTATTTTATAGTAGGAAAAGAAACAGACTTCATAAATAAAAGTCAAACATTTTAATTGCATTTGAATCTAAAATATTATTACAATAGTTTTTATTAAGAGAGTGTAAAAATCTTAAATGTGAAATGTGTAGTATCTAAAAATTTGTTTGTAACTCTTTCTATTATTTTAGCCAGTTAGATATACAGTGTATCATCCCACAGGGTACTTGTGCTGTTCTCCAACATATACAAAATATGCAGATGCTAGTATAAGATGCAAGGCATTCCACATTGGTAAAATGACAAGGATGCTTCACCTCTGAACATGTGACCATGTTCATGCTGTTATGCATAAACACAGTCCATCGGATTCTGCAAGCTGTGCACAGTGTGCAGGAATAGTGCAAGAGCTGCTGCACGCAATATGGCCAACGAGCGATCCAGGAACGAACTCCCGGGACATGCACGAGCGCTCCTACACTATTCCTGCACAGACACAGCTCCTGTATGCTAATTACCCCATTTGCAGATGAAAAACATATAAATGAGGTGAATTAGTGATCCAGGAAGCAGGCAGGCATCTGTGCAGGAATAGTGTAACCTGCAGAAATATATTCAGCTATTAACTGAAAACATTTTTGCAAATTACAAAACGGAGGCATGACAGCTCCAAAGAAAGCATGTATTCAATGTAGTATGCATGCTAATGGCCAAATATATTGGCATGGTAAATAGTTGCAAAATTATAAAAAAATAACTTTTTTTTTGGCTGATTTCGGCCATTTAAGCGTAGGGCAGCGGTGTGCAAACGGGATCGGCCCGAAAAAAAAAAAAAAAGTTGGAAATAAGCTTTTAAACCAAAATCAGCATTTTTGTCATAATAGTTAATGGCATGCATAACACAATACCATGAAATAGTGGTTGCTAGGGGGAAGGCTGAGTGTCAGTTTTGTAACCACGCATTAGTAGTCAGTTTTATGCAAATGAGGGGATTGATACTAAATCACCGATTTGCCCTCACTGTTAGCTTGCACCCAACCGTGTAGGTGCAGCAACACCATAGTATAAGCATAAGAGGTAGATGACCTCATAAGGGGGAGTGTCATGCATGCTGTAAGCTTATTGGAGCTCTGTGGCCCATGTTTACCCTTAGCTAAGCACAGCTAAGTAAATGGGGTATGTCTGAGGCTGCCTAGCAGTGTTTACATTGCCTAAACGGGTGTGTGCGCCGCACACCAGGTTTTAAGTAAAAAAAAAAAAAAAAAAAAAAAACGGAAATAGCAGCTCTGTCCACATCTGAGCACTGGGTATGTACAGCACGCCTCAGGGCTTAAACAGGAAGGCAATGGGAAGGGAATACACCAGTAGAAAGGTAATCAAGGAGACCTAGCATAGCTAGCAGGTGAAATGTACCAGAATCAGCCAATTACACAGGCAGCAGCCCAGCCCAGCACACTACTATAAACTATGCAAACACCTTTCACTCTGTTTTTTCCCACAAACTCTACACCACTGGCGTACACAGATGAGGAAATTTTACCTGACAAAACTAACAAAATGATAGGGGCTGCTGTCGCTGTCATACATCAATATGTAGAAGAGGCTGAGGGTGGTGAGGATGGGAATGCTGATGACCAACCCACAGTGAGGAGAAAGAAAAGAGTGTACAGACCCAGGGTAACCTACTAGGGGCTACATGACCTGGATATAGTGGAGTGCTATAGGGTGGACAAGGACATCCTGCAGCAAATTGTTGAGCTGTGCCGACCACGCCTCACATACGAACCAACAAAGGGGAACCCATCCCAGTGGATACCAAGGTATGTGTAGGCTTAAGAATACTAGCCACAGGTACCTTCCAAAGGCAACTGGGGATATCATGAGGATCTCACAGGCATCAGCATCCAGGGTACTCCACCAGTTCCTGGATGCCATATCAGCACATGCTGATGAGCACATATATTTCCTCAACACCCGTGAGATGTTGGCCAACAATATGCATCTCTTCCACCAAATAGCAGAATACCCTGAGGTAGTGGGTCCTATAGACTGCATGCACATAGACATCAAAGCACCACCCGGTGAGCAGGGTAGGGTCTACATAAACAACTAGGGCTTCCCCTCCATCAACTGCCAGGTCGTGTGCGATGCCCAGGGCATTATAATGAATGTGTGTGCTGGCAGCCCTGAAAACTATCATGACTCCCACATTTGGAATATGACACAGCTGTACCAGAGATTTGCCAGTGGGGACATCCCATATGGCCAGCTAGTGGGGGATGCTGGTTATGCACTGGAGACATGGCTGATGACACCCATCAGAAATACACACACAGCTGAACAAGAACTCCATAATGAGGCACACACACAAATCAGAATCATAATAGAGAGTGTGTTTGGGATGCTCAAGTCACGGTTCCGGTGCCTGGACATATCCGGTGGAGTCTTGCAGTACTGCTATCCAGCTACATGTACACAAATTGTCATTGTATTGTGCCATGCTACCCAATATGATCCTGTAGAAACAGCTGCAGCAACAGCACGGGGCAGGACCACACAGCCCCCCACCATTACCAAGACCTGCACAAGCACAGAATGACTCAGAGGAAGGACAACCTGAGCCTGCCCATGTAGGCAGAAGGAGGCATGCCCAGTATGTCCAGGCTTTGGCAAAGAGGCAATGCATAGCACGTACTCTGACGTGGTAGGAACCCAGGGAATGACACCTCTCTCTGGCTCACACATACAGTAAAAGAGATGCCAAACATGACACTACATGTACTTTACCATGTATAGGGAGTGTACAATGTGCATCCAACACAGTCAGCCCTCCAACACCATCCTCAATACTGGCACAGCCACAAGATTAATTGCTCTTCCTATCAATTGCTGAATGGAGTAGTATGTTCTGCTAGTTGTAGCTATGGTATGGATGTGAGCATGCAAGGGAATTGGGTGGCTGAATGGGATGACAGCAGATAGTGGACACATATATGGGCAGCATGAAATCCATAACAAATACTGGTGTCAACAAAGTAGACAGCACTAGACAAGATGACAAATCCCACTGCAGTACATGCGGTGGCCCAAATGTGTGTCCATAGGACACACACATGCATGTCAGAAAGGCTCACATACCCAACAACAGCCTCAACCAGCAGGACAGGTGTAGATGACCATAAATAAAGGCTGTGCTAAGGCCTCCAATTAATAGCAATGGAGAACAGCCCCCCCAGACTTTCACAGACAGACTACAACAGGTCAGCAGGTCAGGCAGTTGTATGTTAGTTCTGCAGGATAAAAAAGTCTGAAACTGAAATGTAGGTCAATAAAACCTAAGATCTGGTCTCTACTGATATGCCTCTAGTCTGCATGATAGGTCAGAATACAAAACAAAATAGAAGCCAACAGAGTACCTGAAATACCAATACAGTCATAGCAAATGTCTACAGTTGTCAGGTGTGCCCCCCACACAATTCTATGTAGAAATGCAGTAACATGTACGTGTGGGTTTAATAACAGTGGAGCACAGATTACCTGAGCTGGCCCAATTTACAGAATAGATTGTTGCATGTGTACAATATGCAGGGCTCTGTGTGTTAGGTTGTTGTTTGATGTATATTGTATGGAAGTGGTCAGCATATAGGCATGGAGGGTTGTGTCCCAGTGGCCTATGGGCAGTACTATCGATGACAGGGCCATGTTCTGACAACTGCAGTTCCAACCACAATGCATCCCAGCATGACCCAATAAAGCAGTCATCCATACTCATTGTTCAGATGTCAATATCTGTCACCATCTGAAAGATGGACATGTCATGAATGTGGGCCCAGACATACACACAATACACAGGTAGACATACCCTAGACAGAGTACATAAAATGTAACTGTCAACTGCACGCACCTTTGGAATTGTACATACAGGTTAGCAGCACATTAGTTGTCTGTGTAGTATGGAATACTGATGTAGTCTGGCCAATTACTGGCAGACCACAAAAAGCACAGTTATGAAGTAATGAGAGACTGCCTATGTCCCCACACAAGGCAGCATGAGGGGAATGTCCCAGGTATATCTGTGAGTTAGCTGCAAGAAGCTTCCATATCACATATGCACTCAGCTCACCCTACAATCAGCCACAGGTTTATCACAGGTCATATCCCTCCTGTTAGGAATGAGTACAATATGACCCCCACTTCTGTATGGGAATACCCACAGAATGCAGCACACTGAAGAGGTGTCCCATGCAGGTGTGTCCCTAGCTGTAAGCAGCACCCTGCCAGCATCCAGACCAATTTATTAATATGGACAGAAACTATTGCCATTAACACCTTGCGCACTTACCCTGTCACCCCAGGGAAAGCCAGTGGCTCGCAGCCTGGGACTGTAAGAGTGACAGAATGCAATGTCCTGCATCACTACCAAATGTCCTACAGTCCTCTGTCAAAGGCCTGTGCCTCACCCATACTGCCAGTGTATGTTATCTCATGGGGTCCCATCTAACAACATAACACAGTCCACAGAACACAAATGCAAGACCATGTTGACAAATCCCAGTAGCATGCCCACCATGTCCTACTGCATGAACTGTGGACCAACACCTAATTAATGCTGGGATGAAGGGACAACTATGGCGATACTTCACAGATATCACTTGCATAATGTTAGGAAGAGGATAGAATAACAGAGTGGGGGGTGTAGAAGTATGGATGCCATGGAGTGTGTGAAGTCTGAAACTCTGATGTGTGCCCATACTACCCCTGCCTGCAAACCCAGTAATGGGTGGCTACAAACCCGCTCGTAAACCACAATGTGAATGGGGAACTGACCAGATATATGTGCCCTGCCTCTGGGTAACCTGGGTGAATCTGTACAGCTGAGAGGTATGGCCAAAGCAGGATATGGCCATTCTGTCACGTCGATAAATGTACAAGCATGGGATCCTCCGGCCACCACAGTACCAAGGCGCTGGACCATTTCCACAGACCCGTCAGCAAGTGTCTGCAACTTCCCATCAAGAATGGCATGAGTGTGCAAGAAAATGTAGGCTGCAGACCACATTACTGGACACAGCTTCATTCATCTTGTATTCCCCAGGAAATAACTGTGAGCAAATAAGTATATCTGTCAGTAGTTGATGACATAATACATCACACTGTAAAACAGTACATATGTCTGAATATCTTTGCTAACACCAACCATGTAACACAAGCAGCGCAGACACAATAGTTACAGTATCCCACTATCTTTCGCCCATTGTGACTCCATATTGTCAACCTATCTACAGATATCCTGCAGAAACAGGTTGCTAGCTGTAGGTGTAGAACACAGAATCCTGCAATGGAGTGCAACCTACCTGGAATGGATTCACACACTCAATACAGAAGGTCATGCTGGGCAGGCTCCTACACTTAGAGAACTGAAGCCCGTGTCTGACAACAAAATACAGAAGGTCATACTGGGCATTCTCCAGCACATAGAGAAATGAAGCCCATGTCTGACAACAAAGTTGGACTATACATATCTGTCAGTCATAGATGTTTGTGCACACACACCACATTGCACACCATTCATGCTTTGCATACACATAGGATAGGAATACTCACACATATCCAAGGCCAACACACTATAATAGGTCGAACATATACACACAGAGATGTGGAGAAGAGAGAGGCAGACAGTGACAAAGAGATTGCCATCATGAGTCCTGTCCCACCCACTGCACATCCAATTGGCCACTATCACATGATGTGCAGATGTCGATCACTGTAGATATTTGCTTTTGCTAGCCCCCAGCCCTATAGTGTCTGTGGTGCGTGTGATATCTGTATAACATGATAGTACAAATCAGTATCCATATAGCATTTGTATACCCACTTCTGTCAAATGTAAAGTTGTGTGTGACTGAGTGTTGTGTGTGTGTTTCCAGATGAATGGTTTATGGCCCATTCACACACTGCACTTTCCATAGCCCATGTTAGCACTCATGCTGATGTCAGTCACCTTGAAATAACCCTCTGGCCAATTTTAAGTCCCATAATCTCCATGGCACATGCAATAACTCCACAATACTGTAGTGTAACATACTAGTTAGGTAGGAGTTCTAATCCCAGACATGGCAACTGTGTGTTTTTGTGTGTGTGTGTGTGTGTGTGTGTGTGTGTGTGTGTGTGTGTGTGTGTGTGTGTGTGTGTATGTGTGTGTCTGTGTGTCTGTGTGTGTGTGTGTGTGTGTGTGTGTGTGTGTGTGTGTGTGTGTGTGTGTGTGTGTAGAAGTTAGTGATTCTCAGGCCATTCACAGACACTACACTATCCCATTGTCCTATTTTAGCAAGCCTGCTGATGTCAGTCACCTTGAAATACCCATTTGGAGAAGGGCTAGCTCTATAAGCTCCATGGCATTTGTGATAACTGTGTAATGCTATGGTGTAACATACTAGGTAGGTAGGAGTTCTAATCCCAGACATGGCAACTGTAAAACTCTGCGTGTAGAGACTAATGGTTTTGAGGCCATTCACAATCACTACACCTCCCACTGCCCTACTTTAGCAAGCCTGCTGATGTCAGTCACCTTGAAATATCCCTTTGGACAAAAGCCAGCCCTATAAGCTCTGTGACTTTTGCGATAACTGTGTCATTCTATAGTGTAGTATACTAGCTACGTAGGAGTTCTAATCCCAGACATGACAACAGTGAAACTCTGTGTGTCTAGAAATTAATGTTTTTGAGAGCCTTCACAGTCACTACACCTCTCATTGCCCTACTTTAGCAAGCCTGCTAACATCAGTCACCTTGAAATACTCCTTTGGACAAGTGCCAGCCTTATAAGCTCTGTGATGCATGCGATAACTATGTAATGCTATAGTGTAACATATTAGTTAGTTAAGAATACTAATCCCAGACATGGCAACTGTGAAACTCTGTGTCTGTGTGTAGAGATTAATGATTTTGAGGCCATTCACAGTCACTACACTTCTCATTGCCCTACTTTAGCAAGCCTGCTGACGTCCGTCACCTTGAAATACCCCTTTGGACAAGGTCTGGCCCTATTAGGTCCATGGCATACGTGATAACTGTGTAATGCTGTAGTGCAATTTACTAGTTAGGTAGGAGTTCTAATTCCAGACATTACAACTGTAAAACTCTGTGTGTGTGTCGATATAATGATTTTGAGGCCATTCACAGTCACTACACCTCTCATTGCCCTACTTTAGCAAGCGTGCTGATGTCAGTCACCTTGAAATACCCCTTTTGAAAAGGGCCAACAATATATGCTCCATGGTGCATGCCATAAATGCAGAACAATGTTGTAGCAGTAACTAAACAGGTATGGGTTTGAATTCCATCTGTGGCAAGTGTTTGTGTGTGTATGTATGTACCTCAAAGATTTTGACCCCATTTACACCCAGTGCACATCTCAGAGCCTGACTTTAGCAGTCCTGCAGATATCATCCACCTTACAAGTACCTGTTGTCAACTGTAAACCATGTCAGGTCAGTGGTTCATGTGGTAAATGTGTAACATAATGGTCCGTAAAGATTGTTAGGCAGACGTTTGAACCTCACCCCTGGCAAATATCAATGCATGTTTAGGGTAAAATTATTTTTGGGATCTCTCACCCACTACCTCACCCAATGCCAGTATTTACAAGGGCTGGTGATGTTCCTCACCTTAGATGTACCTTGAGATAACATCCATCCTATAAGCTCTGTAGCTCATGCGATAAATGTGGTACACAGTAGTAGCAATACATAGCTAGGTAGGGGCTTGAATCTCCATACTGGCAAGTGTGCGTGTGTCTGGAATCAGTATCCTGTGTGGAGGTTGCTCTGATTGTGTAATAGCATGATGCATTGTGGGGTGGATTTTGCTAAATTATTATATTGAGGACCTAGTATATGTCACACTGTCCACCTTACAAAGACAACAGATGTCAAACATCAGAGAGGCTGGTGTAGATAGTCTATAGCCCTACATGTGACATTATGCATTGGTGAACAATATTGGCAACCCTCGTATTACTCAGAGAACACTTTACACCCATGTCTCATACACAAACACACTTGGCTAGGCAAAAACAACTATACTGGTAGTTCCCTGCATATTGCCTCAGAAATAGCCACTGTGTGATTGCAGTGGACTACATGCCTGTTGACCACAATAGTGCCACTGACATCAGAAAGTACTGTGATGTGTTACATCTCCTGACTGAGTGTGTGTTATTCAGCAAGTAAAAGGACATGGCACCCTGTTCCATCCCCTCAGTAGCCCAATCAACGTGTACAGTGGCCCATTTGCCATGTTCCCCACTGGATGCCTGCAACAACTGTAGAGTCTGCAAATGTAGCCCGCAAAGGGAATACCATGCCTTATACACATGCTCTGTATGGATGCCACTAACTCCTCTGAATACATGTATCATGTTGCCAATGTAGATACAAGCATGATCTCAGTTCCATAACCAGGTCTCCCCAAATGAGGTCAGAAATGTTACATCAGAAGATAACAATCTGTACACACAACATGCTCCAGAGACTTCAATACACTTCCACATATCAAAGTACAAGCATGTGGGACATGTGCACAACCCAGACACTGTCCATGTTATGGAATATAGCAGACATACTTGAGAAGCAGTGCACATCACTGGCCATCCACAATAGTAACCCAGATGAGTGGATGGTGAATACAATACCCACCTGTCGGGACCACTTCAGGGACTACACCCCTGAGACACACTAGAGACTATTATCATGTGGCCTGATGCCAAGTTATTCCCTTTGCCTAGCCTCATACAGCCTTCAGGCGCATTCACCTACTACACACCTGTGACAAAATGAACCTATGCATCTTAGTACTGGAAAATGTGTGTGTGTGTGTGTGTGTGTGTGTGTGTGTGTGTGTGTGTGTGTGTGTGTGTGTACTGGCAAGTGTGTGCGTGCATGTATGTGTGTGTGTGTGTGTGTGTGTGTGTGTGTGTGTGTGTGTGTGTGTGTGTGTGTGTGTGTGTGTGTGTGTGTGTGTGTGTGTGTGTGTGTGTGTGTGTGTGTGTGTGCGTGTGTGTGTGTGTGTGTGTGTGTGTGTGTGTGTGTGTGTGTGGAGAATAATGGTTTTGAAGCCATTTACAATCACTACATCTCCCATTGCCCTACTTTAGCATGACTGCTGATGTCATTCACCTTGAAATAACCCTTTGGCCATGTATCAGTCATATAAGCTCTGTGGCACTTGTGATAACTGTGTACTACTGTAGTGTAGCAAACTGGTTAGGTAGGTTCTAATCCTGATCCTGCCGACTCTGATAATGTGTATGTGTCTTTGCTGATACCTGCTTTTGTGGACATTCACACTTAATACACTTCCCTTATCTCTTCTTTAACACTGTTGCTGATGTCACTCACTTTCAAAGATACCTTTGGAGAGCTCTCCAGCATGTAAGTTCTGTGGTGTGTGCAATAACTGCATAACACTATAATAGCAATACATAGTCAGTTAGGGTTCTGAAACTCAGTACTGGTAAGTGTGTGTTTGTGTGTGTGTCATCAGTATCCTGTGTGGGTATTGGGGTGATTGTGTACTGACAGGAGTCATTGCAGTGTGCGTTTTGCTACATCATTATATTGAGGACCTATATGTCCCATTGTCCAAATTACAAGGTCAACAGTTTTCAAACAAGAAGAAGTTGTTGCAGACATTCCTCAGCCATAAATGTGTACAGCCATTTGCAATTACTATGTGACAGTATGGATTAGTAAACAATATAGGCAACTGATATAATACCCAGATACCACTCTCCACCCACATTTCATACACAAACACACTTGGCTCTTACTCTCTTACACCATTCCTTTCTTACTTTCTCTCTCTCTCTCTCTCTCTCCCACTCTCTGGTGGATGTGAAAAAGTACATCTGTTTTGCATTGGCAGCAGCTTGAGTTTTGTAAGGAATGCTCATGATCAGCTGATGGCCTGTGCATGAATTGCAGTCCCCCACTTGCTAATTGCATGTGGAACAGCTGTGGTATCATTCCTACAGCCAATTGCAGGGAAACACAATCCTATAACTAAGCACTTTATGTGGGTTTTGGCCCTTTTCCTTCACTGTGAACAGGACTTCATGTGTGTGTTTGACAAACAGCATCACAGAGGGTAGCTGAAAATACCTCTTACAACATACACTGTGGAGACAGGCCAAAAAACATGAGGGGGATGTTCCAGACATGGGGACAAAATGTAAGTATTGCTGTTCTACATTTGAAGTAATGGTTTAACAGGGTTTATGTGGGTATGGCTGTTCTACATGATCTAACATCTGGCACGACAGTGTTATGTGGTTGAGGAAACTCTCACCTGCAGGGCTATCTGCAGACTCTCCAGAGTTTGGAGCCTTACATGTGTTGTGTTACTCACACATTTCCTATCTTTAGATATGCAGTAGCATATTCTGATGACTGCAGTCAGTACATGGTGACATCCATGTGAGTTACTGACTTCATATCCCTAAGAAGAGATATGTCACAACAAACTCTGTTACACCAGGAAATTTCTCAGTTTATCACAGCAATATGTCAATATTGGCCCTATGTTTGCACCTCCGTCCCCCAAATTTGTCACCCTTTGTCCATATGTCATGCAGTTAGAAGTGCATATATGTACAGTACATCATTATTTACTGACATCATACCCGATAACAAACCAGTGAGCTATCAGACTGCTAGACATTCTATGTATAGTAGGCCTTATATCTGAGGACAAAACCTACAGATTCTGTTGTGTGCAGAGTGTGTATAGTGAATATGTTTCTGGGCCTGTGTACAGACTGTGGTAGATATCATTGTTCTTGGTCCTGTTCTATCTGATGTTGCATGCTGCTCCAGTTTATGGTACCCTATCAGCATGCATGTTTGTAGGGTCAGAATGACACATGTCCCATACCACAGTTAGGCATCAGACTACACTGTGTATTGGCCCAGTATATGTAGGGTTATTGTGTGAGTGGCTCATATGAGGTTGGTTTTGTTCACACAGTCCATATACTGTAATATTACTTAGGCTTACCATACTGTGACTGTGACTGTGTTCAGATTGGTTGTGGGTATGCACTTTCACAATGGTGTCTGTTACTCCATGCTGTTACATGCCTGTAGTGCATGCTATATTTGCAAGTACATGTGTATTCCCTCATAGGAAACTTGGGTCAGTGTTGTGACAGTTTGCCTGTAGTTTGCACAGTGTTTTGTGACATGTCTAGCAGCTCAGTGTATTTACCTAGTGTGATGTTATGTCCAGATATTTGTACTGTTGCCTGGCCACCATAACTCTTGTGTATGTCTGAAATATCAGTGGGATGTTGTAAAGATGTATGTCACTAACTAATGTGAAGTATGACGGCTTGGGACCTTTGCTCCTCTGGTTATTATGTGTTAGGAAAAACAGGAGTGTGTGAATGCATCAACTGTGTGAGCTTATCTATTCCAGTATTTTTGTGATATCCCCATTTACATGGCTGTAAACATCCACTATGTCATGGTTGGTCCACACGTTTTGCACTAAGGAGTTCTGTTTATACCTCTGCACTGACCAGATTATGTCAGACTGTCCATGTTTATAGGTCCTATCTCTGCTGTATTCCTCAGGATCATTACTGTGATTTGTGTGGTACTTCAATATGATGATTTTATGATGTCTGTCAGTAACCGATGGCATATATGTCAGTATCAGAAGTGACTTCCCACACAACATGTCTGTTAAATCAATGTAGCAACATTCTACATTTATACCTGCAATACTTACATGACATCCCCTTGCACTAAGAGGTTGTGACTATTTGTGTTGAGGTATGACTCCACTACATGTTATGTGCATATGTTTTATATAAATGTATATATATATATATATATATATATATATATATATATATATATATATATATATACACACACACACACACACACACACATATATACACACACACACACATATATATATATATATATATATATATATATATATACACATGTACACACACACACACACACATATATATAAATGTATATATATATATATATATATATATATATATATATATATATATATATATATATATACATATATATATATATATATATATATATATATATATATATATATATATATATATACATATATATATATATACACATATACATATGTGTATATATACATATATGTATATATATATATATATATATATATATATATATATATATATATATATATATTCTATGTGTATGTTTAGATATAACAACATACTGATTCAACACTAATTTCATTAACAAGTACTACACAATTGTTGAAGTCAAAGCAGTTGTTCAGTACTATTCAGTATGCGTGCTGACAGATATATTGGAAAATACAACAAACATTTTCACAGCTGTGTTGATGTAGTGGTTAACTACTCTGACTATAATGTGCAGGGTCCTGGATTCAAGACCTGCAATGGCTGTTTATTTTTTTGCTAGGCAGAACAAGGACTGTTAGATACAGAGTGGTTAAGGCAGTTTTGAGCAGCTTTAAGCATGTTTGCATGATGGTAAGAGGTGATAGCATACTGTTAATCAAAAAGGCACTTACACAGTGTAGGCTTTGCTTACCAGTGCGCAAATCTGCTTAACATTTATATTTAAGCAATGCTTACACCTGCTAAGCATGTGTCAGCCCTGGTAACCAGTGATCACATTCCAGTCTGATGAAACAGCATAGTAATGCTATCTTTAATAAATGTATTTAATTCCATGTACATAACATGCTCCTATGTGCTGTCATTACAGTAGGAAGAGGTGTGAGTATACTGTATGGGATACCTGAGTATATATGGCTAGTACAACAATCTTTTTTGGTTGTATGTGTTTCATACATGGGTAGTATAAATTCATGTAATCACAACACCAGTACAGGACAGATGAACCACCGTGAAGTACAGAACACCAAAAAAAAAAATACGTAGTAACAAAGCAGGTTTATTACTAGGTTGAGCGCTTTCTTCCCTATTCAAGGGACTTCTTCAGAACAAAGCAGTAAAAACACCCAGCCACATATATGCCCCACCTCAATTAAACAATTCCTTTGTAACTAAACTAATTATACAACTAATTGTGAAAGCTCAATTCTAACTTAAAAAGCATCACAAATAAAATGAACATATATAAATTGGAGACATTGCTATTAAAAAATCATGATGAATATATAAAAGTGCCAAATATATATATATACAAAACTCTTGACTTGAGAAAAAAATTAATTTGGCTTCTATCCTAAAATGTTATGCAATTTTAAAATACTAGAAATACTAATCATCTCATTTATACCTGGATGCTGAGATGCATTTAAAAACAGTTGCCATCCTAATTCCAAAATATCCAAATGGACATCCAGGATTTGACCCTGCAGGTCCTTTATTAACTGTTGAACCACCAGAAATTTAA
Organism: Protopterus annectens; assembly: GCF_019279795.1. Taxonomy (NCBI): domain Eukaryota; kingdom Metazoa; phylum Chordata; order Ceratodontiformes; family Protopteridae; genus Protopterus; species Protopterus annectens. The sequence goes on along the minus strand of NC_056725.1, from coordinate 1,701,328,298 downwards.
ACTTGTGCCCACCAAACTCCTACAAATGCCTATAAATGGCACTAGTGATTCTTTTGTTTTTAATGTCCTCCAAATGTTCTTCAATTCTAACCTTGAATTTTCTGCTAGTTTTGCCTATATAAAATATAGGACAATCTTGACATTTGGCAATATAAATCACAATGCAATTGTAATGCCCATGAATATAAATCACCCTCCAATTTAACTTGAAATTTTCTCCGGTTTCAGTAATGAAAGGGCAATACAAACATGTGTTACATTTATAATTCTCAGCTTTTCTATTACAAATGTCATTGTCCAATCTTCTTTCTAAAATATTTTTCAGGGACTTGTCATTTTTAAAGACAAATCTGGGGGCTTTACCCACTTTTTTTGCAATATTTGTATCAAACTGCAAAATTTCCCAATTGTTTTTAACACTGTCAATAATTGTATTCACCTCACTATTATACATGACTATCAAACTCATGCCACTTTGGGGTTTCTCTGCTGGTGTTAACCTGCTCCGGGTTTGACAGCCTCTGTTGCCCAAAATGGGTTAAAATATTCCAAGGTCACATTTATGTTTAACCTCAGAACTGATGTCAGTTAGCATTGGGTACCCTCTCTGTCTGAACATATGTGTAATAAATTCCAATTCATTTAAAAACTCCTCAACCAGATTAACCATTCTGGCAGCATGCACCATTTGTCCCTTAACGTCAGATTTCTTCTGATGGTGTGGGTGCCAGCTGGTATAGTCCAGATAAGAGTTAGAAAATGTTTTTCTACAAATCCTGGTTACAAACTTTTTGTTCACCAGATCCATCTGCAGGTCAGCATCCAGATATTTAATTTTTACCCTGTCATATTCATGGGTAAATTAAAAAAAAAGATACTGTTTCATTTATAAACAACAAAAAGTATTTTAATCTGCCCTCAGTTGCCTTCCAGATCAAGAAAAGGTCATCCAAAAACCTAGTGTAATGGACTATTTCTGGTGCAAAGAAACTTTTCTTCAGATGTTCCTGTTCCCAAAATGACATAACTAGGTTTGCAAAAATGGGGGTGCAAGCCACCCCCATTGCTACACCTTGGACCTGTTTGTAGTATTGTCTTTCAAAATAAAGGTAGTTACTCTTGAGAACTACCTCCATCAAGGTGACAAACTTATTCACTTCATCCTGATCAAAAATATTGGTTTTGTTGAACTGCTGGTCTAACCAAACTAATCCCTCATCATGAGGTATTACCAAAAAAAGATTACAAATGTCAGTCGTGACCATAATAAAATCAGGAGTAACATCTATCTCATTAAGTTTGTCCAAAAACTGCCAAGAGTCTTTGCTTAGGTAAATAAACACCTCCAGGCTTTTTTGCATATTTTTGTCCAAATATTTACTGATGAAACAAGTTTTGGATCTCTTACCATCCACAATAGGCCTAAATTTTGGATTTATTAGGCCTTTGTGGATTTTTGTAATTCCAAATATATTGGACACCATGGAATGTTCGTTTTTCATAAAGAAGTATTCCTTTTCATCTAGCTGTCCCTGGTATAGCATGTCATTTAATAAGAGGTCTATCTTATGGTATGTCACCTTGATTTCATTTAAGGAACTTTCTTCATACGTACCATCCAAAAGTAAAGTGTTCATCCCATCTACATAATCCCCTTTGTCCATAATCACTTCACCATTCCCTTGTCCGTTTTCATAAACCGGACAGTGGGGTGGCTAGTTAAATTGACCAACATCTTTTGTTCTTCCCTGGTCAAATTACATGTCCTTTCCTTGTCTTTAATATAATGACTTCTATAAAAATGCCTAATATCTTTTTCGCAAACTTTTTTGAACAAGCTAATGACATTATTCAAAGGAGGATTAAATGTGCTAGGCTTCCTAAAATTTTCATTAATGTTATTACATATATCTATACTGTTATTAAACCAAACTTTCAAGTTAATTTTTCTGGCATAACACTTCAGATCCACTAATGTATTAACAATGTTTCCTCTTTTACAGGGAACAAAAGTAAAGCCCTTTGCCAATAAATTGGCATGATAACCATAAAGATGTAAATGGGAATAATTACAAATTTTGAAATCATTCTTATCATTGTATATAATTACAGGCACCAACCCTTGTTCAACACATTGTTGCTCATTCAAAACTTGGATTAATATTTCCTGGATTGAGTAACCACTCATATTTTGGGTGCTGGTCTGTCCCTGGGTTGAGGTATTACCATATATTCCAGGGTTAAAATGATCACTAGTGCCATCGTTGATACTTACTAACCCACTTGGGTCAATATTTTCCTTGTACAAATTATTATGAAAGTTGCTCTGCCCTAAAATTAATACAGTTCCCCCTAATGAACCATTACAATCACCACAGTCATTACTAATACCATAATCAATGTGATTACATTCATACCCATTGTCATAAACTTCAGTTAATTGCTCGTTTACACTGTCGACTGATATATCTAAAACGGAATTTAAATCCGAACATTCGTCTACTTCTTGACAATAGGTTTTTGCTGAATTACTTCATTAGTCTGGGAATCAAAACTAAAGTCACTCTGATCAAATACATTAGCAGGCAACTGTCCCAAATCAATTACTATTTTTTTGTCTAAATGCAGGTAACTAGCTGAAACTCCCTTCTTTACTGCTGATAAAATGTCATTCATAGGCTCATAGTATTGATATTGCCACAGTTGAGGTTAAAGTTAAATGCAGAGTTACTTACACATCCTCCTTAGTTTGAATTGTCTGGGAATAATTCCAATACAGCTCCTTTTAAGTGTTCCGAGTCTTGAAACCTTTTGGTCTTGCATCATGTGCCATGAAATCTTGGTAGGTGTTCCTGAAAAAAGAAGAAGAGGTGGAAGGAGAAGAGGATGACATTGGCATTTCCATTTTACCTCGAAGCCTTTCCGAATGTGTTGAGTTTTATATATACATAGTTTTTGGTACTTTTGTATTTTCATCATGATTTTTTAGTAATGATGTCTCAAATTTATATATGTTCATTTTATTTGTGATGCTTTTTAAGATAGAATTGAGCTTTCACAATTAGTTGTATAATTAGTGTAGTTACAACAGAATTGTTTACTTGGGATGGGGTATATATGTGGTTGGGTGTTTTTACTGTTTTGTTGTGAAGAAGTCCCTTGAATAGGGAAGAAAGTGCGCAACCTTGTAATAAACCTGCTTTGTTACTACATGTTTTTTTGGTGTTCTGTACTTTGCGGTGGTTCATCTGTCCTGTACTGGTGTTGTGATTACATGGGTAGTATCCCAGGTTATATGCAGTCACTCTTGCATGTATTGTATCATTATTTTATTATTGTTAACAGTGCTTTCCCAAGTAAGAGTAGATTACAGATTGGAGTACTGGAACCATACACCCCTGCATGCAAAACTGGAGGTGTGTGTTATTAAGTATTTGCTACTGGATATTGATCTGATATGTGGATATTAACTGTAGACTACTATGTGTATAGGACATGTCATTGAGGGCTGCTGTCATGTAGTAATGCCATACCTATCATTGTCAGATGTCTATCTGTCAAAACATTCATCCTAATGCATAACCTGTTAGCTAGCTGATTTCTGTTCACCCTCTGTACAGATGTGCAGATGTCAGGTATCCATCTTGGCTGCTTACAGGCAATCTATGCTTGACTGACACTGACATGTCTGCCCAGCTGTGTTATGAATGCCAGTTAGGAAATCCCACCCTGTATGCACCACATGCCATGGATACCTCAACTAGACTACCACAGTCAACAGAACAAGCTTGGGTACAGTTCTCCAACCCAGACACTGGCCATGTTATGCAATATATGTTGCATACATGTCAATTGGAGCACCTCACTGCCCCTCTGCAAGAGACAACCAGATGATTGGATATTGCATTTAACTGTCAGCCTGAGGATCACTCACGTGGCATCAGTTGACAGATGGCCTGCTGACAAATGTCAGATTGCATGATACCACTGCACCCACATTCCCTACTCTTCTCATCTCTCCATGGACAATATCATGGTACACACCTAGGAACACCTGCATCTATGGACCCCAGTACTGACAAATGTGTCAGTGTACATTGCTGAAAATAACAGTGTCTGTGTGTTTGTAAACTTGTATTTGCTAATACCCTAAGGGCCTTCTCACACACTACACTCCCCCCTTGCATAGTTAGAAATGGCTGCTGCTGTAATGGACATTAAATGTACCTTGTTACACTCTTCATCCATGGGCTACTTGGAGCTTGCAGTACCAACACAATACTGTTGTGCAATTGGGTAGATAGGCATAGGTTAACCTCTGAGTCCTGGCAATTGTGTGTATGTGTGCAAGTGTGTATATTTGTAGGATACAGCATTCTGAGGCCACATTCTCCAAATACATTATACCTGGCCATACTGTATAAGGGATAGTGATGTTGTTGACATTAGGAGAGCCATGCCAAACCATCACCCTACTATCCCTGTGGCATGTGCAATAAATGCATATCCCTGTAGTTGCACTGATGAGATAGACAAGGGGGTGCACTTCAGTCCTGGTCAATGTGTGATTGTGGGTATATTAGAGTATTATCATGGGTTTCAGTGAGTAAAATATCCAATTTGGGGTGTGGATGCTGGGTATACTGTCTTTACATCATGGTACCCCCAGTACATGTCCCAAGGTCCACTGTAAGAGGACCACTGTCACCATCAACCATACAGGTAACTGATTACACTATCCAGCCCAATGATGCATGTGCTGTGTTCAAATTATCTGTAACAGAATGGACTGACTGACATGGTAGTTAGCACTGATAAACCCAGGTCTCTCAGATGTGTCTATGACTGTTATGTGTTGGTCAATGTGTATATGACAGTATGTCATACTGTGTATTGTTCATTAACACCCACTACATCCCCCATTACCATACTGTACAAGGCCTGGTGATGTTCCTCACTTAACAAGAAACTTGGGATACGCCTCATCCTAAAAGCTGTGTGGTGTGTGCAATTAAGGCCAAACACATTAGTAGCAATAAGTACCTAGGTAGGGGTTCTACTCTCAGTGTTGCCAAGTAAGTGTGTGTGTATGTGAAGAGATCTACTTCATTTTGCAGAAAATACATGTCCCAGGAGGTCATCTGTCTGAGAACTGACTGGCAAATGCTAACATTTTAAAGGAATCATCTTTTGGAAATTCATTCCATCAAAACTAGTAGTAGATGTGTAAATGCCCTCTTCCCCACTGTATAGCTGTACAGCGATATTGGAGTTGGTATATATAGTTGGTTGTTGATGTTGTGGACACAGCAACCCTCATTGGGGTTATTGTTGTGTGTATTCCCCCGCGTAGTCTGCTGTAATACTGTACAGTTTATGTTAACAGGTTAAGTAGCTGTCAATCACACTATGTGCAGCTCTACACCACCCCACACCCTCAAACATGGAGGACTGTGCCAACCACACCAACACACATATGTTTACCAACTCCAGGACTACACTACATTGAGGAAGGGGGCATATACCCTGCCAGTACCATCGTCAATGACATTAAACTAGCAGACTGATTATTTACTGATGTGATGTTTTGCCTATTTTGTCTTGGTGGAATTATATAAGCTAAAATGGGTTCACTGCAAAATTAAGAACATCCATGTGTGCAGTATTCTCTGTGTATTGCATCAACATCAATCCCTCTGTGTGTGTGTGTTCTACACAAACATGTGGTGTGTGTTACCCAGTACACTTACCATTGTCCACTGTAGAAGGGCTGCTGACATCAGCCACCATGCACTCACCTGTATATACCACTCAGACGTATCAGCCATGTGGCACATGCACTAACTGTTCTACAGACCTGTTACTTGTGTTCAGCTGTACCAAGGATATGACACAGTCAATGTGTCACCACAGTGCCATACCCCTTGTAGGAAACAACCGCAGACAAATATCCTGCTGACACATAGACACCTAAAAAACAAACTGAATACATTATGGAGACCACAATCAGTCAGTGTTAATAACAGCTATAATGCATCATGGCTGGACAGCTACACATCCTGACATGTAAGCATTAAACTTTCCTGCTGAAAACATGTTACACAGCATTACATTGCTACACCTTAGTGCAATCACCCTGTGCATCAGAACGATCCTAGCCTGTCCCTGCATCAATGGTATGGATGACAGGGATGTGGCACAGGTATCATCATATGCACAGAGTGTGTTGTGGCTTTGACAGAGACCTAGGCTGAGTCATTTGGTTTACATCATGTGTATGTGTTAGGGGGTTTCATTATTAATTAGGCTGCACAGATGTGGTGTGTGTAGGTATGGAGCTGCCCTAGCTGTGTTTATGGTGTGTGTGTGTGTGTGTGTGTGTGTGTGTGTGTGTGTGTGTGTGTGTGTGTGTGTGTGTGTGTGTGTGTGTGTGTGTGTGTGTGTATGTCTGCACATAGTTCTGCCATGTGGTTGCCCTATACGGGGGTTTGTTGGACAGCTGCCGACTGTACCTGGTAGGGTGTGCAGTTCACCGTCTCCAGCCATGGACATGAGAACTGTGTCTGTCAGGGGTTCCATGGGCACTACCAGGTACAATGCCAGATATGGTACTCTCCCCTGATGATGACAAATTTCCGCTGGATCTAGGTCCCTGTTAGGACTGACCAGGGCCATGTGCACGTGGTCGGCTGTATTGTGGTGTGGACAGCACCCGCCTGCAGTGCTGGTGCTGGTACTGCCACTATGGGAGCAGCTGAGACTTGTTGCACATCCATGTAGACCTCCACCTGTTGATGTTGTTGACCTACGTCCATGTGGCTGTCGCCCTACTCCCACCATATGCTCTAACACTGACACTGCATGGTCGAGGATTCTCACAATCTCACCCAACCATCTATCCAGGACCTCTGCAAAATAATGGTGGGCACCTGCAGGATCACGGATGTTGTCAATAACAGCAGAATGAGTAGCCCTCCAGAGCCTCAGACTCTGTATAACATTCCATAGGTACCTGTGCCTCCATGATGGTCCAAAACATGCATCTTGTGACACCTGCTGTGGCACTTCTACCAGGTGCATGATGGCCAGCAGCCCTCCTACAAGCACCCCTGTACACCTGCTTGTGTGGTACCTCTGTGTACAGACACAATTGCCATAGCCACCACACTGTCCTGTTCCATGCTACCACCCACCAACTGTCCATCATCTATGGCCACTGGTGATGGGGTATGTATAGGCAATGTGACTGTGTGCGAGGATGGGGTGGATAACAGTGGGATGTCAACTGGTGGCACAGCTTCTGCACCTGACAACCCTGCCTGTGCCTCACCATACCTATCATCATTGTCAGAGTCTGTATGGACACTAACATCAGTTTTCCAGGAGAAGGGATGCTGACCCACCTCACCACCTGTGAGGGGAAAAGAAAAAATGTACTGTAACACCTTTACATCATTGCTTACCTCTACACACACATGCGCACTCACGCGTGCACACACACACACACACACACACACACACACACACACACACACACACACACACACAAAAACACACATTTCAGGTGAGGTGGCGCAAAGATATTACACATACCTCTCATTACCCATCTGTCAACATGCATGACATATGGCACTCAATAGCATGCACTGCAGCTATACTCAATCCCTGTTACCAACATTATACATCCCTGTGATGCATGAGTTGTGTTAGTAGGTGATGCCTCTTCCCCTAGAATACACTGCACCCATGTACACAGTATTGCTGTGCACCTGTTCAGCACCCTGGCATGTACTGTGCACCATGCTTCACAAGTGTACACACTGTTGCTGAATCTGTATATGTGTGTCAATTATGTTTGCTCTGCTGCTCACAGCCCTTATGTGTTTGTCCGACACATACCTGGGATGATATGTGGACAGATGTCAATAGTGAATGCCTGATGTCTGATTTTCAGATCTCATAATCAGCGGTGCATGTATGACCAATAAAATACAATTCCACTGACAACCTTCAAACCCTACTGTGGCTATGAGGAGTGTACACACCCTTATTGACATGACACCCTCTTCCCTGATATGCCACGGGGCCACAATACTGTATATGTTAACATTACACAAACCTAATATGTGACATATGACCTGTGCAATCAAATGCAGTATCAAACAAATGTGTTAGTTGTGCAGATGCTGATTGAGATGCATACAATATGCGGGTTGCATACGTGTGCACACCCTTAACATGATGGTTTGTTGCAGCACTTGTTAAGTGAACTACAGAAGTCACTATTCCTGGAATGGGTATACTAGCATGGCCCATCTTTACTTGCCATTATTTGGTCACTCTGCCCTACAACTGTCCCCCAAATCTGCCAGATTGCAAGGTCAGCTCATGTGCACAGTCCTTGTTGGTCACACAGTGCCTTCACTATTGCTGTGGAGTCAGGGTTATGTCTTGCACAATGCATGACCTTGACTGTGTTCAGATATAGCCATTTTTAGCAGGCTTTGGATGTATGCTTCAGTTCACTGTTGTGTTTCAGGATGACACCCCTCCCTATCCTAAGCCTTTTTGCAGATGCTTTACAACTATGGGCCACACAAGTGTGATTTTGCAGTGTCCCAATTTCAGAACACCATGTCTACCGGCCTAGTTCCTGCTAATGAACAGCAAACCTAATGATGTACACTGGCACCAGCAAGGTACAGATAGGGATGGTGGGCCTGAGGTGGATTGAGGTGTTGCTTGTGCAGCACCTGTATCGTTATTAATACTGTCTGTAGGTCTCAGCCTTGGTCTCGGTACACCATTACACATTGCAACACATGCCTTTAGGAGACTTGATGTTATGCATATGCTACCTGTAGAGAGCCCTGGATGATGTCTCCTGTCGACACAGGTACTGCACAAGCAGAACTTGCTAGACATTCCTGGAAGTTCCTCAGTGATGCTGCATGTTTCTGGGCAGCCTCCATGAACAGTTTGCATCATGTAATGTCATCTGTCTTGGATGGGCATCTGTTTATTTTCTACATTAATGTTGTCCCATACTTCATCATCACATACATGCTTGTCTGCACTGTTTGCCATGGTATATGCAATGGTGAGGTAAGGCTACATCTCCCACTCCTGAGTGCTACCTTTTGGATATGGGATCCATTCCATGGTTTGTAAGATGTGTGCAAGCCACAGCTGCCTCTGTTGCAGGTGAGTGGGCAAATGTCATGGACATACTTCTTGTTCAGCAGACTATTACTTCGTGTGACTGAGGACCTGTACTTGATGGAAGATGCGTACTCAAGAATAGTGAATTCTGTCAGTATCTCAAAAGCTGCGTCCACAATATGTTATTTGGAGTGAGTGCACACATATGCTTCCAGTGTTTGTTAATGTATGTATTCCCCATATTTGTTGTCCTAACATAGGATTCCATATTACACATTCATTGCTCATGTTAGGATCACATTTTAGGTTGCAAAAGTTGTGGAATGTGGTATTGTGATATGCCGTTGTGTGGATCTGTAACAGTTGCCATTGTAATATTGGTATATACACTGTTGCAGCCACTATATAAGGGTAATGTTTCAGACATGTCCCCACTGTAAGCCATTTGTCCCACCATTATGTTCATCTC